>NW_024426774.1:48112224-48274542 GCF_017311325.1 Ursus maritimus
AATAAAGCAGCAAAGGAAACTGAGAAAGAATTGCAGAAGAGTAGAAGGAAAACTAGTAGAAGCTAAGAAAGGAAATGCAATGGTTCACTGTCAAATGTTATTTATTGTAGCTAAAATAAGGACAGAAAAGTGCTCACTGTATTCAGCTATACAAATGTTGGCAAAACTTGCTTTCACAGAGTTGAGGTCAGAACACAAAGCAGATTAAGTAAAATAATAAGTAGATCCTAACCGGTGATATAAGGTACATATATTAAAAAGGAAAAAAAAATACAGTTGATATAACTGTCTACTTAGAAAGTCCTAGGGGGTGCCTGGGTGGCTCAGCTGATGAAGCATCTGACTCTTGATTTCAGCTCAGATCATGATCTCAGGGTCATGTGATGGAGTACCGTAGGCTCTGTGCTGGGTGTGAAGCCTGCTTGGGATCCTCTCTCTCTCTCTTCCCCTCTCCACTCTCTCTCCCTCTCTCCCAAAAAGGAAAAAAAAAAAAAAAAAAAGTCTAAGGGGCGCCTGGGTGGCACAGCGGTTAAGCGTCTGCCTTCGGCTCAGGGCGTGATCCCGGCGTTGTGGGATCGAGCCCCACATCGGGCTCCTCCATTATGAGCCTGCTTCTTCCTCTCCCACTCTCCCTGCTTGTGTTCCCTCTCTCGCTGGCTGTCTCTATCTCTGTCGAATAAATAAATAAAAATCTTTAAAAAAAAAAAAAGTCTACAAAAGAACTACTACTAAAACCCAGTAAATGTGATTAGCAAGGTCAAAGGATACGAGTTCAATATAAAGAGCCATTTCTATTTCTATACACTTGCAATCAAAAAGAAACTGAAATTTTAAAAAACATCAATAAGATTAATTACACCTTAATAAAAGCAACATTTAAAAGAAAGATCAGTCTAACACAAACATTAAGTTTGGTAGACTGAAGACAACAAAACACTGATGAAAAAATTAAACACCTAAATGAAACTGAAAGAACTGTTGTGTTTGTGGATTAGAGAAAACAAATATTATTAAGATGTCAATTCTCTCCAAACTGATGTATAGACTCAAGGCAATGTTAATCAAAATTCCAGCAGGCTTTTTTAATAGACAGATGATTCTAAAATTTATACAGAAATTAAAAGAATCTAACACAAACAAAACCATTTTTCAAAAGAGGAACAAAGTGGGAGAACTCAACACTACCCGATTTTAAGATAGTACAATAATTAAGAGTGTCGGATTGGCATGACAGACATATAAATCCATGGAATAGAGTCTAGAAATAGTCCAACACATATACAGTCAAATTGTTTTTCATAAAGATGTCAAGGAAGCACTAGACAAAAAGATAGTATTTTCAGCAAATGGTGCTGGAATGACAAATATTCGTATGCAAAAAAATAAAGCTGGACCCTTACTTCACATCATATACAAAAACCAACTCAAAATGGATCATAGATAATATAAACTCTATAACTATAAAACTTCAGAAACAGTGGTTTGCAAGTGGGTAAAATTTTGACACTTCCTTTTCCCTCAACCATAGTACATTTCGGCAATGTTTGGAGACATGTTTCATGGTTACAACATGGGGGAATACTACTGATATCTAGTGGGGGAAGGTCAAGGCTGCTGCTTAACACTACAACATACAGGACAGCTCCACACAATAACGAACTATCTAGCCCAAAATGTCAAAAGTGCCAAGGCTGAGAAACCTTGTTCTAGAAAAATATATAGGATAAAATCTTTCTGACACAGGATTAGGAAAAAATTTCTCAGAACACAAGAATACAAACCATAAAAAAAACCTGAACTCTATACACTAACTTCATCAAAATCAAAGCTTCTGCTCTTCAAAAGATATAGAGAATTCAATTTTTATGTGTTTTTTTTAAGATTTTATTTATTTATTTGTCAGAGAGAGAAAAAGAGAGCATAAGCAGTGGGAGTGGCAGGTAGAGGGAGAAGCAGACTCCCCACTGAGCAGGGAGCCTGATGTGGGATTCAATCCCACGACCCTGGGATCATGACCTGAGCTGAAGGCAGACATTTAACCGACTGAGCCACCCAGGCACCCCGATATATAGAATTCAAAGAAAAACCACAGAGTGGGAAAAAATACTTTGCAAAATACGCATTTGATAAAGGACTGGCATCTAGAATTTATAAAGAACCTCCAAACTCAACAAATGGAATAAATAAGCCATTAAAAATGGGGAAGAGATTTTAAAGATCCTACATTAAAAAAGAAACATGGGTGGCCAATAAGCACACAAAAAGATGTATAATATCATAAGTCATTAGGAAAATGCATATTAAAACCACAATGAGACACCATAATACACCTATGTGTAAAATGGCTAAAAATTTTAAAACAGAACAACTGGCAATACCAAGAGCTAGAAAGGATGCAAATCAACTAGAACTCTCATATATCCTGGGGGAAGGCAAAATGGTACGGCCACTTTGGAAAACAGTTTAGTATTTTCTTATAACATTAAACATACAATTACTTTATCAGCCAGCAATCTCATCCCTAAGTATTTACCAAGAGAATGAAACCATTTGTCTACCAAAAACCTTCACCTGTATAGAATACTACTCAGAAATAAAAAATTAAAAAGAACAAACTATTGATTCATACAACAATATGGATAAATCTCAAAAGCATGTGCTAAGTTATACGCAAATACTGAATCATGGAACGCTACATCAATAACTAAGGATATACTGTATGGTGACTAAAATAACAAAAAATTAGTATAAAAAAAAAAAGCACGTGCTAAGTGAAAGAAGCCAGGTTCAAAAAACTATACACTTTAATTCTGAAAGGGCAAAACTATAGGGACAGAAATCAGATCAGCGGTTGCCAGGGACTAAGCATGGGGAGATGACTGATTACACTGAGGCACAAGGGAACTTTTCTGGTCATGGTAATCTTGTATATCTCAAATATGGTAGTGGTTATATGACTGTCTATATTTGTCAAAGTTCATCAAACTGTATACCTAGAAGAGTGAGGTTTGCTGTATTTAAATCATACAGCAATGAGGAAATGGAGAGAGAAAATTCTTGAAAATTTCATCTAACAGGGAGCAGAATATTAAACCAAACAGTAGCTGGAGGGGAAGAGAGGATGAGACATTTGTACTCAAGTTGCTGGAGGTGACATGGTCTAGACTGTGACCATGGGATGAGTAACCTAGTAGGGGTAGAAGTTGAAGAGAAGTGGAGGAAAAGATCTGTGAAGGTTAGATCAAAGATCCAGGAGTTTTAGGCACTACATAGGTAATGAAAGCTGAAGTGAAAGAAACTGAGCACAGTGTAGCAAAAGCTACAGTTTTCAATGAATAAAGAGAGGTAACTCAGACAACAGCAACAAAGATGAATGAACAGAGTAACAAGAAGGAGAAAAGAGGGGAGTAAGAAAGTGGCATAATGCTCCAGCTATGCTGAGGAACCCAGGAATAAAGGCAGAAATAAAGAGCTACAGGATCTATCCATGGCATATGTATATTTTTTTCATGGCATATATTTCGTAAGACAGGGACAGAAAGAAAGACATCAATTTTGGACCATGCTCTACCATAAATATGTCCTCAGAGAATATGAAACTACTTTGGGATATATCCCTATATTCATTTCCTAGGACTGCCATAACAAAGTTACACAAATTGGGAGCTCAAAACAACAGAAATTTATTTTCTCACAGGCTAGAGGTCTGGAGGCTAGAAGTCTGAAATCAAGGTGTTGGCAGGGCCATGCTCCACCCAAAGCCTTTAGGGGAGGATCTTTCTTTACCTATTCTACCCTCAGGCAGCCCCAGGCATTCCTTGGCTTACGGCAGTGCATCTCCAATCTCCGCCTCTGTCTTCACAAGGCTGACTTCTTCCTATGTCTGTCTCTCTACACACGCTGTTCTCCTCTCTTATAAGGATATCAGTTATATTGGATTAAGGTCCTACCACACTTCAGTATGATCTCATCTAAGTTGTATCTGCAATCACCCTATTTCCAAATAAGACAACTTCTAAAGTACTGGGGATTAGGTTCAACACATTTTGGGACACACAATTCAATCTATTGCAATCCCCCTTTCATTTAATGGTCCCAGAGTACTATGAACTTTCCGGTCAAGGTTTCTTTTAATCCCTTTCTTTCCCTTGATGATAGCAAATCTCCTTCCTCCACATCTTGCATCAAATGGATAATCACTGCAATTTAGGGGAAATTGAAGGTAGCAGAAGAAATCTGATAACCAAGTTATTAGATAATCAACCTTAAACATTTAACCATTATGAATAAGGTTGCATTTTTTCCTCCAACAAACATGTAAACTTCTTTCCTATTTGCTCACAATTTTTCCATTTCTTCTAAATTTATGACTATACTCTAGATTAGTGATTCTCAAAGTGTGGTCCAAAAATCCCTGGGCAATCACAGACATTCTTTCAGGAAATCTATGTGTGGCTCCCTTTTCTACGTAAGGCCAGATTTTTTTTTTTACATACTTGATTGTATTCCAACAGACTAAATGCACAAGCAGATATGAGAATCCAAATGTGATGGTTAATTTTATGTGTCAACTTGTCTGAGCCACCAGGTGCCCAGATATTTGGTTAAACATTAGTCTGTATGTCTGTATGTCTAGATTAACATTTGATCCACAGACTGAGTAAAGCAGATTGCCCCTTCCACTGTGGACAAGCCTCATCCAATCCATTAAAGGCCTCAATGGAACAAAAGGCTGAACAAAACAGAATTCTCTCTCTCTGCCTGGTGGTCTTAAGGCTGGTACATAGGTCTCTTGCCTTTAGATTTGGATTCAGAATAGAATTTACACAACCTGTTCTCCTGGTTCTCAGGCCTTTGGATTCAGACTACAATCTCCAGGTTGCAGATCTTAGAATTCTCAGCCATCATAAGAGCAAATTCCTTATTGTGTGTGTGTGTGTGTGTGTGTGTGTGTGTGTGTGTGTGTGTGTGTTTATGTATAAGTCTCCTATTGGTTCTGTTTTTCTGGAGAACCCTGTCTAATATACCGTCTCTTATTACTCCTGACATTAAAGAGATATGCAAAAATGTAAAACAATGCCACTCTTTCAACTAATTTTTTTGTCTTCGAAAATATTATTTTTCATTTTTAAAATATATTATTTACACTAATATGTAATGGGTTTATTATTTTAAAAATATTTTTAAATGTTTTAATTTCTAGTAAGCTAGATATCAATACAGATAATCTATATAAACAAAAGATGCTTAAAATACTTGTGAAGAATGTAAAGGAGCATTGGTGGTATAGTGGTGAGCATAGCTGCCTTCCAAGAATGTAAAGGAGTCTTAAGACAAAAAGGAACTGAACTGCTATTCTATATAATTAAAATTGTTAAAGATCTATTAGAGGGGCGCCTGGGTGACTCCATTGGTTGAGCATCTGCCTTGGGCTCAGGTCATGATCCCAGGGATGGGATCGATCCCTGTGTTGGGCTCCTTGCTCACTGGGGAGCCTGCTTCTTCCCCTCCCTCTGCCTGCCGCTTGCCCTGCTTGTGCAAGTGTTCTCTCTCTTTCTCTATCAAATAAATAAAATCTTTAAAAAAAAGATCTATTAGAAAAAATGGAATATTAAAATAATTCACCTCTTACTATTCTTAACAGCTAAATCAGAATTTCTCATGCTGCTTATGAAAAGAAAAATAGTGTGCCAGTTACACAAGACATACCTGATCAGCCTTAGACCCCCACCGAGCTGTTTTTTCCACAGAGACCACAATAGTATCAGAAATCTGTGCCCCACTATTGCCTTGATACAATGGCTGTTGCCATACATGACAGGTCAATGGAACAACCTGAAAATCAAAAGCAGATTTAAATAGAGTAGTAACACATTTAAATAATAATAAACCAAAATCTAAACTTTAGCTTATACTTCTCAGTTTCTAAAGTACTTTCAAATATATACATATGTGTGTGTGTATGTGTGTGTGTGTGTGTGTATATATACATAAAACATTTCAACTCCACAACCACTGTCCAAGTTACTACCTTCACTTAAAAATAAAAAAACAGGGGCACCTGGGTGACTCAGTCAGTTAAGAATCCGACTCTTCATTTCAGCTCAGGTCATGACCTCAGGGTTGTAAGATCCAGTCCAGTGTAAGGCTCTGTGCTTAGCGCAGAATCTGCTTAGGATTCCCTCTCTCCCTCCCCCTCTCCCCACTGCCCTCCCGCACGCATACTCTCTCTCTCCAAAATAAATAAATAAATCTTTAAAAAAATAAAAATTAAAAAAGACTCTTAAGTTATCCAGTTAGAACCCAACATAATTTCCAATAAACCATGGCAGTTCCTTAACCTCCTATACCCCTACAAGTAAAAGAAGGAAGCAGAAACAAGCAAGTTACTTATTTTAAAATCTTACTATTTGAGACACCTAAGAAATGAACCCTAATAATAGGGACTAAAATCAACTCATAGTGGAGACAGTGGGAACAAACATCAGGCTCATTTTGTGAGATTAGGGGTTAGAGCGGGGCTCCCTCAACTGTGAAAGGCAGCAATAAAAGCTGTGACTACAGCTCAAGGCTGAAGAATGCAAATGGAAAAGATCCAAGACAATCAAACAAAAATGAGCTAGGTCAAGTCACCCACTGGTTCAGGGACTGGATCCTGAGATTTTCTCCAATATTCCTGGATAATAAAAACCCAAAGCTTCAATATAAGACCTATTTTTGAAAAAGCGGCCACAAGGGGCAAGGTAAAGACAATCACAAAAACACCGGGTAGTGAAGGGTACACCAAAAGAGGAAACAAAAAAACACTCCTGTTAAAAATGTAATTACAAACTATACTTTCAAAAACTTTAAAATGAGTATCTCAGATCCTCAAAGATATAAACACACAATGTCCATAAAAAGGGAAGAAGTTATAAAAGTAAAACAAGCAGTTTATAAGCCAAGAAAAGATGAATGCTAACAAAATATTAATAACCACAAATGTGAAAGAGCCTCTGAAAGAAATCCAAGGTCATCAGATTTTTTCCAGATTTAAAACACTATTACTACACTAACAAAATATTTTTACAGAGAGAACTTATAACAATGTGTTTTTGGTCACAGAACGGCCAGCTTATTTAAAATCTATTCAATAACTAAAGAGATTTCTAAGATATCAATTCTTCTAAGAGGTTTTTCTCTAAAGGTAGAGTCCCATGGCTCACACTCATCTTGCTTCAATGGCAATTTTTAAGGGACAAAGGATAAAAAATAAAACTGTTTTTCAAATGCATTCTGGCCATCTGAAATACCTAAATATGTAACGAAACAGCCAATGTTGTGGCACGGTCAGTCTTCTTTGTGCCCTTCAGGAAAGAATACCAACATAAACGTTCAAAACGGCTAGTCACTGCAGCTAAATAATGCTGGTTGTGGACCATGGGGTCTTGCCTTTGAAAAGAGTTGATTCACAACAGCTTATAAAAAGAGAGTTCAATTCGTTAGGATATTTGTAGGAAACTAATGATACAATATTAAGAAACTAGCACTTTGAGGGGCGCCTGGGTGGCACAGCGGTTAAGCGTCTGCCTTCAGCTCAGGGCGTGATCCCGGCGTTCTGGGATCGAGCCCCACATCAGGCTCTTCCACTATGAGCCTGCTTCTTCCTCTCCCACTCCCCCTGCTTGTGTTCCCTCTCTCGCTGGCTGTCTCTATCTCTGTCGAATAAATAAATAAAATCTTTAAAAAAAAAAAAAAGAAACTAGCACTTTGAGAACTAACCCAATGTGTGAGAAAACGAACATTCCCCCCTCACTTTTATCAGTTTAAAGAAAACCTAAAAATTAAAATTAAATGTTAAAAGAAAAGTTCTTATTAAAAAATCCACTCCCCAGAACTTCCTATTTTATCACCTACCTGTTCAGATGTCATCAAGAAAACTAATTTCTAATACATTCCCATATGTTTGATCAACTTTCCCACTACTGCCTCTGAATATAACCCAAACACTTAAAGAAGGATTTGTAAGATGAATGCTTCAAAACTAAGCAGGTGTCATCAACTCTTCATCTTAGATTAAACGTTTTTTGGTACAAATTAACAGTTTGAAAGAGCCCTTCCCTGAGTAAGCTTTTAATATTAAAGGTTAGTAGTCTTCCAAATATATGCTGCCTATGAGATAAACACTTAAGATCTAAGGACACATATAGACTGAAAGTAAGAGGATGGAAAAGGATATCCCATGCAAATAGTAACCAAAAGAGCATAGAAGTAGCTATATCAAATTCAGACGAAAAAAGATTTTAAATCAAAAACTGTTATGAGACAAAGGACACTTTAAAACCATAAAAGGGTCAAATCACCAAGAAGATACAACAATCACAAGTAATTATGCACCCAACCTCAGAGCTCCCAAATCGATCAGGCAAATTTTTAAAGACTTGGAGGAGAAATACACAGCAACACAGTATATTAAAAGACTTCAATACCTCACTTTCAATAATGGATAAAACCACCATACGGAAGAATATGGAAGTAGAGGAAATGAACAACATTATAGGCCAACTGGACCTAACACACATATACAGAACACTCTACCTAAAAACAGCAGAATATACATTTTTTTCAACTACATATGAACATTCTTTAGGACAGAACATGATAGGCCACAAAAGTCTTAAGAAACTCAAGAAGACTGAAATACAGTGTCTTTTCCAATCACAATGGAATGAAACTAGAAATAAATAGCACAGAAAAAACTAGAAATTTCCACAAATATATGGAAATTAAACACTACACTCTTTAAAAAAACCGAATAGGTCAAACAAGAAGTCACGAAAGAAAATTTAAAAAAAAAGTTGACACAAATTAATATGAAGACACAAAATACCAGAACTTATGGGATACAGCAAAAGCAGTGCTAAAGGGAAATTTACAGCAATAAAGGCATACATTAAAAAAAAAAAAAAAAGAGCAAGAGATAGTCCAAGATGGCAGAGGAGTAGGAGACCTTAGCTTCATCTGGTCCCAGGAATTCAGCTAGATAGCTATCATATCATTCTGAACACCTGTGAACTCAACCGGAGATCTAAAAAAAGAAGAGCTGCAACTCTACAAATAGAAAAGTGTCCACTTTCTACAAGACAGAATGACAAGATGGAAAAACAACCTCAAAAAAGAGAACATGAGGCAGTAGTGACCACCACAGACCTAATCAGTACAGATATAAGATGTCAGAACTGGAGTTCAGAATAACGATTATATAGATACTAGCTGGGCTTGAAAAAAGCACAGAAGACACAGAGAATCCCTTTCCGGAGAAACAAAAGAACTAAAATCTAATCAAGTCAAAATCAAAAAGGCTACTAAAGAGATGCCTAAAATATGGAGGCTCTAACTGCTAGGTTAAATGAGGCAGAAGAGAGAATTAGTAATATAGAAGACCAAATGATGGAGAATAAAAAAGCTGAGAAAAAGAGATATAAACAACTACTGGATCACGAAGGTAGACTTCAAGAGATAAGTGATACCATAAAGCAGAACAATATTAGGATAATTGGGATCCTAGGGGGCGCCTGGATGGCTCAGTCGTTAAGCGTCTGCCTTCGGCTCAGGGCGTGATCCCAGAGTCCTGGGATCGAGCCCCACATTGGGCTCCCTGCTCCACTGGGAGCCTGCTTCCTCCTCTCCCACTCCCCCTGCTTGTGTTCTCTCTCTCTCTGTCAAAATAAAAAAAAAAATCATAAAAAAAAAAAAAGAATAATTGGGATCCCAGAAGAAGGGGGGGTGGTGCTGAAGATATATTGGAGCAAATTATAGTGGAGAACTTCCCTAACCTGGGGAAGGAAACAGGCATTCAAGTCCAGGAGGCACAGAAAACACCCCTCAAAATCAATACCCACAGACACATGCCAGGCCAGAAAAGACTGGCATGATATACCCGGGGTGCTAAATGAGAAAAATATATAGCCAAGAACACTTTATCCAGCTAGGAGTCATTCAAAATAGAAGGAGAGATAAAAAGCTTCCAGGAAAAACAGAAACTAAAAGAATTTGTGTGGGAAGGCAAGCTGGTGCAGCCACTCTGGAAAACAGTATGGAGGTTCCTCAAAAAGCTGAAAATAGAGCTACCCTACGACCCAGCAATTGCTACTAGAGATCTACCCCAAAGACACAAATGTAGTAATCCAAAGAGGCACCTGCACCCCAATGTTTACAGCAGCAATGTCCACAACAGTCAAACTATGGAAAGGGCCCAGATGTCCACCGACAGATGAATGGATAAAGAAGATGTGGTATATCTATACAATGGAATATTATGCAGCCATCAAAAAATGAGATCTTGCCATTTGCAATACATGAATGGAACTAGAGGGTATTATGCTAAGCAAAATAAATCAATCACAGAAAAACAATTATCATATAATCTTACTCATATGTGCAATTTGAGAAACAAGGCAGAGGATCATAGGGGAAGAGAGGAAAAAAATGAAACAAGATGAAACCAGAGAGGGAGACAAACCATAAGAGACTCTAATCTCGGGGCGCCTGGGTGGCTCAGTCGTTAAGTGTCTGCCTTCGGCTCAGGGTGTGATCCCAGGGTCCTGGGATCGAGCCCCGCATCAGGCTCCTCTGCTGGGAGCCTGCTTCTTCCTCTCCCACTCCCCCTGCTTGTGTTCTCTCTCTCACTGGCTGTCCTTCTCACTGTCAAATAAATTAAAATAAAATCTTTAAAAAAAAAATAAAAAACAAAAGAAAGGACAAGAATCACATGATCCTCTCAATAGATGCGGAAAAAGCATCTGACAAAGTACAGCATCCTTTCTTAATTAAAACTCTTCACAGTGTAGGGATAGAGGGAACATACCTCAATATCATAAAAGCCATATACAAAAAGCCCACAGCAAATATCATTCTCAATGGGGAAAAAAGTTTTTCCCTTAAGGTCAGGAGCACTGCAGGGATGTCCACGATCACCACTGCTGTTCAACATAGTACTAGAAGTCCTAGCCTCAGCACTCAGACAACAAAAAGAAATAAAAGGCATCCAAATTGACAAAGAAGAGGTCAAACTCTCACTCTTCACAGATGACATGATACTGTATGAGGAAAACCCAAAAGACTCTACCCCATAGTTGCTAGAACTCAGTTGCATTTCTATATGCTAACAATGAGACAAAAGAAAGAGAAATTAAGGAGTCAATCCCATTTACAATTGCACCCCAAACCACAGGATATCCAGGAATAAGCCTAATCAAAGAGGCAAAGGACCTGTACTCAGAAAACTATAGAACACTCATGAAAAATTGAGGAAGACAAAAGAAATAGAAAAATATTCCATGTTCATGGATTGGAAGAACAAATATTGTTAAAATGTGTGTGCTACCTAGAGCAATCTATACATTCAATGCAATCCCTATCAAAATACCATCAACTCTCTTCACAGAGCTGGAACAAATAGTCCTAAAATTTGTACGGAACCAGGAAAGACCCTGAATAGCCAAAGGAATGTTGAAATAGAAAACCAAAGATGGTGGCACCATAATCCCAGACTTCAAGCTTTATTAAAAGCTGCAATCATCAAGACAGTATGGTACCAGCACACAGATCAATGAAACAGAATAGAGAACCCAGAAATGGACCCTCCACTCTATGGTCAACTAATCTTCGACAAAGTGGGAAAGAATATCCAATGGAAAAGACAGTCTCTTCAACAAATGGTATTGGGATATTGGAGACAGCCACATGCAGAAGAACGAAACTGGACCATTTCCTTACACCATACACAAAAACAGACTCAAAATGGATGAAAGACCTCAATGTGAGACAGGAATCCATCAAAATCCTTGAGGAGAACACAGGCAGCAACCTCTTCAAACTCAGCCACAGTAACCTCTTGCAAAACATGTCTCTAAAGGCAAGGGAAACAAAGGCAAAAATGAACGACTGGGACTTCACTAAGATAAAAAGCTTTTGCACAGCAAAGGAAACAGTCAACAAAACCAAAAGACACTGACAGAATGGGAGATGATATTTGCAAATGACATATCAGATAAAGGGCTAGTATCCAAAATCTATGAAGAACTTATCAAACTCAACACCCCAAAGAATAATCCAATCAAGAAATGGGCAGAAGACATGAAAAGACATTTCTCCAAGGAAGACATCCAAATGGCCAACAGACACGTGAAAAAGTGCTCAACATCACTCGGCATCGGGGAAATACAAATCAAAACCACAATAAGATATCACCTCACACCAGTGAGAATGGCTAAAATTAACAAGTCAGGAAACAACAAATGTTGGTGAGGATGCGGAGAAAGGGGAACCCTCTTACACTGTTGTTGGGAATGCAAGCTGGTGCAGCCACTCTGGAAAACAGTATGGAGGATCCTCAAAAAGTTGAAAATAGAGCTACCCTATGACCCAGCAATTGCACCACTGGGTATCTACCTGAAAGATACAAACGTAGTGATCCAAAAGGGCACCTGCACCCCAATGTTTATAATAGCAGCAATGTCCACAATAGCCAAACTATGGGAAGAGCCCACATGTCCATTGACAGATGAATGGATAAAGAAGATGTGGTATATATATATATACACACACACACAATGGAATACTACTCAGCCACCAAAAAATTGAAATCTTGCCATTTGCAACAACATGGATGGAACTAGAGGGTATTATGCTAAGCAAAATAAGTCAGAGAAAGACAATTATCATATGATCTCACTCATATGTGGAATTTCAGAAAGAAAACAGAGGATCATAGGGGAAGAGAGGAAAAAATAAAACAAGACGAAACCAGAGAAGGAGACAAAGCATAAGATAGATTCTTAATCATAGGAAACAAACTGAGGGTTGCTGTAGGTGGGGGGAAGGGGTGGAGGGACGCGGTAACTGGATGATGGACATTAGGGAGGATATGTGTTGTAATGAGCACTGGGTATAAGACTGATGAATCAGAGACCTGTATCTCTGAAACCAATAACACATTATATGTTAATTTAAAAATAAATTAATAAAAAGTAAAAAAAAAAAAAAAAAGAAAAGAAATTTAAGCTCCAGATAAACAAAATGAGATTTGTTGATCACAATTGGTTTTACAGGAAATGCTAAGGGAAGTTCTTCAGGATGAAAGCAAGTGACACCAGCAAGTAATTCAAATTTATGGAAAACAACAAAAAGAGCCAATCAAAGCAATTTTGCAGGTAATTGCAGAAGACAGTATAACTGCATATTTCTTCTCCCTTCTTCCTTTCACTGATTTAAAAAGCAACTGTAGGGGCACCTGAGTGGCTCAATCGGCTGGGTGTCTGCCTTCAGCTCAGGTCATGATCAAGCCCCACATCGGGTTCCCTGCTCAACGGGGAATCTGCCTCTCCCTCTCCCTCCTATACTCCTCCCCACTTGTGCTCTCCCTGTCTCAAATAAATAAATAAAATATTTTTTAAAATAAAAATAAAAAGCAACTGTATGAAACATATATATATCTAATTGAATTGTTGGGCTATAACATAGAAATATATTTGATAATGACAGCACAAAGGAGATAACAGGAATAGAGTCGCAATGGAGTAAGGAAATGACATCACATAATAACTCAAAAGAAGGGAAGAAATTAAGAATACAAAAAAGGGAAAATAAGAAGGTTAATATAACAATCTCTACAAATATATAATTGTTATTCTCCCTTCTTCCAGATTCTTCAAAAAACCTAAGATTTTATGAAGTTTTAACTATAACAATGTATTGTTGAGTATGTAACACATATAGACCTACACCTAACAGTAACAGCATTAAAAAGGGGATAGAGAATGGACCTATATGGGCATAAAGTTTCTATATGTCATTGGAACTAAGTCCTAATGAATCTGAAGCAGATTCTGATAAGTTAACGTGCATATATAAGCCCTAAAAATAACTCAGGAATTATAATTTCAAAAATGAGAATGAAATAAGAGAAAATTATCTACTTAATAGGAACAGACATGAAACATATAGAAAATAAAAAATTAAATAGAAATAAATCCAAACATATCAATAACACTAAATGTGAGTGAACTAAATATTCCAATCAAAGGCATATGTTGTGTCAGACTGCATGAAAAAGAAGATTCAACTGTATGCTGTCTATAGGAGACACACTTTAGGCCCAAAAAAGACAAACAGGTTGAAAATCAAAGGACAGATAAAAAAGATTTACTATGCAAACAATCAAAAAAGAGGTAGAGTGGCTATAGCAATATCAAGATGAAACATATTAAAACATAATAAAATGCCTAAGAATATATTTAACCATGGAGGTAAAAGACTTGGTACTCTGAAAACTATAAAACACCAATGAAAGAAATTGAAGACAGCACAAATGGAAAGATATTCCATGCTCATGGATTAGAAGAACCAGTATTGTTAAAATGTCCATACTACCCAAAACAATCTACAGATTTAATGCAATCCCTGTCAAAATACCAGCAACACTTTTCATAGAACTAGAACAAATAATCCTAAAATTTGTATGGAACCACAAAAGACCTCAAATAGCCAAAGCAATCTTGAAAAAGAAAAACAAAACTGGAAGTATCACAATCCCAGATTTCAAGACATACTGCAAGCTTTGCGCAGTGGCAGTATCGTAGCCAATGAGGTTTATCCGAGGCGCGATTATTGCTAATCAAGACATACTGCAAAGCTACAATAATCAAACAGTATGGTACTGGCACACACAAAAACAAAAACAAAACACCCACAAAAAAAAACAAAAAGAAACAAACAAAAAATCAACAAGAAAAAAATAATAATACAGAGACCAATGGAGAACAAAATAGCCCAGAAATAATATATTAATAATAAATATAAATTGATTATACGATCAATTAATGTTTGACAAAGGAGGCAAGAATAGCAATGGGAAAAAGACAGTCTGTTCAACAAATGGTGTTGGGAAAACTGGACAGCTACATGGAAAAGAATGAAACTGGACCACTTTCTTACACCATACACAAATAGTGTATGAAATAGGGGAAGAAGATTAAGAGCATACTAATCATGAAGAGCGCTGAGTAATGTACAGACTTGTTTAATCACTATATTGTACACCTGAAACAAATGTAATACTGTATGTTAACTATAGTGGAATTAAAATTTAAAAATATTTTTTTAAAAACATATTTAAAAAATTACTCAAGATAACAGGAACATTTCACAATAAGATAGTCAATCCACCAAGAACGTATAACAGTTAAAAATCCATACGCACCTAACATCAGAACCCCCAGTAAAAACTGAAAGGAAAAACTGAAAGAAATGAAGGGAGAAATGGACAATTCAACAATAATTAGATTCCAATACTCCATTTTCAAAAATTGCATAGATATTCTGTGAATGATTCTTGGACATTAAAAAAACAGAGCAAAAGTCAATCGTTTTCCTATATACCAGCAATCAACAACTGGAAACTGAAATTTAAAAAACAATACCATTTATATTAGCACCCCCCAAATTAAAGTACTTTGGTATAAACCTAACCAAGTATGTACAAAATCTATATGAGGCAAACTATAAAATTCTGATGAAAGAAATCAAAGGGGACCTAATTACCATGTCTATGGTTTGGAAGACTCAATACACCTGTCAATATGTCAATTCCTCCCAACATGATGTATAGATTCAACACAATTCCAATCACAAAATTCTAAGCAAATTACGTTGCAGGTATTGACAAACTGATTAAAAGTTTATAAGGAAAGGCAAAAGACCCAGAACAACCAACAGAAAATTAAAGAAAACAAAGTGGGAGAGCTGATACTACCTGACTTCATGACTCACTATAAAGCTATAGCAATCAAGACAGTGTAGTGTTGGCCAAAGAACAGAAAAATTGATCACCATAACACAACAAAGCCCATAAATCAACCCAGAAAATATAGTCAACTAATCTTTGACAGAGGAACAAAGGCAGTATAATGGAGCAAAGACAGTCTTTTTAACAAATGGTGCTGGAACAACTAGACATCCACAAGCAAAAAAATGAATCTAGACACTAATTTTACATGCTTCACAAAATTTAACTCAAAATCAATCATAGATGTAATTGCAAACTGGGAAATTATAAAAACTATAAAAATCGTAGAAAATAATATAGGAGAAAACCTAGACCACCTTGGGTAAGATGATGAATTTTTAGGTACAACACCAAAGGCACAATCCTTGAAAGAAATAATAAATTAGACTCATCAAAATTAAAAACTTCTGTTCTGGGGCACCTGGGTGGCTCAGTCATTAAGCGTCTGCCTTCGGCTCAGGGCGTGATCCCGGCGTTATGGGATCGAGCCCCACATCGGGCTCCTCTGCTGGGAGCCTGCTTCTTCCTCTCCCACTCCCCTGCTTGTGTTCCCTCTCTTGCTGGCTGTCTCTCTCTCTGTGTCAAATAAATAAATAAAATCTAAAAAAAACTTCTGTTCTGTGAAAGACAATGTCAAAAGAATGAAAAGCCACAGACTGGGGAAAAAATATTTGTAGAAGATGTATCTGATAAAGGACTATAACCCAACATACACAAACCTTAAAATTCAATGATACAAAAACAAACAACCCAATTAGAAAATGGTCAATAGCTCTGAACAGATACTTCATCAAAAGAGATATATATCTGGAAAACAAGAACATGAGAAGATGCTCAACATCATATTATCATTAGGGAATTGCAAATTAAAATAATGAGATCATCACTACACAACTACTAGAATAACCGAAATCCCAAACACTGACAACACCAAATGCTGCTCAGAGTACAGAGTAACAGGACTCTCATTCATTACTGAATGATGATGGGAATGGAAAACAGTCACTTTGGAAGACAGTTTGACAGTTTCTTACAAAACTAAACATACTCTTAGCATACAGTCTAGCATTCCCTTAAGCCAAAGCCTAATCCAAAGCAAGGCCTTAACTCTTCAATAGTATGAAGGCTGAGAGAGGTGAGGATGCTGCAGAAAAGTCTGAAAATAGCAGAGGATGGCTCATGAGATTTAAGGAAAAAAGCTGTCTCCGTAACAAAAGTGTAAGATGAAGCAACAAGTTCTGATGTAGAAGGTGCAGCAAGTTATCCAGAAGACCCAGATAAGATAATTAATGAAGGTAGCTACACTAAACAGATTTCCAATGTAGACAAAACAGCCTTATGTTGGGAAAAGATGCTATCTAGGACTTTCATAGCTAGAAAGAAGTCAACACCTGGCTTCAAATCTTCAGAGGACAGGCTAACTCTTGTTAGGGACTAATGCACATGGTGGCTTTAAGTTGAAGCCAATGCTCATTTATCATTCTGAAAATCCTAGGGCCTTTAAGAATTATGCTAAATCTACTCTGCCTGGACTGTATAAGTGGATACACAAAGCCTAGATGACAGTACATCTGTTTACACCATGGTTTAATCAATATTTTAAGCCCACTGTTGACAACTGCTGCTCAGGAAAAAAAAAAAAAAAAAAAAGATTCAAAATATTACCACTCATCGACATCGCACCTGCTCACCCAAGACCCTTGATGACAAGACTAATGTTGTTTTCATGCCTACTAGCACAACATCCATTCTGCAGCCCATGGATCAAGGAATCGTTTGGACCTTCAAGTCTTATTATTAAAGAAATACATTTCATAAGACTATAGCTGCCATAGATAGAGATTCCTCTGATGGATCTGGTAAAACTAAATTGAAAACCTTCTGGAAAGGATTCATCATTCTAGATGACATTAAGAACATTCATGATTCATGGGAAGAGGTCAAATTATCAACATTAACAGGAGTTTGAAAGAAGTTGATTGATTCCAACCCTCATGCATGACTGTAAGGGTTCAAGACCAGTGGAAGAGGTAACTGCAGACGTGATGTAAATAGTGAAAGAACTAGAATTAGAAGTAGAGCCTGAAGATGTGACCAAATTGCTACAATCTCATGATAAAACTTCAATGGATGAGGAGTTGATTCTTATGAACAGGAAAAGAAAATTCTTTTTTTTTTTTTTTAAAGATTTTATTTATTTATTCAACAGAGATAGAGACAGCCAGCGAGAGAGGGAACACAAGCAGGGGGAGTGGGAGATGAAGAAGCAGGCTCATAGCGGAGGAGCCTGATGTGGGGCTCGATCCCATAACGCTGGGATCACGCCCTGAGCCGAAGGCAGACGCTTAACCTCTGTGCCACCCAGGCGCCCCAGGAAAAGAAAATTCTTGAGATAGAATCTACTCTTTGTGAAGATGCTGTGAAGACTGTTGGAATGACAACAAAGGATTTAAAATATTACATAACCTTGTAATGGCAAGGGTTTAAGAGGTAGTGGCAGGGTTTGAAAGGACTGACTTGAATTTTGAAAGAAATTCTGTGGAGGGGCGCCTGGGTAGCTCAGTTGGTTAAGCATTCAACTTTTGATTTCAGCTCAGGTCATGATCCCAGGGTCATGAGATGGAACCTTGCATTGGGCTCTGCACTCAGCAGGGAATCTACTTGAGGTTCTCTCTCCTCTTTTCCCTCTGCCCCTCCCCCCTTCTCTCTCTCTCTCTCTCTCTCTCTCTCTCAAAATAAATAAATAAATCTTAAAAAAAAAATTCTACTATGGGTAAAATGCTATCAAATAGCATGTGATTGTTCAGCAGAGAAATTGTTCATCAATGTCCCAAACTTCATTGTTCTCTTATTTTAAGAAACTGGCCACAGCCACACCAGCCTTCAGCAACTACCACCCTGACCAGTCAGCAGTTACCAACATTATGGCAAAACTCTCTACCAGCAAAGACTACAACTTGCTAGAAGCTTAGATGATGGTTAGCATTTTTTAGCAATAAAGTATTTAACTAAGGTGTATACATTGTTGTTTTAGACATATGCTACTACACACATAACAGACCACAGTATAATGTAAACATAACTTTTATGTGCACTGAGCAAACAAAAAGTTCCTTTTACTTGCTTTACTGCGATATTCACTTTATTATAATGGTCTGGAACCGAATCTGCAATATCTCCAAGGTATGTTTGTACGGTCTGTTCAATTTTTCAACTTTTCCTGCTTAAATTTTCTGTGAATCTAAACAATGAAGTCTGTTACGAAAATAACAAAAACAAGAGAGTCCTGGTTCAGCATGCAAGGAGTTAGAAGTCATCACTCCCACAACAAGGACAAAAACAACAAGGCTGAACAAATTGAAAACCAACAATTCTTCTCACATCCATTAGAGAACTGAAATGAAGGGCAACCACAGTCCCAAAGACCGGAGAAACAGACAAGCAGATATAGAGAATTACAATCTACTGAAGCCAAATCCAAGGAGTAGACACCACCATGGAAACCAGAACTAGAGTAGGAAAACCTAAACTTGACAAAATTAACAACTTGCTAGAGGCTCAGGGTGCACAACCCTGAGATTTAAAAACTCCAAGGAGGGGGCGTCTGGGTGGCCCAGCGGTTAAGCGTCTGCCTTCGGCTCAGGGCGTGATCCCGGCGTTATGGGATCGAGCCCCACATCAGGCTCCTCTGCTATGAGCCTGCTTCTTCCTCTCCCACTCCCCCTGCTTGTGTTCCCTCTCTTGCTGGCTGTCTCTCTGTCAAATAAATAAATAAAATCTTAAATAAATAAATAAATAAATAATAAAAAAATAAAAATAAAATAAAAACTCCAAGGCAACTCAGTCTTAAAGGGGCCACCACATCTATGAGTTTTACCTCCAGGATCTGTACCGGGTTCCCATAGATCAGAGAAAAATCTTCTTCTGCCCGGCAGAGGGGAAAAGCAGTCATTTTGAAATATACCCAAGTATTCTGTTCTTAATAAGACCTGCCCTCAAAAGAAACTATTTTACCAGAGCCTAACCCACTTGGGTTTTACCAGAGACTAAGAGACCTAGGGGAAGGGAAATAACTAACTCCAGCTTGCTCTGACCTTCAACATGGGCATAAAGAAATATCCAACTCCAGCCCCCTTTTAGCCTTCCTGTCTCACTTAAAAGGAAGACAATGAAAACCCCAGTGAAAATCACAGCCCAGGGGAAAGACTGAGACCTAATAATAGGACTACAGAACACTTCCCCACACACACACACACCTTACTGTGTCAATAGGGGTCCTGATAATAATAAGCGACTATAACTGAAAGCACATCTCAGACCTTATTTAAGAACAAATCCTTAGAGAAACCCAAAGATAACAGAGGAGACAAAAACAAGGTCACCAGAGGAAATTTTAGCCCCTGACACGTAAAGCCACAGCAAACAGTAAACACAATCTCACCTCTAGCCAGATAAATATAAAACTTCACACTAAAGGCCTATTTATTTCAGTTCCTTTCATATCATATTTAGTAAATATCTGACTTTGAACAAAAAATTAAAAGACATACTAAAAGACAAAAACAAACAAAAACAGTTTGATGGGACAGAGCAAGCATGAGAACCAGACTCGGATATGGCAGAGATGTTGAAATTTCAGTTTGGGAAGATAAAAAAGTTCTGGAGATGGATGATGGTGATGGTTACACAACAAATGTGTAATGCCACTTAAAAATGGTTAAAATGGTAAATTTTATGTTATGTATATTTTATCACAATAAAAAAAAGGCAAGGAGAAAAAAAGAAATGAGCTATCAAACTGTGAAAAGAGATGGAGAAAACTTAAATGCATATTGCTAAGTGAAAGAAGTCATTCTGAAAAGGCTATATACTGTATGATTCTAACTACATGATTTTCCGGAAAAGGCAAAAACTATGGAGACAGTAAAAATATCACTGGTTACTAGGGTTTCAGAGGAAGGGACAGAAGGATGAACTGGTACAGCACAGGGGATTTTTAGAGCAATGAAACTATCATGTATGATTCTGTAATAGTGGATATATGATATTATACATTTGTCAAAACTCATAGAACATATCAAGAGTGAACCCTAATATAACCTATGGACTTTAATTAAAAATAATATATCAATATTGGCTTACTAATTGTAACAAATGTAGCACACTAGTGCAAGATGTTAATAATAGAAAAAATGGGGAGGGGGAGGGAATATATAGGAATTCTGTACTTTCTGCTTAATTTTTCTGTAAAAAAAAAAAAAAAAAACAACTCCCAAAAAGTCTTTTTTTTTTTTTTTTAAGATTTTATTTATTTATTCGACAGAGATAGAGACAGCCAGCGAGAGAGGGAACACAAGCAGGGGGAGTGGGAGATGAAGAAGCAGGCTCATAGCGGAGGAGCCTGATGTGGGGCTCGATCCCATAACGCCGGGATCACGCCCTGAGCCGAAGGCAGACGCTTAACCACTGTGCCACCCAGGCGCCCCCCAAAAAGTCTACTTTTAAAAAAGGATAGCCACCTTGACAGAAGACCAACAAAGAAATTTAAGATGTGAATTCCACCATAAACAAATTAGATCTACAAATATAATAAACATTTCCCTCCCAGAGCGGCAGAATACACATTCTTCTCAAGCACCCATGGAACATTCTCCAGGATAGAACACATGCTGGGTCATAAAACAAGCCTCAAGTTTTTAAATAATTGAAAACATGAAACGTTTATTCTCCAAATAAAACGGAATAAAGGCAGAAACTGGTAACAGAAGGAAATTGAGTAAATTCACAAATGGGTGGAAATTAAGCAACAGACTCTTAAATAACCAATTGGTCAAAAAAAAGAACTCGCAAAGAGAATTTTCAAATATTTTGAGATAACAGAAATACTACATACCAAAATTATGGACTGCACCTAAAGCAGTGCTGAGAGGGAAATTTATGGCTACAAATGTGTACATTACAAATAGAACAAAGATCTCAATCAATAGCCTACCCATGCACCTTAAACTAAAAAAGAGAAACCTAAACCCAAAGAAAACAGAAGGAAGAAAATAAGACTAAAATAGAAATAAATGAAATAGGGACTCTTAGGTGGCTCAGTGGGTTAACTGTCTGCCTTCGGCTCAAGTCATGGTCTCTGGGGTCCTGGGATTGAGTCCTGCATGGGGCTCCTTTCTCAGCAGGGAGCCTGCTTTTCCCTCTGCCTGCCACTCCCCCCTACGTGTGGGCACGCATGCTCTCTCTCGTTCTCTCTCTCTCTGACAAATAAATAAAAATCTTAAAAAAAAAAAAAAGAAAGAAAAAAAATGAAATAGAGAATAGTGAAAAATCAATGAAATCAAAAGTTGGGTCTTTGGAAATATTCCCAAAATTGAAAATCCTTTAGCCAGACTCACCAAGAAAAAAGACAGTACTCATATTACTTAAAATCAGAAATTAAAGAGGGAATTTCATTACCAATTTTACAAAAATACAAATAAATATAAGGAAATACTATGAAAAACTACATGTTAAGAAATTTGATAACTTGGAAGAAATGGACAAACATCTAGAAAACACAATTACTGAAACTGATCCAAGAAGAAATAGAAAATCTGAAGAGACATATAGCAAGGAAAGAGAGTCAATTAGTAATTAAAATACTTCCCCAAAAGAAAAGCCCAGACCAAGATGGTGTAACCTAGCAAACAGTCAAAAAATTATTAATGCCAAAGAACACTTTCAACTCATCTTATGAAGCCAGGTAATACCAGTAAATACAGGTAAAACATCACAAAAAAAACTTCAGACCATTACCTTGGGACTATAGATGCAAAAATTCTTTTAAAAAATACTAGTAAATTAGTGTGTGTGTGTGTGTGTGTGTGTGTGTGTGTGTGTGTATGTTTCTGTATCCTACAACATATAAAATATTTATACACCATGATGAAGTAAATTATCCCCAGAATGCATGCTTGGCTTAACAATCTAATATCAATTAATACACCAAATAATAGAATAATTTGACAAAATCTAATACCTTTTCATGTTAAACAATATTCCATAAACTAGGAATAGAAGGAAATTTCATCAATCTGATAAGGGAACGTACAAAAAACCTACAACTAACATCATACTTTCAGTGAAAAAATTGGATGCTTTCCCCCTAAGGTCAGGAATAAGACAAGGATATCCGTTTTTACTAATTCTATTCAACATTGTACTAGAAATTCTATCCAAGGAAATTAGGCAAGAAAAAATAAAAAGCATTCAGATTGGAAAAGAAGAATGAAACTGTATGTATTCACATCTGACATGGTCTTATATACAGAAAATCCAACGAAGCCCACTAACAATCTATTAGTACTAATAAACGAGTTCAGCAAAACTGCAGGAGACAAACTGAACATACAAAAATCAATTGTCTTTTTTATACACTTGCAACGAACAATTCAAAAATGAAATTTAAAAAAAAAATCTACTTACAATAGCACCAAAAAGAATAAAAAACTTAGAATAATTTAAGGAAAAAGGTGTCAAACTTATACCCTGTAAAGTACAAAAAAGTATTGAATATATTTGCAAAAGATCTAAATAAATGGAAAGATATCCTATGTTCATGGATCAGAAGACCTAGTGTTGTGAAGATGGCAATACTCCCAAACTGATCTACAGATTCAATGCAATTCCTATCAAAATACCAGCTGGCTTTTTTGCTGAAATTGGCAAACTGATCTTAAAATTCATAAATAACCGCAAGGAACCTAGAATAGCCAAAAAATCTTGAAAAAGAAGAACAAAGTTGGAGGACTCACACATCCTCATTTCAAAACTTACTACAAAGCAATGGTAATCAAAAAAGTGTACCATGGCATAAAACTGGACATATGGGATAATGGAATAGAATTGAGAGTCCAGAAATAAACCCATACATCAAGGGTCAACTGATTTTCAACAAGAGTGCTAAGACCATTCAGTTGGGAAGAACGGCCTCTTCAACAAATGGTGCTGGGACAACTGAGTAGCAACATACAAAGAATGAAGCTGAACATTTTCCTCACGCCACATACAAAAATAACTCAAAACTGATCAAAGTTTTAAATGTAAGAGCAAAAACTATAAAATTCTTAGAGAAAACATAGTCATAAATCTTTATGACTTAACATTCAGCAACACTTTTTTTTTTTAAGATTTTATTTATTTATTTGACAGAGATAGAGACAGCCATCAAGAGAGGGAACATAAGCAGGGGGAGTGGGAGAGGAAGAAGCAGGCTTCCCAGCAGAGGAGCCTGATGTGGGGCTCCATCCCAGAATACTGGGATCACGCCCTGAGCCCAAGGTAGACGCTTAATGACTGAGCCACCCAGGCACCCCTCAGCAACAGTTTCTAAGATAGGATACCAAAAGCATAAGCACCAAGAGCAACAACAAAAAGATAAATTAGACTTCATCATCCCACAGACTGGGAGAAAATACCGTAAATCAGACACCTTATTTTAAATTCACACTGTGGAAAATATGAAGACTATATAAAGAATTCTTACTGGAGCGCCTGGGTGGCACAGCGGTTAAGCGTCTGCCTTCGGCTCAGGGCGTGACCCTGGCGTTCTGGGATCGAGCCCCACATCAGGCTCCTCCGCTATGAGCCTGCTTCTTCCTCTCCCACTCCCCCTGCTTGTGTTCCCTCTCTCGCTGGCTGTCTCTATCTCTGTCGAATAAATAAATAAAAAAATCCTTAAAAAAAAAAAAGAATTCTTACAACTCAACAGCAAATAGACAAATGACTAAAATAAAAATGAGCGAAGGACCTAAATGGACATTTCGCCAAAGAGACATACAAATGGCCAATAAGCACAAGAAAAGATGCTCAATATCATAAGCCATCAGGGAAATGCAAATCAAAACCACAATGAGATACCATGTCACATCCACCAGGATGGCTACAATCAAAAAGTCAGATAATTACACAGTACCTGGGTGGCTCAGTTGGTTGAGCATCTGCCTCCGGCTCAGGTCATGATCTCTCTGGGTCACGGGATGGGGCCCTGCAACTGGCTCCCTGCTCAGCGGGGAGTCTACTTCTCCCTCTCCCTCTGCCCCTCCCCCCTGTTCATGCGTGCTCCCTCTCTCTCTGGGTGGCTCAGCCGGTTAAGTGTTTGCCTTTAGCTCAGGTCATGATCCCAGGGTCCTGGGATCGAGCCTCGCATCACGCTCCTTGCTCAGCAGGGGAGCCTGCTTCTCCCTCTGCCTGCTGCTTCCCCTGCTTGTTCTCTCTCTCTCTCTCTTTCTGACAAATAAATAAATAAAATCTTTTAAAAAAAAGTAAGATAGTAAGTGCTGACAAAGATGTAAAGAAATTGGAACTTCCATACACTGGTTGTAGGAACGTAAAATAGTGCAGCCATTTTGGGAAACATTCCAGGAAGCAGTTCCTCAAAGGTTAAACTACATGTCCAGCAATTCCACTCCTAGATATATACCCAATAGAAATGAAAACGTGTCCACACAAAAACTTGTACACAAGTGTTTACAACAACATTACTCATAATGTAGAAGGTAGAAACAAAAACCAAATATTCATCAACTGATGAATGAATAAACAAATACAATATATCCATACAAGTGAATTTTATTCAGCCACAAAAGGAATGAAGTACTGATCCATGCTATATACATGGATGTTTCCTGAAAACATTATGCTAAGTGATAGAAGCTAGTCAAAAAAGATATATTATTCCTTTTATATTAAATGCCCAGAACAGGCAAATCTAAAGAGAGGAAAAAGTTGATTAGAT
This sequence comes from Ursus maritimus, assembly GCF_017311325.1. Classification (NCBI taxonomy): domain Eukaryota; kingdom Metazoa; phylum Chordata; class Mammalia; order Carnivora; family Ursidae; genus Ursus; species Ursus maritimus. Next base: position 48,137,826 of record NW_024426774.1, read on the forward strand.
TAACAGTTGATTAGAGGAATGGAAGATGGGAGGACACCTAAAATGTACAGGGTTTGGGGTTTTTTTTTGAGGTGATAAAAATGTTCTAAAATTGACTGTAATGATGGTTGCACACATCTATTAATATACTGAAAACCACTGAATTATGTATTTTAAATTAAGGATAAATTGTATGACATGAATTATATCTCAATAAATCTGTTGAAAATGTTTTTAAATAAGCCAATTAAGCATTTAAACAAAGCACTCAAGTAAAATAAATCTAGGGAAACAGTAAAAGATGAAAACTCAAATTAATGTATTAAATGATGAAAAGCAATAGAATTAAACTTGAATCCAAGAGCTTTCCTTCAATGAAAAAAGAAGCAAAATAAGTAAATCCTTAGTTAGATCAAGAGAAAAATAAAACATAGTTACATAAAATCAAGAATGAGAAATGGAAATAACTACAGATGCAATGGAAAAAGTAAAGAATACTGTGTAGCACTCCATTATAATTAACAGGAAATTCTTGCTAAAATAATTTTCTACAAAAATCATAAATTACCAAAATTAACCAAGAAAAGTGTGTCTATATAAACCAAACCCTAAAAGAAACCCAGAGGCAAAGTAGTTTCACTAGAGATTATTTTTCAAACATGCAAGAAAAATTCTTACATTTCTTAAACTGTTTCAGGGCACAGAAAAATAAAAATCCTTCTAGTACTTTGTATGAAAATGGTATAATATTGATGCTAAATTTGACAAAGACAGGTTAAGAAAACAATTTTTTTAAACTTAAAACCACAATCATTTATAAAATATCTGCAACTAAAACCCAGCAATTCCATAAGAGAAAAACACACTATGGCATAGTTTTTATCCTAGGAAAACAAGAAAGGATTAATATTAAGAATAAAATATGTATTAACAGGTCAAAAAAGATAAATTTACACTGTGGACAAATTTGGAGATGGGGGCAAAAAGGTAAGAAAGGGTTCAGGCCTGTTTTCTTCTATGTAAGGATAACCTGACGGGAGGGTGCTGAACATCCGCAAGGGCTATAGAAGAGTGAAGATGTGTAAGAAGCTGGAGGAGGAAACATACAAAGATTTCCAAACACTGTTGATGACCCAGTTAGAAGCTGGAGACCAAGAATTTCTGGTAATACCAATCCACATAACCGAATTATTTTCCCTAGCACAGCTCAGAAATTTAAATTTAGGAATTACAAGGAGAGGTGTTTGAAATGATCCATGTTGAATGGTCTGCAGGACCAGCGTTAAGGCCTACACAGTAAAGGCTCTGAACCACTCACTTCCCTGAACTCTTAAAAAGACTTGGTTGTAAGGCTGGGCACACTTTGCTCTGAATTTACACAGTCCCATGCCTTAGCTCAGTCTCAGGAACAGGACTAAAAATCACTACCTTACGCATTACCATTAGTACATCCTTATGATCTAGTAAGAGATACATAAGTGAAGCAAATTCTTACTATTTTGTCATTTGAGACTAGACTGAATGAAATTAATATTTCCTATCATTTGGTCTCATCCTTTTAATACACTGCATTAAATACTACATAACAGGGGCGCCTGAGTGGCGCAGTCGTTAAGCGCCTGCCTTCGGCTCAGGGTGTGATCCTGGCGTTATGGGATCGAGCCCCACATTAGGCTCCTCCGCTATGAGCCTGCTTCTTCCTCTCCCACTCCCCCTGCTTGTGTTCCCTCTCTCACTGGCTGTCTCTATCTCTGTCAAATAAATAAATAAAATCTTTAAATAAATAAATAAATAAATACTACATAACAAACTCATCTCTAAATGGCGCAGTTGGTTAAGCAATGGAAGGACTCTTGGTTTCAGCTCAGGTCCTGATATCAGGATCCTGAGATGGAGCCCCAGGTCAGGCTCCATGCTCAGTGTGGAGTCTGCTTAAAACACCCCCCACCTCTGTCCCTCCCCGCACTTGCATGAGCATGCTCTCGCGTGCTCTCTCTCAAATGCGCTGTCTCTCTCAAATGAATTGAGAAATCTTTAAAAAAAAAAACTAAGATTTTATAGTTTATAAATATCTAGCAAGACACATATAAAGTTTCTCCTTTAAACATTTTCCAACTTATGCCAGTAAATTTTAATGTCAGTGAACTAAAGGAAAAAAATCTTAATACTCTTTATATCATCTTAAAACTATCTTTATGGGGCACGTGGGTGGCTCAGATGGTTAAGCGTCTGCCTTCGGCTCAGGTAATGATCTCAGGGTCCTGGGATCAAGCCCCGCATCGGGTTCCCTGCTAGGCGGGGAGCGTGCTTCTCCTTCTCCCTCTACTGTTCCCCCTGCTTGTACTCTCTCACTCTCTCTCTCAAATAAACAAAATCTTAAAAAAAAAAAAAAACTATCTTTAACACAGAACACCATCTATACCTTCATATATTCTCCAAGGTAGAGAGGAAAAATATCAAAATATTGATTTCTTTCTCAAAAAAAACAAAAACAAAACACTTCTGGGGGAAAAAAACACTGGGCTCTAAGAAGCAAGATTTTTATTACACATAGATACTGTTAAATGGGATAATAGGGAGACAAACCATGAGAGATTCTTAATCATAGGAAACAAACTGAGGAATGCTGGAGGGGAGGAGGATGAGGGGGTAAGATAACTGGGTGATAGACATTAAGGAGGGTCAGTGATGTAATGAGCACTGGGTTTTATATAAGACTGATGAATCACTGAACTCTACCTCTGAAACTAATAATGCACTATATGTTAATTGATTTAATTTAAATAAATTTAAATAAACTGCTATTTAATTTTATTTGATCATTTGTCTTTAATTGTTCCTTCTCTTAATTGCTCTATTTTAGGTTCACAGTTCATTAGGTGGAATTATGGTGCTGTTTTCCTGTGGTGAGTGCCTTTTAAATAAAATCATTTAACAAAGGGGGAAAAAACAGGATAATAGTTTTTCACATTGGCTTTAATAAGAGTTAAAGTGGTTTAATACACTCTTCCTCTAGGCTTAGAGATATAAATTTAAATACTAATAGTTATTCAAATAAGAAGTCATAGAACAAAATAAAAGTTAGGAGACCTCATCCACAAGAATGGCTTTAATTATGGTCTATATGCAAATAACTTACAAGTTGAAATTTCCAACCCAGACTTCTTATCTCCAAAAACAATCTTTTTTTTTTTTTTTTTAAGATTTTATTTATTTATTTGACAGAGATAGAGACAGCCAGCGAGAGCAGGGGGAGTGGGAGAGGAAGAAGCAGGCTCACAGAGGAGGAGCCTGACGTGGGGCTCGATCCTGGAACGCCGGGATCACGCCCTGAGCCGAAGGCAGACGCTTTAACCGCTGTGCCACCCAGGCGCCCCTCCAAAAACAATCTTATAAACTTAACTCTAATCTCAACCAATCCCATCAACCCCTCCCTCCATAGCTCCCACCATTAACCTGGCCATATCTCAATGTTTGACACAACCATTCATCCAATAATCTAACACACAGACACCTTGTTGCCTTCCTGTTCCACATCTAATTCATTATTAGTGTAGTAAAAATGTAAAATTAATGTGTAAGTGTGATGATTTTACCTCTTTTTTTTTTTTTTTTTTGAGAGAGACCAAGAAAGAGCAGGGAGGAGGGACAGAGAGGGAGAGGGAGAAGCAGAGTCCCTACTGAGCAGGGATTTTTTTTTTTTCCCCACACATGGCTTGATCCCAGGACCTGGAGATCACGACCTGGGCCAAAGGCAGACGCTTAAGCAAGTGAGCCACCCAGGTGCCCCTACCTCTTAAATATTTCTTGAATCAGTCTACTTTTTTCTATATCCACCAACACTTTCCTGTTCCAAAATATTATCATCTTTTGCCTGGCAATGCTACAATGGCTTAATAATTAGCATCCCTGACTTACTGCCACTTCCCACCCCATCCTGCTATCAAAGCTGTTCTCTACTGTGCTACAAAGTGATCTTTCTGAAACACAAATCTTATCACTGAAAATGTTTTAAACATTTTCCAAATGTCACAATTCCATTTAAACAATTCCAAAGCTCCAGAGATAGAGCCTTTATCCATATTGGCCTTTGGTTCCCTGGAAATGCCATGTTCTCGCAAACAGCATCTTTACATGTGCCTTTCCCTCAACTGGGAGATTTTCTCTTCCCTTAGTCTTCAGATCTTAGCTCTATCAGAACTTCCTCAGGGAAGCTTTCCCCTGCTTCACTAACAAGGTCAGATACCTTTACCATATGCTTTCAAAGTATATTAGCACATAGTTTTACTCTATGTGGCCCACTAAATTTTGTCTGCCTTCTTCTTACCTGAACACTAGAAAGGCAGAGATTTAAAAAAAATGTTTGGGTTCACCAAGATTCCTTAGCATCCAACACAACGCTGTGAATGCCCATGGTGACTGCTCAATGATAAGTGCCCAATGGAATATTTACCAGGCAAAACAATAACTATTACTCTTTAATGATCAACAGTCTATAGCATTAAAGTCCAAAAGAACTTTCTGTGATGATCAAACTATTATACATCTGCACTGTGCAATAATGTTACTAGTCAAGTGTGGCTACTGAGCACTTAAAAAGTGGTTAGTACAGGGGCGCCTGGGTGGCACAGCGGTTAAGTGTCTGCCTTTGGCTCAGGGCGTGATCCTGGTGTTCTGGGATCGAGCCCCACATCCAGGCTCCTCTGTGATGAGCCTGCTTCTTCCTCTCCCACTCCCCTGCTTGTGTTCCCTCTCTCACTGGCTGTCTCTATCTCTGTCAAATAAATAAATAAAATCTTTAAAAAAAAAAAAAAAGTGGTTAGTACAACAGAGGTACTGAATTTTAAATTTTATTTAACTTTAAATAAGATGTAAAGAGCCACATGTGGCTAGTGATGACTGTGTTGAACAGCACAGGTCTAGAAAAAGTCTCTGTCTTTTCACTTGTACTTTGTTCACTCTGCACAGTTTACATCTTGTCTATGGAGCAGTCCTAGACAATAAACACTAGGCTTCTTTTGGTTCCCACGACGTGCCCTGCACACAACAGAAACTTAATAAATGTCTGATGATTTGATATTCAAACTTAATAGCAAACCTTTTTTTTTTTTCTTCCTGAAAAGCTAATGAATTAAATATAGTTATTTTCAAAATGGTCTTCAGGGGCCGACCATAAAATCAGTTCTTTCTCCATTTGCTTCCTAGTTTTCCAGAGGAACTGCAGCATAAGCCTTCTGCTACCTACGGGGAACTCCCCTTTCTTGCTACAAACAAGGGTCCGGAGAAGTAAAACAGGTGAGCAGCCTCTGGAGACTAATCATGTAGTGTCCATAATCCGCACTACTACCTCAAGGAGAGCCCTGCTCTTCAGGCATACTAATCTCTGTCTCCCCAACAAGACAGTCCCTGGAGAACCACTCTCTCCTCTCCAACCAACGCCCTTTTCCCCTCCAGTGGAGCACGAGGAGCCCCGCCTCCTCCCCAAAGCTTTGCTTAACCACACCCACTGGGAATACGGACTCTCGAAACAGCTGGTGTAATTCAAAAGGCCCGGGACCCAGAGAGAGAGAGAAACAAGAGAGGTCTCCGCCATAAAGAAAGGGAGACTTGGCGTAGTCAGCCAGAACCTGGGCAAGAGTGGAGGCCCAGGACGAGAGACGGCCCCTACAAGCCTTTAAAAGCGCGCTTATCTGTCCGACACCGTGACCCGCAGCGAGCAGGAGGCAGCGGGGCAGAGAGCAGGCCGAGCGCGCAGAGACGCCCAGTCACCGTGCCCGACGGCTCAGCCCCCATCTCTCCCCGGCACGGCTCACCTTCTCCGGGCCGGTCAGCTCGTCCTCCGAGTAGCGGTGCCTCGGGAGCGACGACGGAGGCAAAGGCCCGTCAGGGTGCGCCTGCAGCCAGGCCTTGGCCTCCTCGTCGTCCTCGTCGTCCGTACTCTCCCGAAGCTGACTCTCGTAGTTAAAGTCCGAGTCCAGCTCCCGCCTCTCCTCTTCCTCCACCTCCTCCACCATCACCACCTTGTCCGAGTCCAGGTTCGCCCGCTCCTCCGCCTCTTCCGCCTCCTCCTCTTCCTCCTCTTCCTCCTCCTCCTCCTCCTCGAGCTCGCCTGGCCATGGTAAGTCCTCAGGCTCCATATTGGTGTCTCGCTCTAGGAGGCAGAGGAGGAGGGGGAGAAGGGAAAGGGGAGGAGGGGAGGGGAGGAGAGCTGACTGGCGGTTGCGGCCGCGCGCAGGCGCAAAGACCGCCACCGCCTCGCGCCCCGCGCGACGCCGCGCGGACTGGGCGGGGCAGGGAGTGAAAGCGCGCGTTGCTAAGGACGCCCCGCGGGGGCGCAGAGGTGGGGGGGGGCGTCACTCTCGTCACCCGCTGGGATCCCGCTCACAGTACTGAAAGCTCACAATAAACCCGGACTGGGCTCCTGTCGAGGGAGGGGAGAATTTAGTCCTCGGCTGGGCCAGGTCAAAACTGAATTTTGCCCATGCACCCAGAGGAGATCAGACCCTAGAACAAACCCATGATAATCAAACTTGCAAACTAAATTTTTAAAGATTGAGTGCCTGCTAGCGACAGGCTGTATGATGGGCACTTGAACCTAGCAGTGGGCGGGAGAGCGGTTAAGAACCGGACGCTTGCTCTCAGAAAAAAATAGAAGTTTGAAAACTGACATCGCCACCTAAAGCTGTGTGACTGAGCCTCTATAAAATGGTAAGAGGCCATCACATAGGATGGTTGTGATAATTAAAGCAGATAACCAACGTGAAGGACTTGGTGATAGGTATTATTCATTGATTATTGTGCAGTAACTCATTAAATGCTCACAGCTCTGTGAGACGAGTATTACTACCATTTCATATTTGAAGAAATCTAATGCTCAGAAAAATAACTTGCCCAAGTCTTTTACCTAGTAATAGGCTGGCTGAGTTAGTGCCATCCCAAGCCTTCTGTAGATCCAGTAAATTGCCCTGGCCCAGACCTATCAGTTAATAAAGGATAAAGGACAAGTATGTGTACTGATAGTACATATATTTTTAGGTTAGTCAATGACTTTGAAATGCTTTAGAAACAGATTTCCTTACTATTTCAGGAACTCCTATAAAATGAATAGCAAATTAAAGAATCTTGAGATGCTTTGCTATTACTTAAGGACATAGCCATAATTAGAGTCCAGTGAAAATTCTTCATGGTATCTATCCACAATAGCAAAGATAAATTGGCAATGATATCAAACCAACATTGGTGGGGTAATTTTTAGGGGTATTGCCAAGGATGTATGTTCTATCTGCCAATGACCCAATTCTGGCAAAACTATAGAGAGAGAACATAGACTGGAGCCCAAAGTGTCAGGGCTCCTATGAACACGAGTACATTCAAATACAACTCTTCTTATGACAAGTTGAGGCTTTTCCTTGCTGGAGAGCTATGGATGTAATGATAGAAAAAAATTGCTTGATTTTGTATTCCTGACTTGAGAAATCCCAATGTACCTCTCCAGTAACAGGTACACACATTTCAGTGATACTGTTATTGAATAATTCCGTAAACCTTTACCATTTACTTAGAAACTCCGCTGTCCTTATCATGGACAAATTTCAGGAAAATTAAAGGGAACTAGTGGAATTCAAAAACTAATTATCAAAGCCCTCAGAAACACTCAAATTTCCAAGGCCCAAAGTAATTCCATTTTTCTTGATAGCAATGATATCAATCTATTGTAAGACCCATAAGTTATCTCCTTCTGAGTTAATAACAGGCTCCCTCGTGTATTTAGGAATCCTTTCCAATACTAGATTCTACCTTAATACAAGCTGATATGACTAATTACTGCAGAGGATCCACTCTATAACTCCCGTTTTATCAACAATAAAGCAACGAAGCATTTCCAAAGCACCCACCTAAGCAGCTTCTGCCTGATCTGAAATCTAGAGATTTGGTCTTCTGAAAAAGCTTCAGAAAAAAATTTCCCTCGATTCTCAACGGAAAAACCTCATCAGGCACTGTCAACAACAAACCAACAGTGAAACTCCAAAGGCATTGATCCTGGATACATACTACCCAAGTAAAAATACATGCATCATTTTTTCTGGGATACTGGATGTCTAATTCATTGGAAGACCTCAAACTGTGATTCTTGGGAATTCTCCAGAAGCTGCAGACTACAGAAATGGTTAGCTTATGCCCATTACAGCAAAACAAGATTAATTTTCTGATTCTTCAGCATCCTCTGCCCTATCACTAATCTTGCCTATTATGTTTTTGGACAACCTTTATTAACTACAAAATGATTTCTCTATATGATCTCCCTTATCTTCATACTGTTATTTTTGACTCCCTATGCTCTTCTGCCACTTAAGAAAAAACAATTTTAAAAAAGAAAGTAAAGGGGGCGCCTGGGTGTCTCAGTCGGTTAAGTGTCTGACTTCAGCTCAGCTCATGATCCCAGGGTCCTGAATAGAGCCCCGAGTCAGGAGTCTGCTTCTCCCTCTCTTTCTCTCTCTCCCTCTCTGCTGCTCCCTCTGCTTGTGCTCTCTCTCTCTCTCTCTTCTCAAGTAAATAAATAAATAAATTTTTAAAAAATTAAAAAGAAAGAAAAGAAAAGGAGAGGGAATGAAAACAATACTCTGGTGTGTCTTTCTCAACCCCTAGCTACTGCTTTTAGTTTAACAGCTGAAATGTATAAGTCTTTTCAGCAGCTTCCATATGCCAAGTTGACAGTCTGAAAGACAAACTGATGTCTCCTGACTCTGAGCCTTCCAGAGAACAAATTGGGGTTCTCCTTCAACTACACCATCCTTTAAACAAATGGCTGTATCCTTGAGTTACACCAATATGTCCCTATATCTTTTCACCCATTCTCCTTAGGAACCAAAACACAGGATGTTGTGGAGAATGGCCCTGGTAGAAAAAAAGGAGATCAATAAGGAAATAACAACAGTACTTCAGATGATGAATGACAGGATGCAGATAGTGGCATGGATATAGGAGAGGACAGATGCAAAAGCCACATGGAGATGACATCAATAGGACCTGGTGATTGGGCGCGGGGAGAAGAGGTAGGAGGATGGAGTAAGATAAATCCCCCATTTTGGTTTGGGCAGCCGAGCTGATGAAGGAAATACAAAAGTAGACACATGCAGGTCTTTAGGGAAAGGTCATGAGTTCAATTCTTAGCATATTGAGCTTTAGTTGCCTAAAAGATATCCAGTTAAGGATGTTCAGTTAGCAGTTGTAGATACAGGTCTGGGACTTGGGGAAGAGGGAGGTGTGGGTTGCTGACAACAAACACATACGTGTTAAGAGAAATTCGCAACTCAGTATAAAACAGAAATGGGCTAAGGATGGAACCCTGAATAATATGCACATTCCAAAGAAGGAAGAGGAAAGCCCAGATTGAGAAGAAACTAACTACCAGAGAGATAGGAAGAGAATACAAGAGCGGTAATACAGAGTATGGGAAATCAAATACAGTTGACTCTGAAACAACACAGGTCTGAACCGTACAGATCCACTTATATACGGATTTTTGGGGGGGTAAATACAGTACAATACTATAAAAGTACTTTCTCTTCCTTATGATTTTCTTGATAACACTTTCTATGCTCCAGCTTACTTCACTGTAAGAACACAATACATAATACATAGAACATACGAAATATGTGTTAATTTTTTCTTAAGATTTTATTTATTTATCAGAGAGAGAGAGAGAGCACAAGCAGGGGGAGTGGCGGGCAGAGCAGGCAGAGGGAGAAGCAGGCTCCCCACCGAGCAAGGAGCCCAATATGGTACTCGATCCCAGGACACTTAACCAACTGAGCCACCCAGGCGTCCCTAAAATATGTGTTATTTGACTAGGTTATCAGTAAGGCTTCTTCTGATCAACAGTAGGCCATTAGTGGTTAAGTTTTTGAGGAGTCAAGTCTTATATGGATTTTCAACTGCATGGTGGGGAGGCTCCCCTAACCCCCGCATTATTCAAGGGCCAACTATAGTTTTAAGAATGAAGAGGCCAAAAGCATCAAATGCAACAGAAACACAAAATAAGAACTGAAAAACATCTAATGAAATTGGCATTAAGGAATTATTGGTAACTTGCACAAGAAATTATTTTGCTGAAGTGGTGGGAACAGACTCCAGGTGCAACAGTTGGGAAATGATTGGGGGTGAGGAAGGTGAGACATTGAGTGTAGAAAGGATGATTTTGGTGATGAAAAGAAAAAAAAAGGAAAAGGTAGTAGCTAGAACAGGAAAAGAGCCACAACAAGAGTTTTGTTTTGTTTTTTAATATGGAAGATAATTGAGTTTATTACTGTGCTGAGAAGATTGACCCAAAGGAAAGAAAGATATTGAAGCTAGAAAACAAAAAGATAATTGATAAAAGCAGAGAGGATGACAGGGGATTCAAGTGGAAGGATTACCCTCAAACAGAAGTATGGCTTTCTCATAGAGGAGAGAAAAGACAGGTATCAATAAACATCTTTTACTCAGGCAAGGGGAGCAAGAAGTTGAATTCATGTTTCCTGGTTCTTATTCATGTTAATCGAAATGTGGTCTGCAGACTTTCTTCATTAGAATCACCTGAAGTATGTTTTATGAAGAATCCCAGCTGCTATCACCCGGAGAATAAGATTTATGAAGTCTGGGTTGGTGCCCAGGAATCTGATCTTTAAACTAGCACTTACACCCCCAACCCCCAAGTAATGCTGATGTACCATAATGGTTGAGAACAACTCCTTTCTTTTCTCTGAAATATCAAGGACAGTACAGTGCTTCCCCACCCACTATAGAAAGTCTTCCCCCAACCTGCCCCCTAGGAGCCAAGGCATGGACATGTGGCCTAGGATGCTCCCATATGTGACTTTGACTCCTAAGGGAGTGAAACAGAAACCATTCAGAACTGCACTACTCAAAAGCATAGTCTGGGGACTATCACCTGAGAACTTCTTAGAAATGTGAACTCTCTGGCCCCATTCGGACCTACCAAACCTGTACTTGAACAAGATACCCAGATGGCTCAGAGGCACATTAAATCCAGAAAATGATAGAAATCTCAAGAAATCTCCCTGATCTGCAGGGTAAAGAAATGGGTTGGGTTGGGTTGGGGGACCTGCGTGGCTCAGTCGGTTAAGCAGCCAACTCTTGATTTTGGCTCAGGTTATGATCTCAGGGTCATGGGATCGAGCCCCACATCAGGTTCCATGCTCAGCACACGTCAGCTTGAGATTCTCTCTCTCCCTCTCTCTCTGCTCTTCTCCCCACTCATGCTCCCTCTCTCTCAAATAAATAAATAAAAATTAAAAAAAAAAAAAAGAGTTCAGCAGTAGCAACAGACAATGGAATTTGTAGCATGACCTCAGTCATGGATTCTGTTCTCCAGGTTCCTTGGTTCTTGCCTTTCTTGGTCAGCTACTCATACTTAGTGCAGGTAACAAAAAATCATGGAATCTCATGCAGCAGCTGGTTGCCTGGAGATACCTGTTTCAGTCAGTGGTGTATGAGTTGGCTGGGGTGACTTTCGTCCACAAGTCTCTCCTTCTTTGCGGACCAGCCCATTTCTCAAAGAATGCTCCTTCCGTGAGGGAGGTAGGAAGCTCTGCAAGATGAGTGGAAACACAAATGCCTCTTAAGGCCACAGTCACACTGTCACTTTCTCCCACACATCATTGCCCAAAGCACATCACATGGCTAAATTCGACATCATATCTCTCCTATAGAGGTTGAGGGAAGACAGGAAATAAATATCTACTGAATGATGAACCTAACATACAATACCACCCGTTTTCGAAGCCTCGTTTCCAGCTTTCCCACTGGTTCTATGCGTCCCACAATATCCTTCTAGTAGATTCCTTTTTTACTGAAGTTAACCAGCATCAGCTTCTGTCGCTTGAAACCAAAACCTGTCACTGATCCACAGAAGGAAGTGTAGGCCAAATAGGGGAGAAGGTAGAGAGCCCCAGGATGCAGCTGTCAGACTCAGAGAAAAAGCACTGAGAGACTGTGTGCACAAGACGGTTAGACAAATAAAAGGATGAATGGAGAAATAGAAGGTCTTGGCTGGAGACCGAAATATTGCAGTTGTAAAGGTCCAAGATGTGACTACAGGAGAAAGTCCCTGAAACAAGTCTCCCCCTGTGTTTATTAAAAGCCCCTGGGATAGAAACAGAGCTGAATGAGAAAGAAGGTGAGTCAGGTGCCACATTCTTTCTGCACATTATCCTGATAAGTCACAAGCAGGGCCATGTGGACATCAAAGGGACAGGAGGGGGCCTCCTGAGCGGCTCAGTCTGTTGAGCAGCTGAGTCTTGATCTCAGCCCAGGTCATGATCTCTGGGTCCTGAGATAGAGCTCTGTGTTGGGCTCTGTGCTCAGCAGGGAGTCTGCTTGGGATTCTCTCTCTCCCTCTCCCTCTAACCCTCCCCTGCTCATGATCATTCTCTCTCTTTCTCTCTCTCCCAAATAAATATGTAAGTCTTTTTAAAAAGGGTGGGGGAGGGACAGTAGTGCCTGGGTGGCTCAGTCAGTTAAGCATCTGACTCTTGGTTTCAGCTCAGGTCATGATCTCAAGGTTGTGGGATTGAGCCCCGCATTGGGCTCTGCACTCAGCGTGGAGTTGGCTTCTCCCTCTCCCTCCCACTCTCTCTCTTTCTCTCAAATAAATAAATATTTTTTTAAAAGGAGGGGCGATGGCTCCTGGGTGACTCAGTCGGTTAAGCCTTTGGCTCAGATCATGATCCCAGGGTCCTGGGATTGAGCCTCATGTCGGGCTCTCTGCTCAGCGGGGAGCCTGCTTCTCCCTCTCTCTCTGCCTGCTGCTCCCCCTGCTTGTGCATCTCTCTGTCTTTCTCTGTCAAATAAATAAAATCTTTTTGAAAGAGGAGGGGAGGGGAGGGGAAGGGACAGGAAGGAAGGGAAGACTAAGGCTTGTTGAGCACCAGGCACTATGATGGGTATTTTATAATTATTGCCTCTTCTAATCTTCACAACAATTCAGCAAAGCATTTCACAGATGAGGATATCAAGGTTCAGATAAGTTAAATCATTTTCCCAATAGAACCCAGCCAGTAAGAAGGGGTGCAATGTGGCTTTAAGCCCAATTTGTCTGACTACATGGTCCATGATCCTTCCTGTTTAACCATACCGTCTAGAAGTTTCCAGTGGGGCAGTAGGAGCAGGCACAGCACAAGTCCTAGCCCTGTTGTAAGTGGAACATAGGAAACTGTCAACTTCCCTTGCAGAAGCCACAAGGACAGCTGTATCCTCAGGAGCAAGCTAGGGGTGGTTAAGGATGGGTTGAGGTAAGAGGCTGTGGGGACAGGGAAGTTTGTCTATAATTTTAGCACAGGTTTGGAGGAAGGAGGTCAGCATTGAAGGACGAGCTAAAGAAGACTTAAAAATTTTTTTTTTAATTTTTTTATTTGAGAGCGAGAGAGCACAAGCAGGGGGAGTGGCAGAGGGTGAGGGAGAAGCAGGTCACTCCTGAGCAGGGAGCCTGATGCGGAGCTCCATCCCAGGACCCTTGGATCATGACCTGAACTGAAGGCAAATGCTTAAACAACTGAGCCACCCAGGCGCTCCTAGCCAAAGAAGACTTGCAGAAATATGCAGATGAAAGTCCTGCAGCAAGGGGAAATTAAAAGAGCTTGCATTCTTGTATGTGGCTGATGATGAAACTTAAAGATATGGAACTAGTTTCCATGATAGACCATTCTCTACAGGGGAACAAGAGTGATCGATCCAGTTAAATAATTAATGAGAGTATTTCATGTCTTTATTCAAAGTCCTGCAAGGACTTTCAGTCTCACTAGGAATGAAATCCAAAGTCCTAACCATGGTCTACAAGAGCCGGACCCCTACCCAGATACCTCCAGATCTAAACTCCTGCCCATCCCTCTTGCTCACCCACTTGAACCACGCTGGCGTCCTCACTGCTCCTCAATACACAAGCCCACTCCCACCTCAGAGCCCTTGCATCTGCTGTTCCTATTGCCTGGAACACTTACAGAGTCTGCTTGCTTTATTAGAGAACCCTTCTCCAATAACCTGGTGTACTCACCAATGCTTTATTTTACTTCTTAAACTTATCACCACTCAACGTTTGTTTGTTTGCTTATTGTCTCCCCCCACTAGGATACACGCTGCACGAGACAATGGATTTTATCTGTTTTGCACAGCACTCTGTGCCTAGCGCCTAAAACAGCATCTGGCATATAAGGTGGTGCTTGGCAAACATTACTGAATGTAATCAATGGAGATTGCATTGAATTGGCTGATCAAAAGATTCAGAATAGAACTTCAGAATAAAATTGGTTTCACTGGAGCTGATAAAGATGTCTGCCTACTGGAGAACCTTTAATTTCCTTTCCCAGCTGGCTTCTGGAAGCTGACTAAAACCTGCAGTTGACTCCTGGTGGCAAACTCTCCCTTAGGATGAGTCATTGCCACTGATGGTTAAATTAATCCACTAATAGCTTCATTTTCATGGTGCTTTTATAATCAGAAAAAGAGATTACAAAAGTTCGTATGTGGCATATGTAGACAAATTCTGTTCTATATATGCATATGTTCTTCTGTGTGTGTATACATATAAAATAAATTTATATGATAAACCAGTGAGGGTAATTTGGAATACGCAATACATTTCTATTCCTGTGAGTACAAAGTTTCTATCTCAACTCACTGATCCCCTTGATGGTTGCTACACTGTGACTCCTCTATCTGGGCTTTTCACAAACTTTATAGGCATTGCAATCAGCCACAGATACTTCAAGCACCACTGGATACTTTGGGTCATAAGAGCTAAATGCCAGAACAGTTCCAACAAGCTGAAGTTTTTTCTTATTCTGGGCTTGACTCAAATCATGTAACCCTTCCAGGTTGGGATACGGGTTGGCATACAGATTATTCAGTAAATATGGCATATGTTGTCTCGAATATCCAGAATGATCTGCTATATATCATACCTTTTTCTTAAAGGTACAGATGCAAGATGGGTTGTTGTTGTTGTTTGTTTTCTTGGCTATTTTTTTTTTTTTATTTTCAGGGTAACATCTCCACATTCCCCAGGCCACTGGATCCCCAAACACTTCCTTGAAGTGATATCTCGGAATTTTTGTAGGATTTCACAGCCACTTTCTAGTATGTATATATTTTATCAGAGAATTGAGGAAAACTGCTACATCCTGCTCCCTAGTCCTATCAGAATGAATGTCATCAATTTATTGGATCAAAACAATATCTAACAGGATGGTGAGTAATGATAAAGGCCAAACTATGATCCAATGCTAAATTGAAGTAATGGTGAGCCGGGAGAATATACAACTGACCTTCCAGGTGAAAGCAATTTCCTCTCCTAGTCTCTGCTTATTGGGTGATAGAAAAAAAGATCAATAGCAGCCTACCAGGTACTAGGGGCCAAGTTGATTTTTCCTCCAGTAAAGAGATCACATTTCAATCAGCAGCTACAATTGAAGTTACCGCTTGATTAAGCTTATATCATCCAATAACATTATTCAAGACACACTTCGAACAGATGAGTGAAGTGATGTGGTAAGAGTCATCACTTATAAATATTTCAAGTCTTTGATGGTGCCTAATTACAGAAATTCCCCCAAATGATGCGATATTGTCTTTAGTTTATCATTTGGATAGGGAAGGCAATCTCCAAGAACTTCCATTGGGTCCTTTCTACCATAATAGACAGGATATCATGGGTCAGAGAGCAATGTATGTGTATATTCTTTTACCAGTAGCTGAACATTTCTGCTCCAACTATAAACTCAAGAACTAGGAAAATAAACACAGGGTGGATTTGAAGATCCACTGGACCCCTATGAGTAGAATAGTAGCCAAACCTTCATCTCCTAGCTCTTGTAAGCTCCACCCTGACTGGAGGACCACAGTGGAATTCAGGTTCCCTGGGGATTAATTCTGGCTCAGAGCCAGTAAATAATAATTCCTGGGAGGTCTGGATATATTTCTCTTTCCCCAGGCTAAGTTACCATGGTAAATAGGCACAAGTCTCTTCGAGGGAAGTCTAGGAATAAGAGTTATCACAGGGTCCTTCCTCAAGAATTCCCGATCTCTCCTTCCATCAAGGGGCCCTGGGACATTGAACTGACTCAGAAATGGAAAAAGGGTAAGAGGTCATGACTCTTCATTGTGATGGCATAAGTCAGGATTCTTTTTGTACACCTAAAGTTTTTTTCCCCCCAGTTATGTGGTTTAAGTAGAACTTCAGTGGGCTGTCTGTTTTGGCCCTGAGTATCTCATGTTAGCCACCATCAAAATTTCCCAGAGGTCAAACTATTCTGATTACCAGTCTAGCCCTGCTGCCTTTTATGGTAGCCATGCTCACCTTTCTCTATTGGGTAATCGCCACTCTATGGCCTCCACCATTCTGATATGATTATCTCCATTGAAATCAAGGAGTACATTTCAGTAGCAGAATATCCCCCCTCATCCTCAGTCTACAGAGGACAACTATTTGTATTTTGTAAAAATATAGGGCTCTTCTCACCAGTATATTTTTCTATGCCATAATGGAGGGAATGGTCTCTGAGCCTTCTTGGCTCAGGAAAGGAGTGAGTGAATGATAAATACACATTTAATAAATCTACTCAAAACTTCCAAACTACTAAAGTCTTTGGATTTTTCTATATCATATCAAAGAGTCTCTGGTATCTCAACTTCATATATCATATGCCACACCAGCCTTCCAACAGCTGACCAAGCAGCTAGATCCTCTAAAACAAAGCAAATTTAGGCCAAAATAAAATTGTGTCCCTAATCTCTCGAACTCCATGTCCACATATATTATCCATGTCCTATTAAAATAAATTAGCAAAATGTTGCAATTCTTTTACTAATTAACGACTGAATTAATTGGCCCCTTGGGACATAAGATAACATGACTCCTATATCTGGATGTAATGAGAGGGGTGGAAAGGGTATGAGGAGAATTGGCATCCACCTGCAAGGAAACTATCTCATTCTGAGGTCATAAGAAGGGCTTCAAACATCAGACAAAGGCAAGGAGACGGTATTCTTCTGCTATCAAGATAGGCTCAGTGAGGTTTGAGGTACTTTGTATCTGCCAGATCCCAAATTTCCCCATGCCAAATTTCATGTTACCACTCTTTCCTATTCTATGCCCTAATTTTACCTAAAAGATTAGACAAGACTATGGGTTCAACCTATGTTCATCCAGCAGCCCAGTTAACCTCAGCCACGTGGGACCACATGAAGAGATTCTTTTAGGGCAGTCATGGGAACTCCCTGGCTGTCTAACCACACCTTGAGGCAAGAATTTAAAACTCTGAGACTTTCATTTTCTTTCTTTAAGCACAGTTAAAAATAGCCAGACAAAGTCACACCCTTTATATTCCTTATGCCCTTCACACGGCCTGTCACAGTCACCACTTTGATCACTAAGGCATTGTCTGCACTAAGGCATTGTCTTCAATATGGACTTCACTCCTGGTAACCACAGATGATAGTTAAAGTAATTGCTCACCACTGTGTACCAGGCACCATGCCAGCAACCCATCTTCTGATGTTTAAATAGATGGTCACAGCTTTCAATAACAACCAGGTCAGATAACCAATCCCTCCTTTCCATCTTATTAAGGTACTGTAGCCTGCAATCACAGCCAGCACTGGTCAGAAATATTTGTTTTAGCCAACAAAA
Organism: Ursus maritimus; assembly: GCF_017311325.1. Lineage (NCBI taxonomy): Eukaryota > Metazoa > Chordata > Mammalia > Carnivora > Ursidae > Ursus > Ursus maritimus. The sequence continues at coordinate 48,155,488 of NW_024426774.1, forward strand.
TATACTCCAGCATGTTTCAATGGAGAGAGATTTATTGTAGAACATTATCTATAAGAATAGATAAGAAATTTTGGGTGATAATGGAGCCAGGAGAAACACCCAACCTCACCATGGAAGGTCCCAATGGAAAGCCTACAGCTACCTTTTATAGACATGTATGAGGCTAGGGACAAGAGAGCAAGAAGGATCTCTAATACAGCTTCCCCCAAAAGAATCAAATGCTTCCACCACCTGATATGTATGGCTACTTCCCGTATTGCTCACTTCTAGCATCTAATACTGCACAGATGTATTTACTTGGATGAATTGTTCAAAGCCTGGGATTTTGTGGTTTTAATTTTCCATCCTCTCTTTTATGGGAAAGCAAGCTAGAAGTGGGAGGCAATAGATATTGAATGACTCAATCTTCATTCCTGCAACAATGAGAAACAATTTTTACCCAGCAAATATACTCCTGGAAGTCTATCTCACAGAAACAAAAGCACTCACATGTAAAGATCTGCATAAGAATGTTTATTACAGATACTTTTGTAAGCAACAAAAATCCATAAGCAAAGTGAAGACCCAACACTAAGAACATGGTTGAATTCACTACAGTCCGTGTAGATTTCTGAGTGCTATTATTATAAAAAAAAGAAATAGAGTTCTATAAGGTGACTAGGAGGGATTTCCTCAGGATGATTTTGACTGAGAAAAGCAAGATAAAGACAAATGTATATTACGTGATCTTGTTTTCTGTTTAGAAAACTAAAAGAGAGGGGCGCCTGGGTGGCACAGCGGTTGGGCGTCTGCCTTCGGCTCAGGGTGTGATCCTGGCGTTATGGGATCGAGCCCCACATCAGGTTCCTCCGCTGGGAGCCTGCTTCTTCCTCTCCCACTCCCCCTGCTTGTGTTCCCTCTCTCGCTGGCTGTCTCTATCTCTGTCTAATAAATAAATAAAATCTTAAAAAAAAAAAAAAAAAGAAAACTAAAAGAGGGACGCCTTGGTGGCTCAGTCAGTTAAGCATCTGCCTTCGGCTCAGGTCATGATCCCAGAGTCGTGAGGTCGAGTCCCGCATCAGGCTCCTTGCTCATCAAGGAGTCTGCTCCTCCCTCTGCCTGCAGCTCCCCCTGCTTGTGCTCTCTCTCTCTCTGACAAATAAATAAACAAAATCTTTATATATAATGCATATGTGTATATGATTAATATGAATAGAATAAAAACCATACAATAAATATACACCAGGTTTAGAACATGGGTTATCTGGGGAGATAAGGAGTGATACGTCTGCGAATGAAGGAAAGACTATACCAAAAGGGGAAGAAGAAAAGAAAGAAGACTGACTACATTTGAAAATTATGGGATGGTTTCTGGGAAGGTGGCCACACCACCACCAGCAAAGTTATTCAATCTCTACAAATCTCCACATAAGAACAGCAGAACAACTAGCTAGCAAAACCGAAGCACATGGAAAATATTCATAACTAAGGCTTGGATTTGCCAGATTTGGCAAATGAAAATGCAGAATTCCCAATTAAATTTGAATTTCAGATAAACAATGAATAATTTTTTAGTATATGTATGTCCCAAATATGGCATAAAAATAAACAGACGAGACCTAAATGGGGGAGGGGAACTGTGCCAGAAAAATCCCAGAAAGCAAGCCACCATGTTTTTGAACACTACACAAAAACAACAGAAGAGGGAGCTCTATGAAATTAGAAAAGCTTTCCTGAGCTCCATCTTTTTTTTTTTTTTAATCCAGGAAAATTAATTTCACACAAAAATAAGAAAGAGAATAGTATCAAGGTCAAATCCCACCCAAAATTACTCTAAGAAAAAAGAGAATAAGGAGCAGAATAACATCCCCAAAGACAATGAAAGCATTTGCCCAAAAGACCTGCCTACAAGACAGGTAAATATCGTAAGCTATGACTTCAAAATGAAGAGCATGAAGAAAATGATAGAAAACACACACACAGGGGTGCCTGGGTAGCTCAGTCGGTCAAGCACCCAACTCTGATCTCAGCTCAGGTCTCGATCTCGGGGTGGTGAGTTCAAGCCCCTCATTGGGCTCCACAATGACTATGGAGCCTACTTGAAAAGAAAAGAAACCACACACACACACCCAAAAAAGTCCAATTTAAATCATAATTAGAAAAATTCAGAAATGAGGTGACAGAATTCAATAAAGAACAAGAATCAAAAGGAAGAAATCATTTCAGAAATGAAGGCGAAACTGCAAAGAATACATGAACAAGTCAATGCAGCTGAAGAAAAATAGAAAGTAAAAAAGAAGAAAAAAATTAAAATCAACAAGAAATGAAGAGAAATAAAAAGGAAGGAAGAAAGGTAAAGGAGATCAAACACATGGGTAATAGGAATGCTTAAGGAAGAAAATCAAAGCAAGGACACAGAACAAATGCTACACCCTACAGATTAAAAATGAAACAAAACAAACAGCAACAAACAAAATTTTCCTAAAAATAAAAAAGACTTAAAACTGCATATTGAAAGAGCATATCACATAGCTGAAATTATTGACCTAGAACAACCAAGACCCCAACATATTCGAGTAAAATTATTGGTCTTCAAAGGAAAATTAAAATTCTGTGCATCTAGGGAAAAAAAGCATGTGACTTTTAAGGAAAAGAAAATTAGATTATCATCAGAATTTTTTAAATTTTTTTATTTAAATTCAATTAGTTAACATATAATGTATTATTGGTTTCAGAGGTAGAGGTCAGTGATTCATCAGTCTTATATAACACCCAGTGCTCATTATATCACGTGCCCTCCTTAATGTCCAGCACCCAGTTACCTCATCTCCTCTCTCCCTTCCCCTCCAGCAACCCTCAGTTTGTTTCCGATATCATCAGAATTTCTGACAACACTTTATGCCAGGACAAAAAGAGAAAAAAAAAAATAATATAAGCAAGGAAAACCAAGTATAAAACAAGGTTTTCTATCCAACAAAAATAACTTTCAAATATAAAGGATACCAACAAACTATTAACATATAAAAACTGGGGAATATTATTCTCGTGAGCCCCTCCTGAAAAACCTATCAGAGAGAAATCATCTTCAGGCCACCAAAATAACTAGAGAGACATTGATACAGGGACAGGTTGTGAGCATTCAATATATAATTACTTGTCAGATTACAAATAAATGAGAGCTAAGAGAATATTATATATATCGGATATGTACTCAACCATATAAATGTGGTACAACTATCTTCTTTATTTTTACTTTATTTTTTATTTTTAGTTTTTAAAAAGAGCTTTGTTGAGGTGTAATTCACAGGCCATATAGTTCACCCATTTAAAGTGTACAATTCAGTGGCTTTTAGAGTATTTACAGAAACATGCTTCTATCACCACACTCAAGTTTAGAACATTTCCATTACCCCCAAATGAAATCCCATACCTTTATGCTGTCATTTCTAACCTCCCCATCCCCTCACCAAAGACGCCCTAGGTATCCACTGATCTGCTTTCTGACTCCACGGATTTGCCTCTTCTGTATTTCCTATAAACGGAATTACACAGTATGTGATCCCACTAGCAACATATGAGGGCTCCAGTTTGTCCACATCCTCCTTGATAATAGCCATCCTAGTAGGTGTGAAGTGATAGCTCGTTGTGATTTTCATTTACATTTCCCTGATGGCTAATGATGTTGAACATTTTTCAGGTGCTTATTCTCCATTTGTAGATCTTCTTTGGAGAAATGTCTATTCATGTCTTTTGTCTATTTTTAAATTGGATTATGTGTCTACCTATCATTGAGTTGTAATTGTTCTTTATATATTCTAGATACAAATCCCTTATCAAACATATGATTTGCATATATTTTCTCCCATCCTGTGGATAATCTTTTCACTTTTTGGATGGTATTCTTTGAAACACAAAAGTTTTCCATTTTTATGATGTCCAAGTTATATTTTCCTTTTGTTGCTTGTACTCTTGATGTTGTATCTAAAAAACATCATTGTTGCCCAATCCAAGGTCACAAAGATTTGCACCTATATTTTCTTCTAAGAGTTTTAGTATTTTAGCTTTTACACTTTGGTCTTTGATTCACGTGAAGTTAATTTTTATCTATGGTGTAAAGTAAGGGTCCAAACCATTGTTTTGCATGTGGCAAAAGGTGAGAGAGATGGTGAGAGAGAACAGAGAAAGCACGGGAACATTTTTACATGTTTTCAGCAATTATATTGGTGGTAGTATCAGAATTGTTACCCTGACTTGCTTGATGTGTAACATAGGATAAAACAAAGGAGCAATTTTCATCCCCTAGTATCCTTGAAAACCAGATTCTCAACATTTTTGTTGAGAAGGAGGTCATAATAGAGAAGAGGTTAAGTAAATGTTCTGTAGTCCTGGATTAGAGTTATAAATATTAATATGAACTCATGAATTATTTAGCTCTAGCCACTGGAAAAAGCCTAAAGACAATGACCAACTATGCAGCAATGAGTACCCCTTAGCACCCAGACTGTGGTCTTGAAATACCGTTTCTCACTAAAAGAAAACGGTATCTTTGACAAAATGGCTGATCCCAGGTCTGGGGCAAGAAATGCACAAGATGAACCCAGAGCATCTAAAGGAAGGATTGCAAGGAAGCTACCAAAGACGAACAGGATGATGTCCAAAGGACTCGGGAGCTAACTTGAGGAGGCCCCCACTGGCCATAGGACTATGTGAGCTTCAATAATGATAGCAATTGCAACGGTTTGGAACTCATCAACTATGTCTAAATCTAGGAGTTCATAATGATACTTTTAAGAGCAAGAATTGGTCACCTTGAGAGGGTGATAGGGAACCAATTTATTATCTTGAAACTAATACACAAAAGGAACAAATACAACATTCATCCTGTTTTTTATATGAACCTCACTGCTGTATAACAAAACAGTGGATGAGGAAAAATGCGTTTTTATAAAAGTACCCCCACAAAAAAATGAAATAGAAATGATACAATATCATGGTAGGATATCAACATTCGGCAACTCCCCACTGAATAATAGATATGTCATTAAGCATCTGTTAAGATCACAAAAAATTACAAGCAGACAATGTGTACTTCTTGTCGTCTTGCCATGTAATGTTTAACATTTTGCCAAAGAGATCGTACCTGTTGTTTGATCATCATCTGGGTCAGCCGGCTATTTGCAAGGACTACAGAAAACAGAGGAACACACTGAACCGCACCAAGAATATTTAAATAACAAAATCCAGCCCGTGGGTCAAAAGGCCTGTAAGCAAAAGAAAGGGTGAAGGAGGAGCCTGCAGATTAAAAGATACTCACATGATATGTAAGTATGTTTAAATGGGCAAGAGCGAACTATAGTGTCTAGGAATGCACATTTGGGTAATAAAACCATAAAAAAGTGGGGCACCTGGGTGGCTCAGTCGGTTAAGCGTCTGCCTTCGGCTCAGGTTGTGATCTTGGGGTCCTGGGATTGAGCCCCACATCGGGCTCTCTGCTCAGTGGGGAGTCAGCTTCTCCCTCTCCCTCTCTCTCTGTGTTTTCTCACTCTCTCTTTCTCTCTCAAATAAATAAATATCTTTTAAAAAAACTAGAAAAAAGAAAAATGCAAGGAAGGGGTCGCTATAAAAGTCAGGTCTATGGGGCACCTGGGTGGCTCAGGTCATGATCCCAGGGTCCCGGGATGGAGCCCTGTGTTGGGCTCGCTACTCAGTGGAGAGCCTGCTTCTCCCTCTCCCTCTGCAACCCTTCCCACTCGTGTTCTCTCACTCGCTCTTGCTTTATCTCAAATAAATAAATAAAATCTTTGAAAAAAAAAGTCAGGTCTAACAAGTGGTTACTTGGGAGAGGAGGGCACATGTGATTGGGATGGGGTACATGGAAGGGGCTTCTAGAATGACTGGCAAAGCTCTATTTCTTTTTTATCTGGATGGTGTTCACCTTTAAATAATTCAGGAGGTTATGTGTTTTATTTGTGTGGTGTCCTGCAATGACATTTTATTTTACAATAAAAATACATATTTAAAAAATTTCTTATACCCCAGTCACACCTCAGACCAATTAAATCAAGTTCTCTGGAGGTGAGACCAGGCATCAGTATTCTATAAAGCTCTCTGGTGATTCTAAAATGTAGCCAAGTGTGAAAACCAGCGTGTAAGAGGAATGATATTTCACTGCGCTCAGTACCAGGGCCTGGGTTGCAGTCTCCACACAGCCACCAATACGGTGGTGTGAACTGGAGCCAGTATTCTAAACTCTCTGGACCACAGGAGTGGGTCTGTATGTTGTATGGTGAAAACAGTTTAGGTACCAAAACTCAGGAGGGGACAGGCTGATTTTTTAAGTCCCTTTGAGTTTTAGAGCCTGATAACCCAAATACAAAGAAACAAATTGTATTTGAACAATTTAATTGGGTAAACCTTCTAACAGTTGTGTATATGATAATGCTCTCACCTATGCATCCGCATTAAAAATGTGTGTGTGTGTGTGTGTGTGTGTGTGTGTGTGTTTGTTTAGAGTCCTGGCCTGAAATTCACCGTAGATGGTTTAATGAAGAGATTTAATGAAGGAGCGATACTCAGAGGTGTGAGCAGGATTACTGGACTCACAGACGCACAACAGTGAAAAGCTGTTATGCCACCACACTAAACCTGAAGAAGAAGAACAAATGTTTACTGGAGCCCAGCGAGAGCTGGAGCGGTCGTTGTCTAAGGATACAGCCGATGACACTGAGTCCGTTCCTTTGCGTAGCTGTGTAGATGACTAGACCACAGTGCATTTGTCCATTCTACTGTTACTTGAGTTATCTGCAAGTTTTTGTTCTCATAAATAATGTTGCTAAGAATATGCTCCGACATGCTTCTCGACAAACGTATACACGCATTTCTGTTGGATATATATGTAGGAGCGGAATTTCTGGGTTGTAGCACATTTGAATCTTCCACATGGACTGCCAAAGTGTTTTTCAAGGTGCATGTACCAATTTACATTCTTACTAACAGTATGTAAGAATTCCTTTTGCTCCATAGTCTCATCAACATTTGTGAAAAAGAAAGATAAAGTGGGAGGATCTACACAGATAGAAGCATTTATTATAAAACTATGGTGATTGAGACAGTGTGGTCTGAGCGAAAGGGTAAATAAATAAACCAATGAGAAGAACAGAGAGTTTAGAAATTGTCCCACACATATATTAAAAACACTGAATTAATGATGGAGATAGCACTGCAGAGCAGTAGAAAAGAGATAGTCTTTTCAGTAGATGATATTGAGTCGGTGGAATATACCTGCCCAGGAAAAGAACTTGACCCCACCTCACACCATACCGAACAGTCATTTCCAGGTGGTTTGCAGAAGTACAGATGAAAGGTGAGACAATAAAGATTGAGAGGAAAGCAAAGGGTCCTCACGACCGTGGGCAAATTCTTAAACAGGACACTAAAAGCACGTTAGCTAAGAAGGAAAATATTAATAAACTGGATTCCATTAAAATTAGGGATTGTTGTTCACTAAAAGACACAATAAAAAATACAGTAGTATAAAGCACATAATGTTGAATGAAAGAAATCATCCACAAAATAATACATATTATAGGATTCCATGAATATAAAGTGCAAAGACAGTCAATAACAATCTATGGTGCTAAATATCAGAACAGCCATTAAGACTGGGGAAGAGGGAAAGAGTAGTGGTGATTGGAGGGATAAAAGGGGGTTTCGGGGATGCTGCTATTGTTCTAGTTCTTGAAGTAGGGGGTATTTCCTGGGTATATTTATTTTTTGATGGTTTATCAAGCTATGCATTTATAATTTCTGCATTTTGTATGTACGTTTTATCTCAATTACAATCTTCTTAATGAAAAACATGTATGTACAACAATGTTCATCATTGCATTGTCCGTAATGTTATTGGATCCATTAATAATGGCATTAGTTAAATAAATTGGGGTACATTCATGAAATGAAATACTTTATTGTTGTTTAAAATAATATCTATGGAAGACTTTTAGGACATTTTGCTCAGTGGAAAAAGCAGGTTACAAAAAAGTATATTCAATACATATCCATTTGTTTAAAACAAATGTATGTGTATGTGTTTCTGGTATGTGTGTGTGTGTGTGTGTGTGTGTGTGTGTGTGTGTGTGTATGTGCTCAAATAAGCTAAATCCTGGAAGGATTCACTCCAAAATATTAATAACAGTGGTCTGTGAGTAGGGCAATTACAGAGTGTTTTTTTTTTTAGCTTGCTGAATTCTTTCACTTTTCTACAATAAACATGTTCTACAAGTGATTTTTAAATGTTTTTTTAAAAAAGAAAAAAACCTATTCAGAGCTTTGTTTGCATTCCATTAAATATTCTTTTATATATTCCCTGATTCTATCAAAGTAATCTTTTATTCTCCCCATGGTATTTGAATCAGGCCGAATGGCAAAATCAATCTGCTGTGTAAAATTAAACTAAAAATCTGGAATGGTTTCGGTTAGAACCTTCTTGTTGTGTGATCTTGTTTCTCCCACCTAATCTTTCTGAACTCAATATTCTCCTCCCAGTGTCTTGCTGGAAATTGGATTTTAAATTGTTCTGTTTCTGGGTGCCTGGGTGGCTCAGTCCATTAAACATCTGCCTTTAGCTCAGGTCACGATGTCAGGGTCCTCGGATCCAGCCCCACATTGGGCTCCCTGCTCAGTGGGGAGTCTGCTTCTCCCTCACCCTCTGCCTCCCCCCCACCCCCCACTCATGCTCTCACTCACTCTCTCTGTCTCTCTCTCAAATAGCTAAATAAATAAATAAAATCTTTTAAAAATAAATAAATAAAAATTGTTCTGTTTCTCTGTATATTTTCTCGGTGTTTGGATTTTTGCTTTTTTTTTTTCTACTAGAGACACAGCCAACAAAATCTCCAGACATAAACCAGGGTAGGTGGCCTATTTTTAAGAAAGTAATAATAATCATACTAGACCTGATGTATGAAGTACCTACTATTCCTCAGATACAGTGCTGAATGCTTAACGCGAATGAATCCTCACAACGCTAAGAAGTAGGTGTCTTTATATCTATTGTACAGATGAAGAAACTGAAGCTCAAAAATGTTAAGCAACTTGGCCAAGGTCACCTGGTTAGTAGGGGGCAAAGCCAAGATCCAAAAGGGTAAAGGCCATGGAGGAGGGTGGACCTGTAAAACTGTCCAGGATAGAGACTCGTAGTGAGCATGTTGGCTGTACAAATCTTCAGCACCTGACAGTCCCTTCCTATGGAAATCCAATATTGGGACAGTGAGAGAAAAATGTCAGGAATGAATCATCAGGAAAATCTGGAATCTCTGGGAGTCTCTAGTTGTCTTTGACACTGGAGGCCCCACTCCACTTCAAAGAGTGCCCACCTCTTGACTGGACAGAATGAGACCCGGAAAACTCTGCCTTCAACTACCAGGACACCCCCCACACACTTGAACTACTACTTGCCAGCCCTCCATTTCCCCTTCCTCTGGGTTGGTCGGGAGGGAGCCTTTAGCAGGCAGTGAGGACTGAGATGTCAGTTTGGATGACGGCATCAGGCTAGCTATCACCCAGAGTACCAGGGGCATTCAAGATGCTGACCAGTAGGTGCCAGAAAATGTCTGGCATATAACTCTGCCTAAACATTTAGGCCTTGTGGCAGAGCCATCCAAATATGAGTTGAAAGTACCCCCAGAAAGGCCACCCCATATTAACTGGATACTTTCGCTGACAACGGAAAGCTAGAAGTCAGAGGCCTATGGTAATGGGTCTCAAACATCAGAAGCATCGGGAGAAGTTGTTAAAACAGTTTGCTGACCTCCATCCCAACAGTTTCTGATTCAGTAGGTCTGAGGCAGGACCCAGTGATTTACATTTCAACAAGTTCCCAGCTGATACTGAGGCAGCTGATCTAGGACCACGCTTTGAGAACCATCGGCCTAAGAAATTGGTACAACGGATCACAGCTGTATGGTTTTCTTAGCTCATAATGGCAGCCCTTTCCTTCACGGACAGAAGGAGGAGGGAGATTTTAGGGGTGCTGAACTGGTTCTGACTGGGCAGAGGAAAGCCAGGGCAGTTCTGCCAGGAGGTGGAAATGATGGCAGCCACATTAAAGTCTGTCCACCACATGGAGTGGGTTGTAGCTATTCATTTTTGTCTTCCTCACGTCCAACAGACAACTATTGATCAAACGCACACACATATTTACCAAAGACAAATACTAATTTCTTGGCGATAGCACAGTCTAAATTTATCCTGCAGAAGAAAAAAATTGTCCTTAGTGCCACATACACTGAATGACAGCCCCTTGCTCGAGAGTACCTGAGCTCTCTCCTTCCCGCAACCTTTCCTCACTCTCTGCAAACCGCTAGTGTGCTGGGCCCAAGGTTAGGGCCCATTATTAAGCTCTATGCCTCTTCCTAACCACTGCTTAGCTACACAAAGAACGGTGTTTGGACTTGCCCTTTCTCTTAACCTTCAACCAAATCAAATTATTAGCCAAGGCCTATCTTCCCTCTCTCTCTGACAGTGAAAGAGAGTGTGAGAAAGGGTGTTTCCTCTTCAGATTACATAACCAATTTCTTCTTGATTGACGTTTTAAATAATTTTTATTTCCTTTTCTAAATCTGTACTCTGTTCTGTCATAAGTGTTTTGCTATTTCAATCCATCTCAAACTGGTTTTGGAAGTAGGTGAATTGTAAGGAATCAACTAAAAATAAATAAACATCTAGATTCATAACTTCCCTGTCTCTTATATGCTTACGAGCTGGGGAAGAACTACAGTGAGATCATGAAGGGGTTGATCAATAGTGGAAATCAGTGGATTCCAGCGTCAATGTGGTTATGGATTGCTGGAATGTGTTACCAGAGCAAGCACACTGTAAGGATAAGAGGGGGTAGTCAAAGAAAGGGGTGCTTGAAATCGAGATGTTGGAAGTACACAGAAGCCAATGATGACCGATATTTAGACATTTGTACTTTGACTTGTCACTGGTTATGAGCTTTTATCATTCTTGTAGCAAAGGAAGCTTCCCAAAGCTGCTCAGGTCACGTTTAATTCTACTGATTATCCGTATCTTTACCCACACACTGGGGACTAACGCACGTGTTCTCTAGGATGGGTGCTTCAAAGAAAAGTGTCTTCAAAGAAAGTGTTTATGGGAGATGTGGGGGTCTTCCCAGCTAACCTTTGTGAGAGGGGAGACTTTGGATGCAAGCCTTATGGTCATGCGGTTGCTTTTCTACTATAGCATAATGCAACTTCCCACTTCCCACGCATCAGCTCCGTAGTAGTGCTGGCACTGAAAATGTTTAGAACCATTATCATGGTTTCATGGGCACCTCTTGTTGGGTCCCTTGGACAATTCAAGAGAAAGTGCCTGGAGGAAAATTAGAGCTCTAATTATGGATTGGCCTGCTGAGATAATGCTTGTAGGCACACTTTTCCATGCTTAAATCAGAGGCACACCATGGAAAGGAGATATTTCTGTTCTTGCCTCTTTCAAAGTGGCTTTTCGGTCCCTAAATTATCCATCCCAAGAGATTCTCTGTGAGTTCAGTAAAATTGCATCATGAGGCGGTTTTTTTTTATTTGAAAATTACTCAGCTTAAGAGAACCTAAAAATGAAGTTGTGTTAGTAATTGTCGTCACACTAAGGAAGTCTGCATTTCTCCAGCAAGCATAGGCACAGCAGGTAAGAGCCACCGAAAACAAGATCTTTCTCTCCAAAATCTGCTCCTCTTACCACTGAACTTCCATTAGTTCTGAGACCACTGCAGGCTGGATTCATTGGTCCCATTATTTCTTTGAAAGCAATGATTTATTTTTATTTTTTAAAATTAATTAATTTGTTTTTTAAATTTCTTTACTTCGGAGAGAGAGAGAGCACAAGTGGGAGGGGCAGAGGGAGAGGGANNNNAAAGAGAGAATCTCAAGCAGACTCCATGCTGAGCACCAAGCCGGACCTGGGGCTCCATCTCAGGCCTGAGATCATGGTCTGAGCTGCAATCAAGAGTCGGCCGCTTAACTGGCTGAGCCACCCAGGCACCCCTCAATGATTTATTTTTATAAAAATAAATTAATGTTCCTTACTTTTAAGTCCAAGTAATATATAAAAGCAACAAATCACCCTAAATTGCACACATTTCATGAACATCATTCTAGATACATTTCTATGCATCTATGCAGGTTTTCATAACAGTATTATGAAGATATAATTCACAGGCCATATAATTCACCCTAAGTGTACAAATTGTCACTTTTAATATTTTGACAGAATTGTGCAATCACTACATCTAATTTCAGAACATTTTCATCACCCCAGAAAGGACCCTAATACACATTAGCAATCACTCTCCATTTCCCTCTACCTCCAGCTCCCAGAAACCGTAAATCTACTTTCTATCTCTATGCATTTGCGTATTCTGGACATACATACATGGAATCAATTATTAGATTCTAATACCACCACTTATTCACCATGAGACCCTGGGCAAATTACTTGGTTTGTCTGAACCTCAGTTTCTCCATGTGTATAATGGGATTATACTGCCTACTTTAAAGACTTGTAAGGAAGCTCCCGGGTGGCTCAGTGGGTTAAACCGCTGACCCTTGACTGCGGTTCAGGTCATGATCTCAGGGTCATGAGACCCAGTTCTGCTTCAGGCACCACGCTCAGCCAGGAGTCTGCTTGAGATTCTTTCCCTTGTCCCTTCCCAACCTCCTCTACCTCTTTAAAATAAATAGGTAAATCTTAAAAAAAAAAAAAAAAGACTTAAAAGGATCACTTGAAATAACACGTATATATTGAGCACTGGGTGATGTATGGAACTGTTGAATCACTGTATTGTACACCTGAAACTCATATGACACCATATGTTAACTAGAAGTAAAAACTTTTAATAAAAGAAATAACATGTGTACAGTACTTGTCTTATGGTATTTGTCCTACAAATATGATATCGCTTCCCCAAGGCTGGAATAGGTAGAAAGTTCAACTCTTGAGACAAATCTATTTTTAAAAAATCTCAAGAACAGTTTCATTTGCTATGGATGGATTTCAGGTCTTTAATAGGAGCTTATGTATTTTAGTCATCAAATCCAACAAAAACAATTTAGTACAATCAATTTTAAGAGTAGAATTTGAGATTTATTGTTTTCTACTACAGGGATAAAATTTAATGCTTTTTATTTTTGTTATATGATTACCCTTAAGTTTGACACTTGTATTTATTTACTCCTTTTCATTTATTTAATTTATCAACATATTATCTTCCAAACAAAGCAATGCTTTAACATACTTTATGTCCATTGGGACAATGACCAATTTGATATTGTCTAGAAAATTCATTCTGGGTTGTTATACTTTTTCCCTTTTTTTCCCTTTGGTCATTTAGGTTTCAAACAATGATAACATTTGCTAAGTTATTTAATTGCCCTTGTATGTCCCGGAAACCTGGCAGGATCCTCTTGGTTTATTTGTCCTCTTATTTGAACACTTCCCTTAAGAACATTTCCAGTGTTCTTTATATGGTAACTTCTCAGGCCTTTTGTGCCAGAGAATATCTTTAATACAGTCTCACATTTAGATTACAACATATGGTAGTTCTTTTTCTTTAATACTCTAAAATTATTATCCCATTGATGTGGACCCACTTTTTCTGTGGGAAAAGATGATGTCAATATTATTCTTGTTCCTTTGTAGCTTGTTTACTCTGGAGATGCTTTGGGTATAAATGTGATTCTTTTTTATCACCTATCTGGCTTGACATGTAATAAAACTTTTCAATTCTGGGAATTTTATCATCATTATTATTTCAAACATAACTTACCCATAATTTTATTCTTCCCTTATTCTGGGACTCCTACTAACTGGCTGTTCACATTTCTACTTCAATGTTTCATCTCTCCCAGCTTGCATTTTATGTTACATTTTCTGCTACCTCCTGGGAGAAGTTTTTAATATATATATCTTATATCCCATCTGTTATTTCAGGTATGTTTTTACAGCTTTTCCACTGTATTCTTTTTAATGAATCCTTTTTCTTTATTCATAGTAATAATCTCTTCTATTGCTCTCAGTCTTTCTTTCCTCATCTCTTCTCCCTCTCTCCTTGAAAATAATAGCTTTATTGCCATTACAAAAAATCACAGCAACTTTATAAATGCTGTAAGATACTGAAGAAAGAATCGCAGAAACCTTAAGGGAAAGAAACGTGACATATTATTCCAAGCCAAACTGTCACTCAAATACATAGGCAACAGATAAGCAGCTTTGAACACAAAAGAATTCTGTGAATTCTATTAGCAGGTAAATTTCGGCCTACCTGAAGATGAGTAGAGAAGTTGCAATGAAAGAACTGGCAGAGAGCGTTGGATGCACATTACTGTGGAACCAAGACAGAACACATGCAGTGACTATGGTGGAAGGTTAGAAATGATCTTGAAAGGATATAACTGACAAAAATTCAGAGAGGAAGGGGCACAAAGACGGGATAAGGTATAAACACGTTGTGGCATAAATGTGTTTCTTCACCTTTAATAGCTTGTACTACAAAGCTATCAAATCAAGTGAGAGAAGGATACTTAATAATGCGAAGTTTAACTCTAAGAAAATAAAACTATCAATTACAACTAAGTGGGGGTAAAGGAAAGGGGAACGAAGTAGAAATATTCTAATTTTATCATTGCTCATAGTGGGGAATTCATCGACTCGACCTGAAGAAATACAAGATTAAGAGAGTTACAGAAATATCAAAAAGACAAGAAATAACAAGTGTTGGTGAGGATGTGGGAAAAGAGAGATGCTTTTGCACTGTTGGGGGCAATATAAATCGGTACGATCATTATGGAAAACAGTATGGAGGTTCCTCAAACAATTAAAGTAGAACTAGCCTATGGTCTGGCTATTCTACTTCTGGGTATTTATCCAAAGGAAATGAAATCACTATCTCAGAAAGATATCTGCACCCCCATGTTCATTGCAGCATTATTTACCATAGCCAAGACATAGACACAACATAAGTGTCTATTAACAGAGGAATGGATAAAGAAAATCTGTGTGTGTGTGTGCGTGTGTGTGTGTGTGTGTGTGTGTAATGAAATATTATTCAATCAAGCAAGAAGTCAGGCAAGAAGAAGTCTTGCCACTTAGAACAATATGGATGGGCTTTGCGGGCATTATGCTAAACAAAGTAAGTCAGACAGAGGACAAATACTGTATGATCTCAATTAAATGTGGAATCTAAAAAACGAAACTCCTAGATACAAAGAACAGATTGGTGGTTGCCAAGGGGAGAGGAGTGCGAAATGGGTGAAGGTTGTCAAAAGGTATAAACTTCCAATTATAAGATAAATAAGTCCTGGGGATATAACGCACAGCATGGTGACTATATTTAACGATACTGTATCGAATATTTGAAAGTTGCTGGGAGAGTAGGTCTTAAAAGTTATCATCACAAGAAGAAAAAATTTGTAATTATGTGTGGCACCTGGGTGGCACAGCTGGTTGAGCAACAGACTCTTGGTTTCAGCTCAGGTCATGATCTCAGGGTCGTGAGATCGAGCCCTGGGTTGGGCTCCACACTCAGCGCAGAGTAGGCTAAGACTCTCCCTCTCCCTCAGTCCCTCCCCCTGTGCTCCCTCACACACACTCTCTCTTCTCAAATAAATATTTTTTAAAAAGTTATATGTGGTGATGGATGTTAACTAAACTTATTCTAATAATCATTTAGTGACAAATGCGTATATTAAATCAAATTATGTTGTGCACCTAAAACTAATACAATGTTATATGTCAATTGTATTTCATTTTTAAAAAGATAGTTACCTAAAATTACAAAGCTAAAAACTAGAATACAAATTTAAAATTTTCAAATTATTAGCAGAAACCCACACTCAACACAAAACAAACAGCAGGAGAAATCTGAATAAGATTGGTGGTTGTATCAATGACAATATCCTGGTTGTGACATTGTACTAAAGTTTGGCAAAATGTTACCATTCGGGGAAACTGGGTAAAGGATATGCAAGATTTCTCTGTATTATGTCTTGCAAGTGCGTATGTCTACAATTATTCCATTAAAATTGCAATGAAAAAGACAACAAAACAAACAGTGCAAAAATATTTTAAAGCTAAAAAGGAGTAAAAAAAACAAAATGTTATAGAAATAAAGCCCCAAACCTCATATTAATTAATGTAAATGAGCAAGATTTAGATTTTAAGATAAAAAGACTTTCAGACTGGCTCACAAAGCAAAAGGCAACAATGTGTTATAGTCCAGAGACACACCCAAAACAAATTAGCACTCTCAAACTTCCTCACATTCCCTGACTTTTAGTGAATGCTATTTTATTTTCCGTTGTGAAAGTTTATAACATAGACATTTCGTTCTATAATGCTAGTTTCCCTAGTGTTTATTCCTAGCTCTGTGTTTGAATTGGTATTGCAAATAACACTTCCAAACATCATTTCTAGTTCTTCATTTTGATTCTCTTCTTGATTCTATTTCTATCATTAAAATACTTTTTTCAAGAAAGGCTTATATAACAAAAGCAACAACAACAAGAATGATAGCAGTACAGAACAATTTTAACATTGGTTCAGCCCTCGCTATGCGCTGAGAACTGTGCCTAGATACTTTAAATTATCTCATTTAGCCCTCAAAACAGCCCTGTCTTGAAACTAGTATTATCTCTATTTTGTAGTTACTTATTCCTTAAACACGGTAATTTTGCTCTCTTCTAGGTTCTGTATTGAAAATTGCTTATTTACACCCCCCACCCCAGCATTTAAATTCTATCCTCAAGAATATAGAAGGTTATTATACCAAGGACCGTGTCTTCATTTGAACTTGGCAAACAAAAGACCCCAACATCCTTACAGGACAATGGGAGATTAAAGATAATAGCAATTTTTTTTTATAATAGCAACATTTTGTTCTAGCACGTTTGGGAGTTCCACAAATAAGGCCTGAAAAATTGATTGTAGAGACCCTCCATTTACTGAAGAGTGAAAGGAGAGCTTGAGAAGGTAGCTCAGGACTGGAAGCAAGGTGTTCCCTTACATGAGTAGGATATAAGTGTAGCCAAAGGAAGATCATACTAGAACTTTAAAAGTACTCAAGTCTGAGTGAGCAATGAACAAGGATTGCTTTATCTGAACTTGTAATTCTGAAGGAACAGGCTGAAAAAATACTGTTTTAAAAATTATTGGTAACCGGAATCATCTCCAAATCCTGGAGCTTCTATACTTCTCCAGTTGTGGTAGTGGAGAAACAGGCACAAAATTCGTTTGTGTGGATTGCCTTATTCTTAATTAATTGCGTCTTTCTGCACTGCTACTGGGGTATTTGAAGATTGGATAATTACTTTCTCCTTTCACTTTTCTTTAAAATACTAGTTATGGCAAAGTTCTTCCTCTTACTCATTCCCACCTCTCACTATTGCAAGTGGGTGTGTAGGTGGTAGTTAAATTCATCGTTCACTCCATAGGTCGAACACTACTGGAATGATGATAGACTGGATAGATGATAGATGAGGAATGGGCACCTCCTGGAAATTGCAATCTCCAAGATTAACTAAGAATCCTAAAAGCAAAACAATAAAGCATGGTGATTAAGAACAACGGACTTGGGAGTCTCAAGCTCAGGTTCAAAGGCAGGCTCTGCCATACAACCTATGCACCCCTGCGAGGATTAAAAGAGTCAATACAACGAAAGTACTTAGAAAAATGCCTGCCACACAGTATGTGCTCAAGAAAAAAATGAATGGTCCTATGCTTTTATCTCCAGGTGCTGAACATGACTGTGTGTTGCTTCCTGGGAAGCATTTCGTGTTTTCCAATTAGTGGTACGGAGCAGACCCTTAAATATGCTATACGGCCTCCAGCAATCACAGGTGTCCTTGAAACATTGGTTTTCTTCTTAGTGATGAGGCACAAGGTGAAACAACTTGCCTTTCATTTTGGATGGAGTATCCCAACATACCCCAGATCTTTTCACACTCCATCCATCGGATAATTTCTCTAAAGTGGAAGGCTCCTGTATTTCACAGGATTATCTCTTTGCTTTGCTCCCTTCATGGGAAACTTCACAAAGTACCCTGTGTACTTGTGGCTTTTAGTTCTCCAGAGCCTTTGGTATGATGCCAGCTTTCTTGCAAAGCAGCATGCTGTCCTTTGGAATGGAGATGGAGTCGGGGACACTGCAGAGTTCCAGAGCCTCATTTGGTTGTGGGGGCTCCCAGGCTCTGTTCCTGATTCATCAGCCACCTGACTTACCAGCCTCTGGCTTAATTTTTTCTGTTGGTGAACTCGAACAAGGTTGCTTTGTGGAAGAGGCCAAGAGAAAGGTTGGGGAAAGACCCGGAATGGGTGGAGAGTCATAACAGTATGGGATATCCAGTGGTGTCAAAGAGTAGCAAAAGTCTTGGAGGACAGGTGCAGCACAACCAGGGACCACGTTGTACATAAAACCCAGCATTCTCAGCAGATTGAATCTGTTTATATTCAGTTTTAAAAAGTGGCAATGGGGGTGGGGGTGGTAAGGAACAAGCAAACAGACTAAAAAAGAAACCATCTTTTTCCCTTTTTTATGCAGCTTCTGGAACCCACTCAAGCGGTAAGACATCCTATTCCAAGGAAGAGAAATGCTTTTCATTACTTGGCGATAAGCTGGATTGGCAATTTATTAGCATCTATTTTAACATCCCAGGCATCTCATGTAACGACAGGAGAGGTTGATCAACATTTATGGAAAAACATTTAGGAACTTCCATAAATTTGTGTTTCCTGTACAGAGCACTGACAATCCGGAGATGTAATGACGATTTTGAAATCTGGGTTTAGGAATTCCTTTGAAATCGGTCCAGGCTTGTCAGTGCCTTTGAAAAGCATATGGCTAAAGGCAGCAATGATAATAAAAACCCAAGGAGGCACAGCTCAATCACTCAGTTGCTTTTCTCCCCCACCCCCCAGCTGCCTTTGCTATCTGTCCATTACATGCTCTCCGGGCCATTGGCAGGAAATCTGTAAATGTCAATATGAGGAGTTTCTGGTGCGTTATTATAGCAGGCAACATTATTGGTTTTTTTCTCCTTTAAAAAATATCTTGGCAAGATACCTGAGACTCTGGAATGGGCCGCCAAATCTCAGTAGGATTCCAGATGGTTGAGATTCCGGCTCCTGATGCCCTGATGTCTCCCCCTCCCTCCCCTCTTAGATATTTTCATTTGTGTTCTCCTCAGAGATAAATATTTTTATGTCAACCAGCCTCAATAGTGGTCATTACTGAACATTTCCGTGTTACCTTGGAGGTGAATGAGCTCAGTCACGTACACTCATGAGGTCCAGCCTTCATCTCTCCTCTTTTCGGGCTCCCCTTACCCCTTTCAGCAGCCCCCCCCGCCCCCCACTGAGGTGTCCTGTGAGGACCTGACCTACTAATGCTCCCACTTTCTTCCCCCATTTACCTGGCTGGCTCCTAATTTGTGCTCAAGCTCTGGCACGGTGGTGTGTGAGCTGCTCTGTGATCCTGCCCTGACCTCGGCGGTCTGGGTGCCTGCCCTGCTCTGGGCTCCCGCGGCGCCCCATGTTGTCCTCCATTGCAGGAAGAGAATGTAGCGGCCACACATGGAGACTTCAGGCTGACTGGGCGCAGCTCCGGGCTCTGCCTCTTGCTCTTCTGTGGGACCTCGGGCAGGGCACCTAACCTCTCTAAGCCTCATTCCCCCTCTGAAAATGGGGAATACTAAATCTACCCGAGCATGAGGGTTGGGAAGACTAAACAAGTTTCGGAAAGCACTCCCATGGTTGGCATCACACCTGCACATAGTCATTGTTCCATGGACACGTCGCTATTGTTGTCGTTATTCTAATAGAACTTCATTTCCACTGTTGGGTGGGGGTCTGTCTGCCATGTTGGATGGTAAACTCCTTGAGAGCAGGGATTACAGCTTTGTCACCTCTGACTCTCAATCCCTAACTCAGCAGGTATTAATCCATTCTGCTCAAACTGTATTTATATGTTTAAGTGGGGCCCATTGGAAGGACTGTGCCCTAAACAAAGGGTGTGACTCTAATTTGGGACACTTCAGTTATATGTAAAGCAGGGATATTTCTACTACTTTATTCATATGTCCCTTTTTCCCCCTAAGGAAGGGAATACCACGTTATTGGTCCTTTCTGAGAGAGGAGGAGTTGCTCAAAGCCTTGGACATTCCTGAGCCACGTTGCCCTGGTGGATACAGCCACTGTAACTTGTAAACAGGTGGGAGTTTGAGCTCTGTTCTTTTACTCCCTGCCTCCCTGCAGTGAACAGCGCAGGTTTGACTGTCCTTCTGGTCAACTTTCCTGTTCTATCTTCCTTGCCTGCACCTGTGGGAGGGAGGAGAGTGTGTAGACTCCGCAGGCTCAATTATCCTCAGTTAGGAAGAAATGGCATAGGAAGCACCTCCTAGATTTTCAGAACTAAGCCTCATACTCCAGCCCAGAGAAGCCCTACCTTTGGCACGTGACCTCTACTTGAGCACTGCTAATAACATGATGCTGTGTTTCCCACTTCTATGATAGCTCAGGGAACCTCAAGATAGATAAGGAACACATACTATAATTCTGACACCAAAATCCTACCCCACATTGAAATAGGGGATATGTGGGATAGAGCTGGCTACCCTCACGAGCATTTTAAGAGTACATATCCCTGCCAGGGACTACAGAAAGGATGGCAACGTTAATCCAGACACTTTTGGGACATTCTGAGAGAGTTCTTGAGATGGGCCGGAGCACGGGAGTTTTCATGTTACTCTCTACCTGTCTGTTCTGATTAGATCAGTTATGATGAGCCCATGTGGCTCTAACAGTAAAAAGGATGCAATTGAAAGCAAAGAGGTAGTTTCCAGTTGGGCAACAGTGAATAGGAGGCAGGGCAGGGAAACCACCTCTTCTCTCCTTTGAGTCCTACTTCAAGAGTCTCTCCTTCCGTATTCTGCTTCCCCCTTTGAGCCACACTATCTTCTCCTCCAGAACCCTCTCCATTTCTAAGTAAATAGCTCTTGGCTGGAAGTCAGGTGTCCTGGATTCTTGCCCAGCTCTGCTCCCAGCCAGGGGACCTTAAATCCTTAACTTCTCTGAGTCAATTTCTCATCTGGAAAGCAGGTACAAATACTTAGCTTTTAGGAGACTGTCAGGTCATCAGGGTGAGCCCTAATCCAATTTGACTCTTGTCCTTATAAAAAGGGAAAATTTGGACATAGAGACAGGCACATGCATGGAGGTAAGACAATACGAAGAGAACACAGGGATAATACAGCCACCTACAAGCCAAGGAATGCCTGAGGCTACCAGAAGCTAGGAGAAAGGTCTGGGCAGATCCTTCCCGAATTCCTTCAGAGGGACTATGGGCCTGCTGATACCTCAATTTCAGACTCTGGCCTCCAGAACTGTGAGACAATACGTTTCTGTTGTTCTGAGCCACCCAGTTCGTGCCACTTTGTGATGGCGGCCCCGGGAAACGAATATTGCATTAAATGTCCTCAAGATTTATGACTGTGGCCGGGTATTCTGTTACTGCCAAAAACATTGCTAATTGATATACCTGAGATGTATACGCAGTAGTGTTAGTTATTTATTGCTGTATAACAAATAACTCCCAAAACTTAGCAACTTAAAACAACAACAACAAAATTTATCTCACACGGTTTCTATGTGCCGGGAATCCAGCTTCAGTGGGTAGTTCTTGCTCCGGTGAAAGCCTCATGAAGTTAAAGTCAAGATGTTGGCCTGAAAGCCCAACTGAGGCTGGAGGGTCCACTTCCCTCTAGAACATGAACATGGGTAAGACTCTATTCTAGGGGCTATGGTCCTTGTGTCTTTTGGTTCCATATTTTATTTATTTATTTATTTATTTATTTATTTATTTATTTACCTATCTACCTACCTATTTATCTATCTATCTATTTCTTAAAAGATTTTATTTATTTACTTGGAGAGAGAGTATGAGCAGGTGGAAAGGGAAGAGAGATGGGAGAGGCAGACTCCCCACTGAGCAGGGAGCCTGACTCGGGTCTTGATCCCAGGACTCTGAGCCCCTTTGGTTCCATATTCTAGATCCTCCTACAAGACAGGATACAACTGGCCCAACCTGGACCAGTTCCCCTCCTCTAGACTAAATCGGCCTTTGGTGAGAAGTCCCAAGTCCTTCTTCCCCTGGCTCCATCCTCCTCTTTTCTACTTTTCTGCTCATACCTACCCACCCCGTCCATGCTTTCACCCTACCCCAGGCTTCAGACCCCAGGTTCCGTTCTGACAGAGGCCCTGGTGGTCAGTGTCTTAGAGACTACATTGTCTTGGTGGCAGGTGGGGTCTTCTTACAGTACTTGAAGTCCAAATAACTATAGATCTTGCAGATTCCTCAGAGTAAAACATTTACAAGACAGACCGTTGTTTTACGAATTCAAATCACCTCCCACAGTTCATTTTTATTCTAGGGACCCTCTCCCCAACAACAGTAAAGAGGGACTAAGGGGTTCCACAGCCCATATCATTTTTTATCCCCAAGTCTGGGCAAGTGTCTTATGACTCCTTCTTGTTATCTGGAACCGGGAAACAGAGATACCAACTCCGCTGGGATGAGTGACTAATGGCAGCATGTGTCACTCCCTGCAGCAGCCTCTAAATTATGAGCCTCGAAGGAGAATGTCACTCACCAGCCATTCTGCTCTGTGGCAGAGGCTGAGGGAAAAACACTAATCAGTATTGGAGAGGAGGTGGGTAGGGAGTGTGGGGTGGGGATCTCTTAGTCAGCCACCCTGATCCTATCCTAGAAGAAAGAATTTCTGGAATGTGACAAAGGAAGTTATATCCAAATTGGTGGGTGATGGCTTCAAGATGAATAATATCTCAGCTATATTTGAGCTCCTCTTAAACATAGAAAATTATGCTGCAAGAAATAGCATTTAATCTGAGCTTTAGTCTCTGCCAAGTGAGGCCATTTAAGGATGTTTTTAAAATGTTAAGCCCGCCAAAGCAGATTTGCCCTATCAGTGACAAGGAGGGCAGATGAGAAAGTGATATAACAGGACAGGCTTCTAATTCCAAATCTGATTTGGATACGGCATGGAAAGTCACTTTGGGTGGGGCAGGAGGAAGGGATGACAGGCAGGACCACAAATTAGATATGAATTACGGCCAAGGGCCTAGTTTTGTTTTGAGCTGTGAGTTTGTGGGTGCTATTACATTATTAAAAGCAACTAAATAAAAGTAAGTTATAAATGAGGATGAGGGGTGGGACAGAAGAGCCCTCAGCAGCTCCAAGTTCCTATCTTTTAAGTAGGATTTTTTTTTAATGCTTAGAAAATACTGGACTCACCAAAGAGTAAATATGTCCATAATCCTATCATGTTTGGGATATGGAGATTATAAATGTCCCTCTCCCACCCCTGCAAGTCCAGGAGTTCTCAATAGGTTGGGGTAGGTACTTCCTAACTGATAAAATGGCAATATAATAGGGAGATCTTCAGCTTCCTCAACTCTGTCAATCCACTTGGTGAAAATACCCCTTTAAAGTCTCTCTCTCTCTTTTTTTAAGATTTTATTGTTAAGTAATCTCTACAACCCAACGTGGGGCTCAAACCCACAACCCCAAGATCAAGAGTCACATGCTCTGCCAACTGAGCCAGCCAGGCTATCTTCCTTTAAATCTTCAAAAGTGTTTACACATACAGAACTTGTCATGGTATGAGTTCAAGTGATGATCAAAGGGAATAGACCCAGAATCTGGAACTTCCGGGACCTTGCAACCTAGGTATGATTAGGAAAGACTGGAACACCAGTTATTAAATAAATACACAGAGGTAAAGAAGGTCACTTTCATTTGGTTCAAGCAAAAGAAAAAGAAAGAGGGGCGCCTGGGTGGAACAGCGGTTAAGCGTCTGCCTTCGGCTCAGGGCGTGATCCCGGCGTTCTGGGATCGAGCCCCACATCAGGCTCCTCCGCTATGAGCCTGCTTCTTCCTCTCCCACTCCCCCTGCTTGTGTTCCCTCTCTCTCTGGCTGTCTCTATCTCTGTCGAATAAATAAATAAAATCTTTAAAAAAAAAAAAAAGAAAAGAAAAGTTAAAAGAAAAGAAAAGAAAGAAAAGAAAAGAAAGAAGAAAGAAAGAAAGAGAGAAAGAAAGAAAGAAAGAAAGAAAGAGAGAGAGAGAGAGAGAGAGAGAAAGAAAGAAAGAAAGAAAGAAAGAAAGAAAGAAAGAAAGAAAGAAAGAAAGGGAAAGAAAAAGAAGGAAGGCACCTGGGTGGCTCAGTCGGTTAAACATCTTCCTTCGGCTCAGGTCATGATCCCAGAGTCCTGGGATTGAGTCCCACATCAGGCTCCTTGCTCAATGGGGAGTCTGCTTCTCCCTCTCCCTCTGTGATCTCTCTTGCTCTCTCTCTCTCTCTCTCAAATAAATAAATAGAAAAATAGCTTTAAAAAAAAAGAAAGAAGGGAGAAAGGAAGGAAGGGAGAAAGAATGAACGAAAAGAAAAGAAAAAAGAAAAGAGAGAAAAAGGTGAAGGACATTTAATGGGTGGTGGGTAAACTGTGGGGCCAGACGTAATCTGGGCCCCGATGGCAGGTGGTGCAGACAGACACGCACCACGTCCCTGTGCATCGAGCAACGAGCCCCAGGCCGGGCGCTGACAGGGCTGCACAACTAGTGAGAACCGGTGCCTGGCCTCAAGGAGTTGGGAGTCTCCTTGGGGAGATCAGCCTGTACGCCAATAGCTATTTTATACAAAAACTCAAAATCTGACTTCGATTTCAAAAATGGCAGGGGACAGGGTTGAGCCCAGAATGTTGAGTAAGAAAGGGAAAATTTGAATACTCTGAGACTCTGCGTCACCCTGTGCTGGGACCTGGAGGAAGAGCCAGGCAGAGTGTCACTGGACACGTCACTGAGTGACGGCGGGCTTTGAGAAGAGACAGGAATACTGTATGCTTGACGGCTCAGAGAGGGTGGGTGAGGAGCAAGGACAAGGAGCAGGAGGAAGGGCAGACCTCCCACTTCCTAGCTCCTTAATCTTGGATTAAAATACAAACTTGGGGCATCTGCGTGGCTCAGTCAGTTGGGAGGCAGATTCTTAGATTTTTGGCTTGGGTCTGGTGTCCGGGTCTGGTCTCAGGGTCATGGGATCTAGACCCGCTTCTGGCTCCACGCTAGGCATGGAATCCGCTTGGGATTCTCTCTCTCCCTCTCCCTCTGCCCCTCCCCCTGCACCCTCTCACTCTTAAATAAATAAAATCTAAAAAATTTTTAAAAACCATAAACTCTGTTCCTCAGATTGTTCATCTGTAAAATGTGCACGATAAAATCACCCACCTCTTAACACTGTGATGAGCAGGAAATGAGTTGACAAGTATAAAGAATAGCACATAGTTAGCAATCATCGATGTTAGCTAGGATTATTCTCTAGTCATTTGACATGAGTGCGCACCCTATCTTCTCTATCCTTACTGATTTTTTCAAAAATCTGTTCCATTCTGATTCAGGGCCAATTCATTCATTGGCCAAACGTGGACCACTGAGGCCAATGGGCTGGAGCTCTGTCTCTCTCTATGAATCTGTTAATGCTTTTTAGTTCTACAGCA
Source organism: Ursus maritimus (assembly GCF_017311325.1). NCBI lineage: Eukaryota > Metazoa > Chordata > Mammalia > Carnivora > Ursidae > Ursus > Ursus maritimus. Next base: position 48,181,084 of record NW_024426774.1, read on the forward strand.
AAGATGAAGCACACCCCAGCACGGACCCCATCCTGGCAGGAGGGGGAGGGTGTCAGCCATCGGAAAGCAGGTGTCCTTGGTCATGAGGGGCCCTGTAGGAGAGCAGGAGTGAGCAGGGAACCATCACTCTTGACCCCACCATTCCCACCATTCTTTAATTCTCTACGATAGGGAGAGAGGAAATACTTTCAATCACAGGTTTCAGTCCCTCTTCTTCCCACCCACATTCCCATCTCCTCCAGCCCCTCCCTGAAAGCTGACACCCCAAAGAAGAGAGTCTGGATACTCCTACTGCTCTGGAGAAGGGCTCAGCCTCTGATAACACAAGAGACATGAGGCTCTTCTGGAAGGCAGCAGAGCCACCAGGCAGCTCAGGAGCTCCGAGGCAAAGGTGCTGGCAGCAGGCAGCCCGCAGCCTAAATATGGAGCTGCCAGGCAAATGACTGTTTCCAGGGTGAGCTGACACAGCCCTTCAGGAAACGAGCAACTCAGAACTTAGCAACGTAATTGAAGCCTGCCAGGCTCACCTCTCACACCTCCACCCCCCAGCCCAGCTCCTGTTCTGTGTGGGGCTGCTTGGAGGATTTTCTGCTGGTGCCCAATAGCTGGGTGAATTCTGCTCACATGTGTTTCCCAAACAGCCCTGGAGCGAACCCGGCTCTTCCACGGGGGTGGGGGGTGGGGGCTCAACAACAGGGCTTCGGTGGTGGAAATAATAGCCACCCAGTGGAGACAGGAACATGAGAGTGGAAGGAGACAGCACAAAGGCACCATCCAGGGAAGTGAAACGGCCCAGATTATCCCATTTGGAAATGGAAAATGTGTGCTTGGGATGATTACTGGCTCTCCTCTTAATCACTGTAATTAAAACTAAGCAATCCAAAGACAAACGGTAGAGTAAACAAGATCCGTTAATAAATCCAGTACTGACAGGATGCATTTATGAAGATACAGTGGGTTCCTGGGTCCTTGAGAAAACTTGCCCACAGCAATTCCCAGAACACTTCCTACTTTAACCTGCATGATGGCAAAATGGCCTCCACAAGGAGTACCTCAGTGGGGCTCTGTTCTCTCCTCTCCAGAATGATGACCCCATTGTGATGGCCACAAGAGCAAGGAAAGACCTGGATATAGGGAGCCAAGTCCAAAAATATTTGCTTTGAGAGAAATCTAAAATTAACATGGAGAAGAAATGGTTAAGAGAGACCTATTGAGGGAAAGAGAGAGAGAGATAATGAGAAAGAGAGAGAGAGAGAGTTTGACCAGAGAGATGGGACGGACCTCCAAAGCCAGGATGTGGCAGGGTTACCAGCGCCAGCCCTGAAAGGTAATCCTGGTCGCACAGGGCCTTTGAAGAGAGACACCTGTCTAGGGCCGGAACCCACGTTGAACTGACCTCCAGTCACTCTTTTTTCCTTCTCATTTTAACAAAGATATATTTGATTTGGGGGTGCCTGGGTGGCACAGCGGTTAAGCGTCTGCCTTCAGCTCAGGGCGTGATCCCGGCGTTCTGGGATCGAGCCCCACATCAGGCTCCTCCGCTATGAGCCTGCTTCTTCCTCTCCCACTCCCCCTGCTTGTGTTCCCTCTCTCGCTGGCTGTCTCTATCTCTGTCGAATAAATAAATAAAATCTTAAAAAAAAAAGATATATTTGATTTAATAGACTTTTGTGTCAGTGCTATTTAAACATACTTTGTTGTCTTGATGTGGGCTCTTCTTTTTCTAGCCTTATGCTTATTTTATTGCTTCTTTTTCCAATTCTCAGTCTTCTCATTCTACCTTCTCACTATTACTCCCCCTTACCTTCACATCCTAGGTGTTAAACTTTATTCTTTAGAAAATTATTTGCTTCTATATTGTAGCTTTCCTATTCACACTTTTGAATCTTTAAAAAATCTGCCTTTTCTTTATTTTTTGTACATTCCTTTAAAATGTTACTTGTTTAGGTATTTACAGATTTAATACTTTCTATTGCATTTAGTTTTAGCTCAATGTTTTATGCTTAAGGCTTTTTTTAAAAAGCTATTATTAACTGTATCAATTATGTTTCAGAGCAGGAATGTGGCAGATTGTACTTCCTAAAAAAGGCCACAATATTTTCATCCCACATGCTCTTCCAGAACTTTGTCGCTCTTCCATCAAGAAGAGGCATCTAAGTCCCCTTGCCTTGAACCTGGGTGAGTCTTTGTGACTGTCTTCACTACTAGAGTATGGTAGAAGTGATGCTGTGGGACTTCTGATCACACACACACACACACACACACACACACACACACACACACACTTGACCTCAGAGCCCAGCCACGATGCAGTGAGGAGAGGCCCCGGAAGCAAGGAACTCAGCTGGCAGCCAGCATCACTTTGCCCTCTTGGAAGTAGACGTCCAGCCTTCAGGACAGCCCCTCCAATTTATAAGGCATAGAACAGACATGAGCTTTCCTGGCCAAGCCTTGCTGGAATCACAGATTTGTGAGCCAGATAAATGATTGTTGCCATTTTAAACCACTAAGCTTTGAGGGGTTTGTCATGTAGCAATAAAATTACCGAAACAAAGAAATAGAAACTACCTGAGGTATTTTAAAGAGGAAGAGGGAAGAGGCTTATTAGAGGATATTGGGTACTTACAAAATGTGGGGAAGGGCTGGAATGAATCTCAGAATGTAAATTATTGAACTCCAAAGCATGCTGCAATAGACAGACTCCAGGAAGGAACTAGGAAGTGCCCACTGGCCAACACAACCCCCTTTCAACACCTGAGAAGCCAGGGAGGGAGTGGACCCGGGAGCACTGTTGTGGGAAAACATGGTGTCTCCTTGACGTGACTTGGCAGCAGAAAAACGACCTAAAGAGGGAGGAAGATGACTTCTGCCCCACGCCGGCCTTCCAAATCTCACAGCACTACTCGGCAGTACCTAACTGGCCTTCTGAATGCTAGCTGCAAAGAAGTCTGAGAACTGTAGTTTTCAGCTTCGTAGCCTCTGCAATGGAGGGAAGCCCTTGGGAACAAGGTGAGGGAGAGATTGAGGAATCAGCCCAAAGTAGCCACATGGACCACCTGCCCAACTGATGACATCAGTGTTTACCTTTTCAAACTTTTTATTTCGTTTTCATCTCCTTTTCTTCTCTCCTCCATCTTTACTACGGTGCCCCTCATGATTGCACAGAGGAGCGCACAGCCACCATGCAGGGGCAAGCGGAGCCTTCTGCGCCCAGATGCCCCTGCAGGACCCATCTGGCCTCTCCTAATGAATAACATCAATATTTTCATACTCACAAAAAGGTAATGGGCTGGACATCTGTACTGTCCTGCAATTTTTGTTATGTTATAATGTATCAAAACACCTAACAGTATGTGTGATATGTATTATATATAACAGTACATATATGAGATATACGATCTCATTTTTAACAGCTACAAGTGTTTTCAGTGGCAAGAATTACTGTAATTATTGAACTGAGCTTCTCCTGATTGACATATAATTTGTTTCAAAGTTTTTCCATTATAATCAATGCTATAAGGAATCTTCACATCTACATTGTGGGAAGTTTTTTTGGAATAGATTCTGGAAGTGTAGCTGTTGAATCAAAGAGAATTCCTATTGTTTTTCTTTATGTTTAAATGCGTTCTTATTGTTTAAAAATTCAAACAAGGGGTTATGTAAGATGAAATACAGAAATCCCCCCACATACACTTCCCCAGAGTCACTCAACAGTTTAATAAATGCCCTTCGAGGTCTTCGTCTCTACATTGACAAGTACACATAATTGTTTTTCAAAAAATGGGATCATTTTCTGTTTATTGTTTTGTGTCGCTTTTAAACATAACATTATAATAAAATAAAATGTGTAATAATAAGCATTATCATAAACAACTCTTTCTGTTTAGATACACCTCATTCTTTTTTTGCCACCAATGCTATTGGTGGAATATTATTAACCTTTTAAACTTTTGCTTACCCGAAAGGTAAAACTCTCCATCTCTTATATCTTGTTTGATTTGCATTTATTTTACAAGCAATGAGATTGAACATCTTTTTATCTCTTTATCATTTGTATTTTTCCTTTTTTATGACTATTGCCTGTCAAAACTTCTGGCTATTTTTCTATTGATTTGTTTGTCTCTTTAAGTTATTCGTAGATACTCTTCCAATATTAAGCCATGTCTATTATATGTAGAGAGATTTTTTTTTCTCCTAAACGGTACTTTGTTTTAAATTTCATTATGGCTTTTGTCAAACAGCATTTAAGGGGATCCTGGGTGGCTCAGTCAGTTAAGTGTCTGCCTTCAGCTCAGGTCATGATCCTGGGGTCCTGGGATCAAGTCCCACATCCAGCTCCCTGCTCAGCGGGCAGCCTGCTTCTCCCTCTCCTTCAGCTGCTCTCCCTGCTTGTGCTCTCTCTCTCTCTCTATGTCAAATAAATAAAATCTTTAACAAAGAAAACATTTAAAATTTTCACAAACTTGATCTTTTTAAAAAAGATTTTATTTATTTATTTGAGAGAGAGAGAGCACACAAGCATGCTCGTGAGCAGGAGAAGGGGCAGAGGGGAGAGGGAGAGGGAGAGAATCCCAAGCAGACTCCCCACTGAGCACAGAGTCTGATGCAGGGCTGGTTCTCACGACCTTGAGATCATAACCTGAACCAAAATGAAGAGTCTGACGCTTAACCGACTGAGCCACCCAGGTGCCCCCAAATTATAGAATTTTTAAAATTCTGCTTTGTTTTCTTTATCTTCTACATTTCATTTCCTGACTCACTGTTGCTGATATATAGAAAAATTTGATTTTTATATGTTGACTTCTCATCAAGAAACTTTTATAAGATCTCTTATGATTTCTCATAATTAATCTGTTTCTTTCTTTAGATTTTTCCCTGTACATAATCATATCATCTGTGCATTTTTATTGGAACTGCATTAAATTTACAGATTAATTTGGAGAGAACCGACTAGCAGCTGTGGAGTCCCCCTTCAAGAAAGGACGTGTCACCCAGCTGCAAGGCGTGAGTCAGAGCGGAGCCTCCAGCTGTTAGCACCTTTCAGGCTCACCTCGGCTTTCAAACCAAGGCCATGATTTTCCAGGAAGGCCATCACCAGTGACTGAGTACAGAGGAAGTACTATGGGACAGGCCATTTCTTCTCAGTGCAAGATTTTTCTAATGGGCAATTTTTGCCCTGAAATTCATCACTGGGTTGCCTGAGACTTTATCAGATGTACATTGCAGGCTGAGGCTCTCCTGCCCAATCCTGCTTTTTTTTTTTTTTTTAAAGATTTTATTTATTTATTCGACAGAGATAGAGACAGCCAGAGAGAGAGGGAACACAAGCAGGGGGAGTGGGAGAGGAAGAAGCAGGCTCATAGCAGAGGAGCCTGATGTGGGGCTCGATCCCACAGCACCGGGATCACGCCCTGAGCCGAAGGCAGACGCTTAACCGCTGTGCCACCCAGGCGCCCCCCAATCCTGCTTTTATCTCTGACATGTATCTCTTCCAAATATGCCCCTTGCACCCCTGACTCCATCTCAATGTCTGCTTCACAGAAAACCCACTGACACTGAAACATTGACATATTTATAATATGAGCCTTTCCATCCAAGAAAACATATCTCCTCACTTAGTCATATTTTTAATGCTCTTCAGGAAAATTTTATAATTTTCTTCCTATTCATCTTGCACAGTTTTCAATTTATTATTAAATTGTTCAAAGTTTTTTTTTTTTTTTTGCTTAAGTAAATGAGAGCTCTTATTCATACTCTTCATGTATTTTAAAGCTATGTAGTAGGTCATATGGGTTTATAACTGTTCTATCTTTTCATTATCATTCATTTCTAAGTCATTTTTCTTTTCTTCCTTTTTTTTAAGGTTTATTTATTTATCTTAGAGCGATAGAGTGGAAGGGAAGGGGCAGAAGGAGAAGAGAATCTTTTTTTTTTTTATAGATTTTATTTATTTATTTGACAGAGAGAGAGAGAGAGACAGTGAGAGAGGGAACACAAGCAGGGGGAGTGGGAAAGGAAGAAACAGGCTCCCAGCAGAGGAGGGAGCCTGATGTGGGGCTCGATCCCAGGACCCTGGGATCATGCCCTGAGCCGAAGGCAGACGCTTAACAACGGAGCCACCCAGGGGCCCCGGGAGAAAAGAATCTTAACCAAACTCTGCACTGAGCGTGGAGCCTGATGCAGGGCTGGATCTCACAACCCTGAGATCACGACCTGAGCCAAAACCAAGAGTCAAACGCTTAAACGACTGCACAACCCTGGTGCCCCTAACTCATTTTTCTTTTGGCTTTCTCAAAACAAACAAACATAAATGCAAACAACAACAACAACAATAACAAAAACCTACTTCCACCACTGGGAGAATGGATAAATAAACTATGGTATATTCAAACAATGGACTATTAATCAGCGATTTAAAAACAAAAAAAGAACAAACTGCTGATACATGTGAAATGGAGCGAATAAACTTACAGACTTTGTGTTGAGCCAAAGTAGCCAGACTCAAAAAGTACATACTGAATTATTCCATGTATATGAAATGCAAGAACAGGCAAAACTAATCAATAGGGATAACACTGAAAAATGTGGTTACCTTGGGGTGCCTGGGAGGCTCAGTTGGTTGAGCACTCCTACTCTTGGTTTCAGCTCAGGTCATGCTCTCAGAGTTGTGAGATAGAGCCCTGCGTGGGGCTTACTGCTCAGCGTGGAGTCTACTTGGGATTCTTCCCCCTTTCCTCTCCCTCCCCCTCTGCTCCTACCCCTGCTCACTCTCTGTCTCTCTACTTAATTAATTAATTTAATTAATTAAAAAACAAAAGTAGTTACTTCAAAGAGGGGGTGTCTGTAGACTGGAAATGGGCACAAAGGAACTTTCTGGGGGATGTAAATGTTCTCCACCTTGATTTGGGTAAAAAGTCATCAAACTGTACACTTAAGATTTGCTCCTTTTAGTGTATGTAAATTATAGCTCCATAAATAAAACACAGTGTGTTTGGTTGGAGGACTCCGCTTTTCATGCTGGTTCTCTACCTAAGTAAATGACTACCCCAATGTCGAACCCAGAATCTGAGAGTCAAGCCTGATTCCTTCCTCTCCCTTCTGCCCCATACATAGCTAATCACCCACGTATGTCCATCATATACCAGCTCCTAACTGCTGTTGACTCTGAAACTCTCTCTTTTCTTGTTACTACCACTGGGGCTCAGGCCTCAGGACCTTCTCTCACCTGATTTGCTGCAGTACCCTAATTGATCTCCCCTCCAGGTCACCTTCCATAAGGTAGACAGACTGGTCTTCCTAAATTAAAAACTGCATGTCCTACACAGCTTAAACCACTTCACAGACATCTTAGCGCCCTCCTCAGGGTACAGTCCAGATGCCTAAACGTGCTTTAAAAGGTCCTCCGTGACCCTGAGCTTGCCCCTCTCACCCACCTGGCTCTACTTCTCCTTCCTTTCTAGCTTCTTTTACTCCTTATGCTCCAGCCATCATGGACTCCCTGAAGTTCCCTGAATTCTCTCTCCCCCAATCCTCTCTCTCTCCCCAGCCTTTTGCCTAGAGCATTCTCCCCACAGCCTGTCCTTTCTTCATGGCTAACTTTTACTCAACTTTCTGGTCTCAAATGAAATGTTGCTTCCTCAAGGGAAGCCTCCCCTGAAATTCTGGAGTTTTTTTGTTTATTTAAGATTTTATTTATTTATTTATTTATTTATTTGAGAGAGAGAGAGAGAGAGCATGTACACAAATAGGGGGAGGAGCAGAGGGAGAGGGACAAGCAGACTCCGTGCTGAGCATGGAGCCCGACATGGGGCTCTATCCTATGACCCTGAGATCATGACCTGAGCCGAAATCAAGAGTCAGATGCTTAACAGGCCGAGCCACCCAGTGGCCCCAAACCCTGAAATTCTTAACTAGATAACTATCTGCTGCTTCACTGTATGATCTCAAACCATCTTGTCCTTCCCCCTGTCACATGCATCACAATTTTCTGTAATAATTTCTTCCAGTGACTGATACATTAATCCCTCAATAAAGATTTATATGAATAATAAGTGAATACATGAGAGCAAAATTGGGGGTGGGGGGAAGCTAGTCACAAGATTCTGATCATGGTGCCCAGTCCCACCTGCATATGAAGAAGTACCTAGAAAATAGGGAGCACAATTGGGGTGGGCAGGGTTATCCACTACTTCTTAACTGGACTTACTGCATCTCACATCATCTCTCAGTTTTACAGTAAGTGCTTGTCCTTCAACTGCCTAATTTGTTGATTCTAGCTTTTAATCCTCAGACTGCAGGTGAACAAATAACATACCCCCTTTTCACAGGTGAGAAAAATGCAAGCACAGAAAGCATTAGTAATGCATTCAAAGTCACAGAACAAGCTAACAGCAGAGCTGGGTTGGTATCGGTTCCCCAGACTCCCAGGCTTGAGGTCGCTACTCCATAATGGGATTCTCTGTGACCCAGTAGGTCATGAGTCCCCAGTCTGGCCTTTATGGGAACTGGTGTTCAGAAATCCTGTTGAAGCTCCTTTCATTCCCTCCCTACCCTGTACCAGAAACCTGCTGCAGATCATCGTAAAGCCCCTTCTGCTCTGGGCCCCTGCTTGCTGCTGCCTGGGAGGGGGACCCCTGCAGCCCTCCCCCTCATGCCCCGACTGAGTATAGGTCCCTGCTGGAGTCTTCACATGGCACACCACATGAATGTGTGGGACCCACTGGTTGCCAAGCCGAATATGGCTCCAGATTATTCTAGGAAATAAATACATTGTTTTGCTCTGGATTGCAGGAATTGCTAATTAGGGATTTTTATTTTGGGCAGTGTTCCTTGGAGCTGGCAGACAGATGGAGTAGGCGACTTGCTCCAGGGGCACTGTGAAGTAGAGGGAACTATCCATTTCTGCCCCTGTTATGAGAACATGCCAGAGCCCACTGCTGCGTAGCTCCTGCCCTCAGGGCCTGAGGCAGAGGCCTCTTGGAAGCCCTTCTGGCTCCCAGTGGTTTCCTCTTCTTTGGAAAAGACCGTCAAAACACAAGCACAAGCCCCTTGTGGTCTTATCAGCCGTATATCACCCTGCCCCCTAGCAAGATAATTTTCCTAGGGAGGACAGCAGGGGTCTTTCCTGGGATTTCTTACCTGGAACTGAGCACAAGAATCCATTTATCACAGCAGGCTGACATGGAGAACGCCGAATTTGCTCGTGGCCAGCTTTTCAGTCAGTGAGAGAAAAGAAAAAAGAGTTGAGAGCATTTGAAAATCCTTAGCCCCTGGTTCCACTAGTTCATGATATGCAGCTGTATCTCTACCCCCTTCTCTGCTGGTTAGTTGGTTGGTTGGTTGGTTGATTGACACGCCTTTGGATTCTGCGAGCTGGTAAATTCCACTTTGGGGGGGGTAATTAATTTATTTGGCCTAAACTAATTCAGGTTGCATTTCTGTCACTTGCAACCAAAAGGCTGGCCTACTGGTGGTCGTCAGGGTTTGGGGACACACAGAAGACTCGGGCTATGGCTCAGTGGCCCATCTGTGGCTAAACTGCCTGGGTATTTTGGACTTTTGCTGTCAGATCCCAGTACATTGACCAATCTACTTTAAAGCAGTTTAAAGAGAACTCTTGTGAGATGGGGGAGGAGAGAGGATAGAAGACAATGAGATGAAGTCAGGTGAGAGGAATCAGAAGAGGCCAGGGAGGAGAGAAATACACAGGGGAGGCGCAGCAGGCTTGTTTCTGATTCTAATTCTGTTCTAGAGTTATAGCCTCTCAGTCCATGTTAGCCTCTTTTTCACCTTCTCAACTCATGAATTGAAAATCAATGCTCTGGGGGCGCCTGGGTGGCACAGCAGTTGGGTGTCTGCCTTCGGCTCAGGGCATGATCCCGGCATTATGGGATCGAGCCCCACATCAGGCTCCTCTGCTGTGGGCCTGCTTCTTTCTCTCCCACTCCCCCTGCTTGTGTTCCCTCTCTCGCTGGCTGTCTCTCTCTCTGTCAAATAAATAAATAAAATCTTAAAAAAAAAAAAAAAAGAAAATCAATACTCTGAACCTAATCAAATAAGAACATCTATTAACATTCAAGGCCATCAGTGCCCACAAAGTGGGAACCAGACTTAGATATGAAGGGGTGGTGGAAGGATGATTTCAAATCCCAGGGTGGGCAGCAGTGTGGAGAAGTCACTGAGTCCACTCCCCCTGCCTCTGACCCTTCCAGAACCCATCCCAATCACACCCCTCCGTCCAATGTTGGACTTCGCCCAAGGAAGGAGGTAGAATGGAAGAGAGGAGAAAGAATAACCTCCCTCTCTCCTGTGAGAGAACAGCTAGAAGTGCCTTGGAAGAGTTAGGAATCTTTCCCTAAATGGTCCACAGCCACCTTGCTCTCCTCTTCTCTACCTCCCCCATGACCCAAACCAGAAAGAACAAAAAGAAGGAGGGTACAGAAGCCCCCACACCCCACACCCCACTCTGGTCAATATCAGAACAGCCTCATCCCGGCTCCCCATTGTGAGGATGTGAAGAGCATTAGGAAGGTTCCCCTGGATCACAGAAAAAGAAATACCAAGGCCCTGTGGAAAGATTCTGAGAATATTTACAATGCAAATTAAATTTACAATGCAAATTAAAATATCTCTGGGATACCTCTGTGCTTACCAGTTGACCCTCATCCTGTTGTCTGGCTCCAAAATCGAAACAATTGTCTTAGAGGAACATTTGACCTTATATAATTTTGAATGTTTGTACCTTTGACTTAGGAATCCCAGGCTTTGGAATCTAGCCTATGGTTTTCTGTAGGTTCAGATGCTGGCACCATCATTTACTAACCTTGGTTTTTTGTTTTTTGGTTTTTTTTAAGATTTTATTTATTTATTTATTTGACAGAGAGACAGCCAGTGAGAGAGGGAACACAAGCAGGGGGAGTGGGAGAGGAAGAAGCAGGCTCCTAGTGGAGGAGCCTGATGTGGGGCTCGATCCCAAAGCACCGGGATCACACCCTGAGGCAGATGCTTAATGACTGCGCCACCCAGGCACCCCTCATTTACTAACCTTGTAAGCTTAGGCAAGTTTCTTGACCTTGGGGAGAAGATGGGGGCCTCAATTTCCCCATCTATGAAATAGAGATAATAACAGTCCTCATCAAGTTGTGAGGATTAAATGGTGAGTGTAGGTAAAACTCTCAATACCTGGTGAGTAGTGCCCATAGTCAGTGCTATACAAATGTTAACTAGCATACTTAGTATTATCAGCCCCATCAGTGCACCAAGTTCACATAGGAGGCGCAGCCAGATTCTTTGTATCATAGTGAAAAACAGGCAACTATAGAGTTAAAAACTTATGTACATGTACATAATGGAATACTCCGGAGCAGATGTTAACAACACTATAGATTAATCTGTATCAAGATGGGGAAAAGAAATAGCGTTCAAGGGATAATGTTAATTACAAGAGTATGTATAGTGTGACACCACTAGTATAAATGATGATGATGGTGGTGCTACAGTTGAATAGATGAACGTTGAATGAATATGCATGAAGAAAAATCTATAGGAATCAAGTTGAAACTATTTAAATGTATATATCTGGGTATAGAATTGGGAGACATACTTTCATTTTAACATGTTTATTTTTTTCCAACAAGCCTATGTTACGTTTGTGGGCATCGAAAAAATAATAAAGACAGAAACCATAAACCAATGCCTGGCCATGGGCAGGGAAGAGGGAGGGAACAGAGAAGGACCCTGATGTGGGTCCCTTGCCTCAGGGACAGATGATCAGACTCCTTCTGTCCTAGTGGTCAGTGTAGCCTAAGGGGCACTGCAGGGGTCTTAGGGAGGGGTGTTGTGTTCTGCAAAGGTGGTAGTTGGAGGCAAAATTCATCTCTGCGGCAGCCTCATTGGCCTTATTCCTGGTTAGTCTGATGGCTGGATCCTGCCTCTGTCCCTGCTTTTAAATAAATCTCTTAGGAAGAGAAAAAGAGAGTGAGTGGAAAGGGAGGGTGGGGGGAGAAGAAAGGGGAGGAAGGAGGGAGAGAAGAGAGGCAGAGAGGAAAGAGAAGGGTGAGAGATGCTGTGTCCCTGCATCTCCATGGCCCCAGGAAGTGGGACGTGGAGCTGCTCTTCAGCTCTGTCAGGAGTCGCCATGGAGACTGAGTGCTGGCCTCTCCATGATTAATACTCTGAGGCAGCTGTCTTCTTGGAGTCTTTTTAAATATATACACTATTATTTGAACACAATGATATTTAGAGCAGAAAGATCAAGGTGGGAGGTGGAGGAGGGGGCAGTAGCATTACCAGAATGATGACAGGGGCTGGGCCCTTCCCAGAAGAGAGAGAAGGGAGGCTCACTCCTCCCCAGCCCCCTCTCCTCCCTCCTTCCGCCCTGGATCCAGAGCTTCCAGTCTTCCCCACTGCAGCATCAGCAGCAGTGTCCCAAGGGCCTGCGCAGCGCCTGGCACACGGCTGTGCTCAATGAACATTTGATGAATGAATTTTTCATTCATTAATTCATTCAGTAATTGCCCGTTTGATGCTTGTCCAGAAGATAAACTCTCCTTCCCCAACCTTTTCCGGTGGAAATTGGAAATTTCCTCTCACCCTCCCCAAGGCCACGTGCACATGCATGAGCACGCACACACACACACACACACACACATACACACACACTCCCACCAACACCAACTTCCCAAGGACCTTGCATGTGCTCCTCATCAGCACATGTCTGATGTGACCCACGGTGTTTCTATCCACGGTGGTCACTCCAGGGAATCCTTGCAGGGAAGGACATTAGCCAGATGGAATTTGACTTCATACCCTACTTGAAAAGCTGGAGGGAGGTCCTCCATCTTAGCCATCCCTGAGTGAATCCTTTTGTCAAATGAATAATCTTTTCCTAAATTATCTTGTGGAGTAGACTAGACTGGGCTTGACTCTCAGTCCCACCACTGAATAGAAGTGTGATCTTGAGGGGTGCCTGGGTGGCTCAGTTGGTTAAGCGTCTGCCTTCAGCTCAGGGTCCTGGGATCGAGCCCTGCATTGGGTTCCCTGCTCAGCCAGGGAGTGTGCCTCTCCCTCTCCCTCTGCCTGCCACTCCCCCTGCTTGTGCTCTCTCTCTGTCAAATAAATAAATAAAACCTTTTAAAAAAAATAATAAAATAAAATAAACCAAATCTTTAAAAAAAAGTGTGGTCTTGAGCAAGTTATTTAACCTTATCTAGTATGTTTTTTCATCTGTGAAATAGGTTTTGTGTTTTTATATTTAAAGCGTGAATTAAAGTAGAACTCATAGGTCTAAGCTCCTCTTTCTTCCATCCCCTCCCAAAGACCTTAATTCTTTCTGGGCCCAGAATCTCTTTTAGAGCTGTTAAAATTTAGGGATAAGAGGGACTGAGCTGGGAAAGGCTATAAAATGCCCTTTCTCTTTATATTACCTCCTCCTCCTCAAGGAACCAAATGCAGATGCAATTGCCCTCCAGAGCTAACCACCCCATGTGGGAGGGTGTGTGCATGTGTGTCCAGTGACGGTGAGTGGCTCAGAGCACGAGCTGTGTTCCCCATTTCCTCTTCTACTCATTCTTCCCTCTGCAGCTCTGCCCCCCAGACCTGGCCTGTAACAAGAAGAAGTTGGGGTGACTGGGACCCTTGTCTTAACACAGACCTAGCCCAACAGCCCTTGGCAGAGAGCAGCAAAGCCCTGGGAACTTGCCAAAGGAGTAGGGGAATTATCTATGACTAAGAAGGAGGAGGAATGCTGTGGCAGAGGGAAGAACAGCAGAAGGGATGGGGAACCTGGGGCTGGCCAATCTGGCCCGACGGGGCAACCTGGGGAGCCCTGGACACCGGCCTAGCCAAACCCCTCCACTCCTCCTCCCTCCCAGGCAGCAAGATGCCAGAATGGATTTGAGACATGTGTGCCCTGCGTGTCTGGTGTGGGCTCACCTGGCCTTGGCGATGCATTTGGATTACAGTCAATCCCCAGGTCTGAAATAGAGTATAATGGAAATAATGCTCTGTGTGTTTAATCCTTACAGACATGTGCTGGGTTTCTTCATTTCCTACATGCAAACATATGTGCAGCTAACATAGAATTATTACATCTGTGGCATTTGTTAGGACATGTTGCACATGCATGACTCTTGAAAAGCTTTGTATGATTTCCAGACGAGGGGAGAAGATGAATGCAACCATATCAACACAGGTTTTGCAGGTGATTCTGTGATGACATATTCTGTGAACACACTTATAGGGTCATTGCAGGGTGGGGTTGGGGCAGCTAGGGATGGAGATAGGTCTTAGGGTCCTGGTAGACTCAAAACCAAAATCTACCTTCTGGCCCTTAGTAAGCATTTAAGGAATGAATACTGTGTGAATTAACACTGAGAAAATGAGTGAATGAATTTTTGGATAACGGATGTAGGATAAAAGGCCTGAGAATTTGGTGGGGTTGGGGCATTCTAGGCATCCTCTCTAAAAGGAGAGTACCAGTGGGCAAGGGAGGCTGGGAGTTACACTGCCAATCATGCTGTAGCCCATCACCCCTGAATGGCTTTGTTCCCATTCCTAGGAAAGCAGAGAAAGAAAAGGGAACCCCAGCTCTGCCCTCCCCACTTTCCAGCTCCCAGAATCCCAAGAATTGATGTTCTTTGTAAAGAAAAACATGCTATCCTATGTATTTATTTAATCCCCTAATTTTGTTCCAGAAAGGAGATAAGTGATTATAACATAGAATAAAACGAAAGATTTTTAAAGAGAATGAGAAAGTAAGATGGAAGGGAAACCACAGCGGAAGAGAGACGAGATCAGGAGAGCAGGCAGTCTTCTTTGCTAGGATTGACTGACCTGCTGCAGCCAAGATTCACAGCCTTCTTAAGGTTAGGGATTTTTTTTTCCATAAGAAGCCCAATTATTCCAGGTGCTGATTCCAGGGAAATATACCCCGTGGATCTCCGTGTGTTGCTGGGAACAACATCCTTAGAGTAAAAGTCATTTATATAAAGGCAGAAAAAAGTCTACAGAACCATCTCATACTCTCTAGGGGAGGGAGGAATGAGCAAGAATTGGCCCTACTTCTATGGAGGACAATTTGCCAGTTCACTATCAAAATTTTACACACCCTTGACCCAGAATTACACTCACTGGAATTTATCCCACAGATATATTCACATTTATATCGTTAAGAAAGTTGGCTACAAAAACATTGGCAAAAACCAAAGGTTGGAAGCTTTCTACATGCTCATGGAGAGGGGACAAACTGACCTCCCTCACAATGGAGTATTATGCAGCCTTAGAAAAGAATGGCTCTTTTTGTTCAGACATGGAGCAATCTCTCAACTATTACAAAGGGGAAAAAACTACATTGCAAGACAGATTGTATGCTTGCATATGCATTATTTTTCTGAAAGAATACACAAGAATCTTAGATGTTCGTACCTCAAGACATAGATGGGTAGGAAAAAGAGACCTTTACTTTTCAGTGTAGAATATACCCTTATGTACTAATTGACTTTTTCTCTCATCACTAACAAGCGTTATCGTCCTTTTTAATTGAATTATTTTTCCTAGAACAAACTAAAGAAAAGAAACTATTAAGAAAATGAAAAAACACACAAGTGGGAGCAAATAGTGAATAATGGCAAGAATCTCTGTAGTTTACTGTGTGCTCATGAAGAGAACTTAATAAGCTCTAACCCAGTTACTCTTTACAGTGAACTTACGAAGTAGATATACATGGCTCCATTTCACAGGTGAGAAAACTGACATTCAGGGAGATTAAATGACACAGGTAGTAAGTGGCAGAGAGAGAATTCGAATCCCTAACTGTGGAATCCCATAGCGCACGGGGCTTTTCCTCGCCGACGGCGGGCCTCTGCCTGCAGGCGAGAAGGGCGCTAAGTGAACGCCCGGCCCCACGCAGCGCGGCACCCCAGCGGGGCGCACCGGCGGCCCCGGCGCGCACGGGGTTCCACGCTCAGGGAGCGCGCGCGCACGCAGCGGCGCGGGCCCGGCGGCGGCGGCGGCGACGTCACAGCCCGAGTTTTCCTTTTCGGGAGTCCCCGGCACACATCCTGTGTCCATGTTTGGGCATTTACGTCACGGCGGCAGGGCCGGGGCCTCCCGAAATGGCAGTGGCCCGGGGAGTCGGAAGCCCTGAGCCAGCGCGACCGCTGCTATATAAGTGGGGGGGCCGCGGATCGGGGGAGCCCGGCAGCGCTTTGGAGAAGCGAGGAGCCGCCGCCCGAGGCCGGTCCCGGCGAGCAAGGGCGCCTCGGCCCCCCGACCCCTTTCCCAGAGGTGAACGCCTGGAGCCAGGAGCCCAGGTGCCTGGGTCTGTGAGGCGCAGGGCACCCCAACTGCTGGCCTCCCCGTCACCCGCGCGCAGCCAAGCCCAGCGGGCGAGGCCCCCGGCGCCCCGCAGCCGCCGCCGCGCCATGCTCCACCTTAGCGAGTTTTCTGGCCCCGACGCGCTTCTGGTCAAGTCCACCGAGGGCTGTTGCGCGGAACCCAGCACCGAATTGTCCCGGCTGCCCGGCAGGGACGCGCCGGCAGCTACCGGCTACCCTGGAGGTAAGGAGAGCCGCGGAGGGTGCTCAGACGGCGGCGCAGCGCGGGGGCGCATAGTGCCTGAGAACAGGCAGGGACTGGGACCATAGAGGTGTGGGGGTAGGGGTGGTAGGAGGCTCGGGGGTCCTGGGGTGTGCACCCCCATTCCCAGCCCTATTGTGCCGCCAGCGCCTCCGCAGGAGCCTGTGGGTTTATCAGGGCGTCCTTTTGCCTGTGCACGTGTGTTTTGCGTGTGCATGTTTGTGTGTGCGTCTTGGGGCGTATGCGGGCTCCTGCTGGATCACAATGTGCAAAAGGCACCTTTATGTGTCAGTACGCTCCAAGGGTTTCGTGGGTAGGCACTTGCAGACTCCGCGGCGCGCCCTTTAATGTGCCCGGAGCTGATTCCTGCTCCCTCCTCAGCAGGCGACTTCTTGAGCTGGGCTTTGAGCAGCTGCGGCGCCGGGGGGGACTTAGCCGATTCCTGCTTCCTGGAGGGGCCTGCACCCACGCCCCCTCCTGGCCTCAGCTACAGCGGTAGCTTCTTCATCCAAGCAGTACCCGAACACCCGCACGACCCGGAGGCACTCTTCAACCTCATGTCGGGCATCCTGGGTCTGGCACCTTTCCCCGGCCCTGAGGCGGCAGCATCCCGGTCGCCGCTGGACGCCTCTTTTTCCGCAGGCCCCGACGCCTTGCTGCCGGGTCCACCGGACCTTTACTCCCCGGATCTGGGCGCTGCCGTCTTCCCAGAGGCGTTCTGGGAGGTCTCACCCTCGGCAGGCGCCCCCTCACAGTGCCTGTATGAGCCTCAGCTCTCCCCGCCCGACGTCAAGCCAGGCCTCCGGGCGCCTCCGGCCTCTCCTGCGCTGGACACTGCCTCGGCCTTCAAAGGCCCCTACGCTCCCTGGGAGCTACTCTCAGCTGGAGCCCCAGCGAGCTGTGGGTCACAGGGAGGCTACCAGGCTGCCCCCGACGCCCGTTTCCCCTCGATGGGGGCCAAGATTGAAGACCTGCTGTCCATCAGCTGCCCGGCGGAGCTGCCGGCCGGTCCCGCCAACAGACTCTACCCCACGGGGTCTTACGACGCTTTCCCGCTGACGGCAGGTGACTTAGGGGAGGTGGCCGAGGGCCTCCCGGGTCTCCTGACCCCTCCTAGTGGGGATGGGGGGAGTAGCGGCGACGGCGGAGAGTTTCTGGCCGGTACTCAGGCTCAGGTTTCTCCCCTGGGCCTCCGCAGCACCGCGGCGGACTTCCCGAAACCTCTGGTGGCTGACATCCCTGGGAGCAGCGGCGTGCCTGAGCCTCCCGGGCCACCGCCGCCGGCCCCCTTCCCCCCGACCAAGGCGCGGCGCAAGGGGCGCCGGGGAGGCAAGTGCAGCGCGCGCTGCTTCTGTCCGCGGCCTCATGCCAAGGCCTTTGCTTGCCCAGTGGAGAGCTGTGTGCGCAGCTTTGCGCGCTCCGACGAGCTCAACCGCCACCTGCGCATCCACACCGGCCACAAGCCCTTCCAGTGCCGCATCTGCCTCCGCAACTTCAGCCGAAGCGACCACCTTACCACACACGTGCGCACTCACACGGGTGAGAAACCCTTTGCCTGCGACGTGTGCGGCCGCCGCTTCGCGCGCAGTGATGAGAAGAAAAGGCACAGCAAGGTGCACCTCAAGCAGAAGGCGCGCGCCGAGGAGCGGCTCAAGGGCCTTGGCTTTTACTCTTTGGGCCTCTCTTTCGCCGCCCTGTGAGGGGGAAATGGGTTTGTAGATTGAGGCGCCGCCGCCCGGCACGAAAGAGGCGACCTGGCCCGCCCGCCCCCCACCCTTTCCGGCACGTCCCGGGGCCGGCCTGTGGCCTCGCTTCCAGTTCCCTTGAAGTGCCCGCCGTTCACGCCTCGTTCAGCACCAGCTCCGTGGACAGCTCCTGCGGTCCCCGGCGCTGACTCCCGCGTCCGCCGCGCTTTAAGGGAAGTCCTCTCAGGCCACCCACTGAGTAGGCACTTCCTTGAGACTCAAGATAGTCTTTTGTAACTGGCTTGGCACACGCCCCACGCCCCTCATTAGACCCCCCCAGAGGCAGGCTGGGGCAGCGCCGAGCCGGTCTCGCGCGGGATTTTGTACAGCAATGTCGTTTCCAGCAGCCATTGGATGTAACGTTTTGCTTTGGGGTTATTTCCTTTTGTTGTTGTTAATTTTTGTAAAGCAGACGCTACTCTCGAGCAGTTGACAAAACTGTTTATTTTTGCAATTAAAATTATTGTGCTAAAAGCTTACTGAATCTGCCATCTAAGCTTCTGACCCATTCCCTCCAGCCACTCCCCCAGGAGCATATGTGTCAGAAAAGAAAGGAGATACTCACCCCAAAGGAATCACTACGCAGCCACAGTCATGCACTATGGCACAAAGTAGGCATTCAATAAATATGTACTGAATTAACAAATGCATTTAATCACAACTGACCTAAGAGCTCAAGGTGTTTCTGCAACTTGAGAGTGATTGAGAGGCTTAGGTGTTAAACACTGGGCATATATTATCCTTACTCCTCACAGTCCTAAATGCAGCAGCATATATTCCATTTCAAAGATGAGGGAGCAAAATAGGTAACTTGCTGGGTAACCCGGCTAGGAACAGACAGGGTCAAACTCAGATCTGTCTGGCTGCAAAGCCAGGACTTTTTTTTTTTTTTTTTTTTTTTTTTTTACCAACCCCAGAATGGTGGCACCTCAGCTTAATAGCACTGTTTGGAAAGGCTTCCTACCAAGAAGTGAAATAGGTTCAGCAACTAGAAGGAGCCCCAGGCGGTAGCCACGGCAATAGAAGACTGCAGTATGGCAGTGCTGTTTGCGAACACCCAGAGTATTGGGTATCACAGAGCTCCAGCCAGTGCTCATGCATCTGTATGAGAAGCACATGCTGTCAGGGTCAAGAGGGACTCAGCATTCAGCCAGACCATGGATGGGCACAGCCAAGCCACACAAGGTGCTTGCCAGATTCTCACAGTCATGTTATTTGCTCACAGAGGATCTTGTTCGGGTGGCAACAGCCCATTTACCATCCAGCCATGCACCTGCCATAGTCGATTTTCCCTAGCTCTCCTTCCAGGTGAATCCTTCATGGCTTGGGGATGGAGTTTGGAACCAGAAGGGAGGAAAGCATGATCTTGTGTTGGGAAAGATGGGGAATGGATGCAACTTGGTCCCCCTTTACTCCCCGAACTCCCAACTCAAAAGCTTTTATACTCTTTTTGGCCACCTAGAGCAGACTCTGGAACATTAAAAGTCTGCTGTGTACCCTCTCTCTCCTCCCCAGTAACTCCTCTCTGGTAAGTAAAGGATAGGGCCTGTTTGCAGGCTTCATTCTTTTCTCTTTCAAGCTGAACTATTCTTAAGAGTGCCTTGCAGCCTTATGATGCCAGATCAACCTGGCTTCTGATCCTTTGACTTCTTTGTTCCTTCACTGTCAGGCATGCTCACCCTCCACCCACAGTCCAGTTAACCAGAGACAAAATTATCAAGTCAGAGAATTCCACCCATTTCTCTCCCCAGGTGTTAAGTGCTTTCCTGTGATTGAGTATTTTGTATCTAGTAGACCAATTTGTGGTAAAGGACTCCACATTACCTCTTCTAGAAGAGTTAACATTTTAAGAGTAGCCTGCAGAGGGCAATGTTTAACCCTGTAAAGAGGCTCAAATGATGGACCATCAGGCATTGTAATAGGTAAGCAGTAGATTCACAGAGACGCAAGATAATGATGATTATCATTAGCTTACTATTTAAGTGACCGCACCTTTCGTTAACAGGCATGGACCACCTGACTTCACTTTCCATGCAGAATAGGGTAAGGAAGAGCACAAAGGCCCAGATTTCAAGCAACTGGTTGCAAACCATACAACCTAAGCAAAGAAAGAAGGGCAGACAGGCTGTGGGTGGGTGGTGTCTAACCATGCCACCCTTATCCCCTTCAACATCATTCTATCAAGTACTTTCAGCTCTATCGTGCCCCATCTTGTCCTCACACACACACCTAAGCCTAAAAATATTGTGGGGAAAATTGAACCCCACAAGTGTGCCTTGGTCGTGGTGCTCGTGCCAAGAGCCCAGCCTAATTCTAGAACTCCCGGCTGAAAGGCCCTCGTAGTACTCCCAAGGGAAACTGTTCCATTTACTGGAGCTTCCCCTAGGGATTGTGAGGGAAGAGAATGTTAGGCCAGAGAACTTGGATCAAATAATCAGAAAATCTACCCAAACTCAAGACCCATGCAGAATCAGGAACAAACAGCTCTTTCTTACTTGCTCCTCTTTTTCATCTGGCCCTCAAAATGGGAGTGTTTTCCCAGACGTTCGTAGCTCTCACCTTCCCTATTTCAACACTCTTCTTGGAAAGCACATTCATTTCCAGGCCTTTAGCGATCACTGCTGCAAAAATGACTTCTAAGCCAGCCAGCCCAGTAGCACTGCAGCTGTAGCTCCTTGGTCAGGTTAATGAACACCTCCATACGGGTGTCTCACTGCCATTTAAAATACTATCTGTCTAAAACCATATCATTCTTCTATATACCAATTTCTGTTAATGACGACTGTCATTTGTTTGGGTCCCTAGACACACCTAAATAACTTACAGTTCTTCTGTGGGACTGACCCTTGACCCCTCCTTCCCCTATATCCAGGCTGTCACTCAGAACTGTTGGATCTCACTGAAGTTCTTCAGGGTCTTATCTACTCTCATTTATGGTACACTGTTTCCTTTTATGTATTGTAATTTTTGCCTGTGAGCTCATCTTCAGTGGGGATTTACCTGGGCAGTAATACTCTGTGGCCTGGGTCGAGGGCATGTTTTTCCTGAGCACTTTTGTGTTTGCTTGTGCCATGCGTCGTAAGAGTATCAACTAATGGAGATCAGTCTCTATGTTAATTGCCTAGCCTGGGTTTCCTGTATCACACAGGGGTTGTGAGTTCAGACTCTAACTCATATAGTTATACATTTCAAGGGAACTCCCCCAACCAGGGTCCCCGTCAGCACACACAAGCAGTAAGTCTCCCTCCCCATACCTCCTGGGGTTAGTCACAGCACATCCCATGCTTCCATTTCTTGGTCTCCCAGTTCTATGCTCAGTTTTGGTCCATATAGACTTTCTTTCCTTTGGTTAAGCATTTTGGAGGTCTGTCATATTTTGTGAGTCAGTCCACATATTCTGTAGCAGGAGGGTCTCTGGTTTATCTATTCCACAATGCTGATTAAAACTGAAGCCAGAACATGTTGGTTCCTCTATTAAAATATTTCCTATGTTTATCTTCTCTGTGCCTATCGCCAGCACCTCAGTCCATACCACTCCCTGCACATAGACAAACACCATGGCTATGACAATCACATAGAATCACATAACATGTAGTTGGAAGGAATTTATAAGAACATCTTTTCTGACCCCTCAATGTATAGAGAAAGAAACTGAAGCCCAAGAGATCTGGGGATTTTCTTAAGGGCACACAGATGGTGACAAACTGAAGTGGGCCTTGAATCTGGGCCTTCCAGTTCCAAGACCAGCATATATCCCCATATCTAGTCATTCCACAAGTATTATTGAGCACCTACTGTATGCCAGGCCAGTGGTTCCTAACTTGTTTCCTTTCCAGTATACTTGAAGAATTCAACACATACATCAGTAACAAAGGTCACTCTAGTCCTGACTTTCACCATGGAGATCTAGGAAAGAGTAATTAAGAATCTTGATCAAGTGGGATAGAGGGGAAAGTTTGACAAAGCAACCCAGAATGCCTGCTATTCCTTCCCTCATCCCCCGAACCTCAGTACCCTGTTTGAGACAAGCCTGCACTGTACCAAGTTGCTTTCTGCAGTCTCTCTCCTTCCATTCCACATCGCACATCACTATTGATACAACTTCCCTAAAACATTATTCATTGTTGTAACCCAAAATGACCACAGCTTCCACCTTCCTACAAAAAAATACACACTGCAGTTAAAGCCTTCCGTATCTGATCCAGATTCATCTTCCACCCTCCTCTGTCTTCTCTTCCTTTGCTCTCTCCTCTCCCTTGTGTGTTATCCAAATCCTCCCACCCTTAAGCTCCTTCAAGAGCACAGACCGTGGGCTCCATATCATCATGCCTACTGCCCAGCACACTTAAGTGCTTAATTATTGTGTGGATTGGTTGGTCCCCCAAAAGGTCTAAAGTGTTAAAAGGAGAAAGGAAAAGAGAAGGGGGAAAGAGGAAGGAAGGAAGGTGTTTGGAGAGCACGAAGCTGAGAAAAGATCAAGAGGGAGAGATGGGAAGAAGGAGGACTGAGGTCCTGATCCAAGCCATGGGGGTCTCAGGAGTGGGACCACACGTCTGGCTGGTCTGTGCCTGCCCAGGCTTGCTGAGCCCATGATTCTGTACCTCAGCTCTGGGTCCCCAGATGTGTCTGTCACTCAGTTCTCTCTCTTTTGGTTTCTCTGGCCCACATGGAGTGGGATTCAGTTTAACATTTTTAGAACTGTGGTTCCCATAACAACCAAGCAGGAACTGTTGTCTGCGAAATGTAGCATTAGCGCACATGCACACATGCATACACACATATGCGCATGTGCACATACACGTGCGCATTCCACACACACATGTATACACACCCACATACATACACATGTGTATTCACTAATAGACACATACATGCACAGTGAACACTCACATGTGTACACACGCATGCATTCACCTACGCATGTACTCACACATGTGCACACGTGTGCATATGCACAGCTATATACCTGCGTGCATACACATATGCACAAAAGCACATGCATACATACGCACGCATGCCCTGGATTGTTTTTGCATATTCATAGGAAGCATAGAGTGAGGACAGACAAACATCACCAGAACAAAGGCAGAATCAAGACAATATATGGACATTTTTGGTTCTCTGCAAAAGCAGGAATCTGTCCCTTGGCAGAGGAGGGTTCAGTAGGCTTAATACATCAAAAAGGTCGTGTTTAAGTGCAGACTTCGGAGTTCATTGACTTGAGGTCAAGTCCTGACTGTGCCATTCACTGGGCTCTGAACTTTAGCTTCCCCATCTGTAAAGCAGGAATAATAATAATATGTACTTGATAGATTTATTAGGGCAACTGAATGATATGCATTAAATGATTAGTATGATGCTTGGCACTTGGCTAATAGAAGCTGTTATCATTTAGGTGTTAGAGGAAGTAATTTTTCACTTGCTCAATCAAAGAAGACTTTTCGGAGGAGGAAAAAAATTCAGGACCTCGGGGACAGAAGAGAAGACGTTGGGAGAAGGGTAGTTTGACCTGACTGGCTTATTCTGCCTCAGTCCTTATTAAATTTGCCTGTCCCCAAAAGCCACGAGACAAGTCTACAAATTACTTTCCTGATATTAAATGTCCAGTGCCTTCGCCTTAGCAGGAGTAGGATGGGATCAAGAAAAGTTCCTGTCAGCGTCATTTATTGGAGAACCCTCTGGCTATGCTGTATTTCTGTGCTGCTGCAGCCAGACTGCCACTCAGAGCCTTGGTGCGCAACCCCACCCAAGCTCATCTCTGTGCCTTTGCCCAAGTACTACCCACAGCCCAAAATTCCATCTCTCCTATTCCTCATCCAAAGCCCAGTTCAGCCCTGGGCGTGATAGCCCTAACACCATGTCTGATTTCTCAGGCCCCACTGCAGCCCTGTGGACTCCTTCCAAGCCCAGGACAGCCAGATTGTTCCTGCTTCAGTGGCTGGATAGGCCTTAAGCCAAGGGCCCTCAAGATGCTCAAGTCCTAGGGAGCTGGGCTTCTCTCCTAACCAAGTTCTAGGCGGGGTGTGTGTGTGTGTGTGTGTGTGTGTGTGAGGTGGGAATGGAGGGGGTGGGGATGGGGCTGCCGTGGGTGGGAAGGAACCAAACCCGAAGGCGACAGTCTCTCTTCCTCTTTTCTCCCTGTCTAGGTCAGGGATGGGATTTGTGATAGGGACAAGTTCTCCTCGACGGTATCCTCAAGGGCAAAATTGGGTCCTGGGAAGTCAACCACTCGCAGCTTTCCAGGTTCCCTAGGGATGCCCAGAGGGGACTGACCCAAGCAATCTCCGCGGAGACCAGGCATCTGGCTGGAGGTCGCCGAGGGCACAACCTAGGGCGCGGCCCACGAGGCTGCTTAGTGACCGTGGCGCATATCCCAGGAGCAATGCAGCGCACCCGCCCTCTTCCTGGCCCACAGAACCGCCCGCCCCCCACCCCTCGGGATCTGCCCTGAGTGGGAGCAGGCCCAGCCAGGGTGGTAGGGCTAGGGCGGAGAGGTTTCAATTTAAGGTGGGTAAAAGAGGTGCCTGGGGCAGAGAGAGTGCACTGGGCGGGGCCGGGAGTCTGGAAGACCCGGACCCGCGAGGAGCGCGGCCAAGCTGTCTCTGCACCCCCAGGGCGGCGCCGCGGACCCCTCCCCCATCGAAGCCACCTTCAGCGGAAAACGTGGGGTCCCGGCGCAGCCGCTTCTGGCGGCATCTGCCGCTCCCCAGCTCGCTGGAGAGCCCGCCCCGAAGGAGGGGCCGGCTCCGCCCCACCTCCTCGCTGCCTCCCTCCCCCTTCTCTTCCTTTCCTCCGGCCGCGAGCCCCCTCCTCCTCCCTCCTCCTCCTCCTCCATTCTTCCCCCACCCGGTTTGTGTGCCCCTCCCGCTGCGACTAGCTGGGAGGCTCGGCCGCCCCCGCCCCGAGAGGGAGGCGGGGGCGCAAGCCGCGGCGGCCACCCGAGGCTGCGGAGGGGAACGAGATCCGAGGCCCCAGGGCGGCCCTGCATCTGGACACGGCACGCGGGGGCTGCCTGTGCACCCCCAGCCGAGGGCCGCGGGGCCTGGCCTCGCCGCGGGGTGGAGGAGGTAAGGGCGAGTCACGGGCGCGCTGCGGGACCGCTCCTGGAGAGAGTAGGCAGGGAGGACCCCAGCCGCTGCCTCCTCCTCCTCTTCCTTCTCCCCCACAGCCCTCGGGAGGCCCGCGAGGCTGCCGGACCGGGAGGGATTCTGGGCAGGCCAGGCCAGAGGCAGGGAAGGGGTTAATTTAAGGAATTAAAATCAGAACGTTTTAAGACCAGGCTTCCCATCCCCCCCTTCTCGCCAGTCGCTCCCCGAGCCAGGTTGGGGGGTGGGGGGCGGGCTCCAGACTCCACTGGGACTCTGGACCTTGGAGAGCAGGGCCAGAAAGAGGGAGGAGGAAGGCGAGCGCCCTCAAACCCAGCCCTCTCCACCTGCTTCTGAAAAGGGGTGGGGGAGGGGCTTGGTGTTGAGGCCTGGCTGGGCACCTGTGCGGGAGTCTGAGGGTGGGAGGCTTTGGGTGTCTGTGTGCGTGCCGGTGTGCATGTGTGATAGTCTGGACGATCTGGAGGTGTGCATGTGTGTGCACGCAGATTTCTCTCTCATAGCCCAGTGCCTCCGTTGGTGACTGTCCACGGTGATCTGGATGTGTGCTCCTCGCTGCATTGCTTTGCATGTGAGTGTGTGACACGGCGCCTGTGTGCACTTGCCATGGTGTGTCTGTGAGTGGAAGTGGGGCCTGCTCTCTCCTTAGGTCGAGTGTGCAGTGAGGAGGAGCCGAGGGGGTTTCCTGGGTGTGGGATCCAGGTGCTAGAGCCATGTGTGTGTGACCTTGGGAGGTGTGTGCATGTTGGCAGGAGCACAAGAGTGAAGGGGATCTTAGAACAGAAAAGGCAGTGTCAGGGCTGCCCGGAAGCAGGGGACTGGATGCATTGATCCCTGTGGGTCTTCACTAGGCTATAGTGACTGGGAGGTGCACATGTGGTGACCACAACCCCAGGTGTGGAGAGCCAGAACCCGCTCCTTGGGGGATTTGGAGGGATTTGGAGAGTCAGGGGGCATTCCTTTATTCTCCATCCACAGGGACACTTCCAGCTGCCTCCCCATCCTTAGAACACCTCCTCCACCTGCTGGCAGATGTCTCCTGAAAGCACTGAGCTTAGAGCTTCATTTCTTTGGCCTGTAAAGCCATCTATTAACATCCAAATCTTCCTCCCCCATTTCTGTAAGTTTCACCTTCTCTGCTCCTTTCCTGCATGCTGATTTTTATGGAAAGAGGGAGAAAAAGCTCTTGGGCCCAGAAGGCCAAATGAGAGGTAGAGGAGATGCCAGAGGCGTGGTGGGGGACCTGGGGGCAGGGAGAATGACCATCAAAAACCAAACTCCGCTAACTTATCAATTTTGCCTGGTCTGAATTTAATAGAGAAAGAGACGGACAGAGAGAAAGTTTGGTGATATGCACACACTTGTTTCTAGATTTAGGGATGCCTAGCGTATTTTTGTTTTTGGAATATTTATAGCTGGAAGGGGGTGATGGTTGTTGAAAGGTAATTGCCATCCTGCCTTTGAGTTCCCTGGACTTTCCTGCCTCTCTGGAAGCCCACCACTCCTTTTATTCATTCCTTCAACAAATTCATTCCTTCAACAAAAAAACAAAAGCCCACCACTCCCTATTCATTCCTTCAACAAATATTTATTGAGCACTACTGTGGGCCAGCCAATGAATATTATAGCGTTGGTGTGACACTCTACTCCCAAGCAGAAGGAACATGTGTTAAGACTAAGAGCATGGGTTTTGAAGTCAGTCAGGTAATACTTGGTTCAAATCCTAGTCTATCACTCATACACTGGTGTGTAACAAACCACCCCAGAATGTAGGGGCGTAAAACAACAGTGATTTATTGTTTCTCATGGTCTGTGGGTTGGCCGTGACTGTGGCCATGGCTGTGAGCTCACGTGGCACCTCTCAGCAGCATTCAGTTGAGGGACTGGCTGGAAAGGAATGTCAAGATGGCCTTTCATCCTCCAGGGTCTCTCTACATGTGGCATCTAATGAATCAGTAATTTAGCCTGTTTTTTATATGGCAGCTGGATCCCAAATGGATTCCAAGAGGATAAGCCCTCTGGGACAAATGCTTATCAAGCCTCTGCCTGCATCATTGGCCAAAGCAAGTCACACGGCCAAGCTTTGAGTTAATATGGGAGAGGACCGCATAAGGGCAAGAATCCTGGGAGGCATGGTTCCAGGGGGCCATCAAAGCAACAGTCTGTTACAGTCACTTCCTGGCCTTGGGCAAGTGATTTGGCCACTCTGAGCCTCATTTTCCTCCTCCTAAAATAGAGACAATACCATCTACTTGGCGGCACTGTCATGAGGGTTAAATGAGAAGCGTGGTATCTGGCCAGGGTAATTAGTAGGTAAACGTTCACTGTTCAGATTATTAGACTGTAAGCATCTTGAGGGCATGACTGTCTTATTCATCTTTGTGTCTGCAGTGGCTGGCATGGCCCTTGTGTTTGACATCTTTTTTTTTTTTAAGATTTTATTTATTTATTCACACGTGTGTGTGTGTGACAGAGAGAGAGAGACAGAGAGAGAGAGAGGGCACACAAGCAGGGGGAGTGGCAGAGGGAGAGGGAGAGAATCTCAAGCAGACTCCCTGGTGAGCGGAGCCCATAGAGGGGCTTGATCTCATGACCCTGAGATCATGACCCAATCTCAGGCCAAAATTAAGTTGGATGCTTAACCGATGGAGCCACCCAGGCACCCCTGGTTGACATCTTTTTGTTGCGTGGATAAACTAGAATGAAGCAGAGAGGCCCTGAAGCTTGGAGCTCTGCCAGAGTGACAGAGTCAAGAAGACACAGCAGGTTACTACTGCCCAGTCGGTGGGAAGTAAGCAGAGCCAGGGAAGCACTTGTTATTCCAGGTGATTCTTAGATTGACTTAATTATAACCAGATTCATCCAGTTCCATGATCATGAGTGGTAGAAATCACTTTGGCTACATGAAATCAATCAGTTCATCCATTATTCAGTGATTCCTCTAAGAATGACATACTGATGTCTACTGTGTGGGAGGGAAGTATGAGGGTGAGTCATTTGCATTGTCCTTGCCCTCCAGTGTATGCGTAGGGCGGGATCTGATGTGCAGACAGGTCCTCGACCATCCAGCGTATGACACCTGTTACCATATCTGAAGAGCTATGGTAAGGAGTGATTCATGCTGTGATGTGATTTGAGCTGAAGGAGGGAGTCGAGGAAGGCTTCATGGAACGGGTAGCCCTTGAGCTGGGCCTGCAGAATTCACCATTCGGAGATGGGAGACCCAGGAAGAGGGACCAGCATGAGCCAAGACTTGAGGCTGGGATGGCACAGGGCCCTTCTCAGTGGCACAGGGCCCTTCTCAGTGAAGCTAAGCCCCACAGGACTCAGTAAGGACGCAGCTGTAAGCAGATGCAAAGGTAGGCTGGCAAGGCTGAGTGGGGCCCGCCTTGAGGGCAGTCAAAGCATGGTGGACATTACCTTCCAGAAAGTGGCCTGACCTCAGAGATTTCTTTTAGAAGAAGTGTGACATGACTGGATCTGTATTTGCAGAGAACATTGAAAGCTGGTGGAGTTAGAGACTGCGGTTAGACTGGATCTGTATTTGCAGAGAACATTGAAAGCTGGTGGAGTTAGAGACTGCGGTTAGCAGTGGTATCAGTGGACCAGATAGAAGGGGCAGGGGCTAGAGGAAACAATCAAGTATTTAGAAGGCAGTATTACAAAAACTGGGGATTGATGAGGTCTGAGGGGGACTTGGAGAATTCAGAGATGCCTCGGGGGTTGCATCCAAGGTGCAGAGTAGATAATGAAGATGTTGGTCAAGATAGGAAACGGGAGAAAGAAGCAGGCTTGAAGGTGAATGTTGTGCTATTGTGAGTTCATTATTAGCCATATTAAGCTCTGAGCCACCTACATTAAAATATCATCCTTTTCATCCTTTCCCTCTCTACAGGCTGCTTGTAAGGAGCACTTAAAAAAAAAAAAAAGAATTGCTATAAATGTCAGATCTAAGGCATTGGGTTATGTGTGCCTCGGGAAAGCGGAAGTGATGGTATAGATTAGAATTAGGTTATCTCTAAGATGCATTTAAATATGTTCAGGTGTCTCTCATCTTAAAAGCTCCTTCTGGAATCTCCCACGCTGCCTCTTCCCCCTTCACAATTGAGCTTCCTGTGTCCACTCACTGTCTCTGTCTCACTCTCCCCTCAACCCCCTCGGCCAGGCTCATCAAAGCGGTGCTCCCTGAAGTCCCCAGTGGACCCTTTGCACCTCTGACTTGTGTCGTCAACTTCTGTTTATACCATGTTTACACTGCTGCCTGCTCCCTCCCTCCTTGACATCCTCTCTTCCCAGAGGTTTCCCACCAGAATTCCCATTGCTTCTGCTGGTTCTTAGGAACTTCTTGGTTCTTCTCCCTCCTCCACCTCCCTGAGGATCCACCTTTCCCCTGCTCTCCTCTCTCTGCACCCTCTCCCCAATCCTACTCATCCCCTTTTATGCTTCGGGTGCCGTAACTGTATGTTTGGCTCCACATCACAAACGATGTACCAACCATCTCTACTTCCAGGGCCCACTGGAACCTCAAACTCATGCCATCTATAACCAAACCGATCTCTCCCCAAACCTGCCTTGCTTCACTTTCCCTCCTAACTGAACCACAGTCTCCCATCTACCTAGATGCTCACAACCCCAACCTGAGTTTGATCCTTCACTCCTCTCTTTAGTACCAGCCACAATCATTCTGTCACCAAGCCTTCTCGACTGTCCTTCCTATGCTGCTCCCATATCCGTCCTTCTCTTCATTGTGCGCCTGCCGCCTTGGCTGTCACAGTTTCTACTTCCAGCAGCCTTCTTCCTGACCTTGATCCTCCGTAGGCCATTCTCTCCACTGTACCTCTGATTAAGTCCTGGAGTTCCTTCATTCCACAAACACTTACCTAAGCAGCTACCCCATGCCACGCAGTGCCGGAAGTGCCGGGGAAGGAGCAGTGACTGAGACAGAGCTTGCATTTTAGTTCCCAGAGGGAGGCATGCTTTTTTGTCTTTGTGGATCCTGTCCTCCATGCTCAGAATGTCTCTCTTCCCCTCTCCCAACCTCATAATTACACTTCCTCACCTGACTCTACTTTGATCTTCCAGAGTCATCCTAGATGTTACCGCCTCTGGGGGTTCCTCAGTCTCCCAATTCCTCAAGCACAATTGAGTATAGAATCCCATGTTTGTACATAGCATTGATTTCATGACCATATCATCTAATACCTCAGTCTGTCCCCGGAGACCGCAGGCTGTTTGAAGGCAAGATCTGGGTCTTGTTGGTCTGGGTGTCCTCAACATACCTAGCATGGCATCTGACACAGTTCATGGCACAGAGCAGGGACTCAATAAATGTAACATGAATGAATTCATGTTTTAATAACGCCCAGGGGAGAATTCTAGGCTAGAAATACCGATTTGCAAGAATGTGAGGACTTTTGATCACAATGGACAGAAATCGCATTCAAATTACTTTATGCAAAAAGGGATATGTACCAATTCAAATAACTGGAAAGAAGGGGGATGAGTGGGTTTGGGGCATGACTGTACCTGGGTTCTCAAAAATGTGGCTAGGACTCTTTCTAGCTCTTGGCTCAGCTTCACTTTGTTGCCATATTTTTCCCCCGCCACACGTGGACTTCGTCCATGTGGTAGACGGAGGTTACACAAGGCCATAGACAGCTTCATCGTCCCAGCGTGTGATCCCAGAGGAACAAGAGACTCCTCAGTCTTTCATTCACATTCCCAGAGGACTCTGTTGGCTCAGCTTGAGGAATGTGTCCATTCTGGGGTCATTCATGGTGGCCAAAGAGATGGGGGCACCATGATAGGTCAGGCCTGGGTCATGCAGCCCTGTCCGAACCACAGGGAGGGGGGAGGAGCAGCTTACCAAAGAAAGAATGAGATGTTGTATCAACAGAAGTTGATAAAAATACAAATGTCCACTGCAGGAATTTGCAGGGCCTACCTGGTAGTGGAAGCCATGAAAATGCAAGATTCTCTGTGTTTCTGGCAGAGTCCATGAGAACGTGACAGTAGACAGGAGCCAGGGAAGACACACATCTTGAGATGGTTGGCCTTGTTTGAGGAGATGAGACTCACACATCTGAAAACCTTACCAAAAAAAAAAAAAAAAAAAAGACAATGCCTCTGGTTCAGCTTGAAGAATCCTTCTACCCAATGAAAACCTTCAGCTGGACTGAGAGGAAAGGAGACTTGAGCTAGGCTTTTCAGAAGAGGGAAGGATGCGGATGCTGAGGGGGCAGGTCCAGGCTGAAAACGGAGGCAGGTATTAGGGCTGCAGAGGTTGCTGATTTGGGGAGACTAGAATGCAAAGGAAATCGCCAACTGTTCTGTCATGATACGAATAATACAGGACTGTGATCAAATTTGAACAGGCAACACTTCCATTTTTCTTTTTCTTCCTCTTCTGCCTCCCTCTCCCTCCATCACGTTCTTGCCTGCATTCGGGCAAAGCTTGGGCTCATGCTGAGTGTGTACATCTAGGCAAAAATATTCCTAAGAATGATTCATAGTCCTTCCTCTGCTCTGGCCTGTGGAAGGAAACTATGGGGCAGGCTGGCTCAGGTCTTACGAGCCACCTGGACCTGGAAAGTCCCTTCCTTCTTCTACCTTGCACAGCTACACACAGGCCTGCACCCCCAGACTTGCCCGTCTCAGAGCTTGGCTAGCAGGGTGTTGTTCAGGAAAAGGGTGCTTCGAAAGTAGATGGGGAGGGGAGGGGGAAGGCTGGCCAGTTCTGATGCCCCGAGAGTGCCCGCACAGAAGGGACCGGCACTTAGTTGGGATGGGCAGGTGCACATGGGTGCCCTGATACCAGGCTGACCATACGTTACAGAATAACCCTGTTCCCAAACAGTTGTGTGTATGTGAGCTGAATTCTATCTAAAACATCTCTGGTCACTTTGCCAACTTCTTTAATTTTATCTATAGTTATTAATCTATTCAGGTTTTCTATTTCGTCTTGAGTCAATTTTGATAATTCATATTTTCCTAGAAAAATATTCAGCTCATCCAGATTTTCAAAAATTTGGGCCAAGGGTTGTACCTGGTAGCATTTTAGTAATTAAAAAAAAATCTCTTGTGAGTGGTTATATTCCTTTTCTCATTCATAGTGTTATGTGTTTGTTTTCTTTCTTTCCTTTTCTTTCTTTCTTTCTTTTTTTATCACTTTGAATAGATTTGCCAGAAGACAGTTTATTTTGTTGGTCTTCTCAGAGAAATGTCTTCTGGATTTACCTCTTGAGGCCACTTTTTGGTTTCAATATACTTAAATGATGGTGATGTTAGAACAGTGACTAAGTGTTTTTTTAAAAAGAAATGTAAGTCCTTGTCTTATAGGTACTAAAGTACTTTTTGCGTAAAATAATAGAAACCCTTGGATTTGCTCAAAATTATCCAGTGGTGGGGGTGGGGAAGTGCAAGGCAGGCGAGCAGGTACAGATGAAACAGAATTATTGTACGTTGGTCACTGTTGAAGTTGGATGGTGGGTACACAGGAGTGTAGCATCAGATTGTCTTTTTGAATATGTGTGAAAATGCCCATAACAAAAAGTTATGTTTTTTTTTTAAATCCTTGTCTCACCATGCATACCAAAAATTTTTGGATTTTAAAACTCCCTTGTATAAAAAGGAAACCTGATAGCCTGAAGTATTTGTATGCTACCAAGTCACTGTCAGTGTATGGTATTATGGTTATTTGTTTAAGGCCCTTAATTTAAAAAATTGCTCTAGACTTTTAAAAAAAGGTAATCACAAAGTATAAAAAGAAAACATATATAACTGTTTATATAGTCTTCAGGTAGGGCCAGACTTACTAAGCATGTTAACAAAATCAGAAATCCTAAGGACTTTTACTGAAGCCAACTATCAGCTTTATTATATCAGTAAAGACCATAAACAAGCCCATCAACACACTGGAGAAGACCATTTGTTGTAAACGACAAGGGATCAATATTAGAAAAAGCCTTTGAAAATCAATAAGAAAATACGAATGTTCAGTATAAAAATGAGCAAAATAGTGCATAGGCAAAGTCACCAAAGAAATATAAACGACTGCTAAATGTGTAAAAAAAAAATCCAGCTACAGTAATCAGAGAAAGGCAAGTAAAACAGCCAGGCCACTTTTCACTCTCAAATTGGCAAGAGTACAGTTTTGAGGCCAAAGGCGAAGCTGGGTTTGGCTGCAGTTGGCAGATGCTGGGAGCCATTGAAAGAGCATGAGCAGGAGTGGTCTGTAGACAGAGGAGCCTGGTGCCTAACAGGGGACAGAAGAGGGCCCGAGCTGAAACCCGGGCCAGCGGTCTGGGTGTGAGGAAAAGCACAGAGCAGGAGAAGAGGACCGCTAAAGGAAAAAATCAACAGGTCTTGATGGTGAGCAGAAAGCGAGGTCAGGATGGCCAGTGGTGTGGTGTGACTGGGAGGACAGTGGCACTGTTGAAGGAAACAGGGATGGATCCTGGGGAGTGGGTGAGGGGAAGTCCAAGGTTTGCTTTTTGACACCAGGGGTCATTAAAGTTTCAGGCCCATCTGGATCTGGGTGATCAAGGGAGGCCATCTCAAGGGAGTCTTTTTGTTCTTCTTGCCCAAGGAGGATAGAAATGGGCACAAGCAGCTCCAGGCTCACATTCTACCAGCTGGGCACAGGTCCTGGAGTGGTCATATTGGCCTGGAGTGGGAAATGTGCCCAGGATGAATGATCGCTGTGACTGATGAACAGGCTAAGGTCACAGGCGCTCCCCTCCAAGCCTAACCCAGAGTGGGGGGAATGGTTCTCCAAGGAAAAACTGGGGGTCTAGCCACAAAGGGGGACGGGAGCTGAATAGCAAAAAAGAATAAATGCCCACTGCATCCCACCTCTGGCCAAGATCTACACAGATCCCGCTACTTGTAAGTTTTTAAAATGTTTCTCTTTATCATAACACAACTATCCCTCAAAAAACTTTAAATACACTTGTCCCATCTCCAGAAGGAGATGTTCCAAGTTCTCATCCACTTAGTGCGTCCAGCCCCAATTCAAGATCTTGGTGATGGGCTGTCTCTTTGGCAGGGTACTGGGCTAGCCCCTCACGGTCTTTCAGTTTACAGCTGGACCGTGATGGAGGAAAGATCGGATAGCTGAAAGAATAAAACCTTCTCAGCTTAAGAAGGGAGATGAGGAAAAACCCTCAGTGGTCACAGACCCATCCGTGGTCCGCACGCTTGACCAGTCGGTGAGGACGAGGTTCCCTGACTCCTGTTTCTGGCTGCTTTAGTTCTGCCGTCACGAAGAGCCTCACACTCTGTGCCACGCAAAAAAGGGGCATTGGGGGCTCACCTACCACGGATGCAATTTAAGGGGCGGGGAACATTAGGAGCTGAGTAATCCCCGGCCTTTGTTTTCCAGGTTTGTGGGTTTTTCTGGCAATACAATCCCTTTAATCATTAGGAAGCTTTCAGTCAATTTGCATTCAGTTGTCCCCAGAGCCATTAACCAAACTAGAGACCTCATTGGAAGTTGTAATTCTTGAATCAAGTCCCTGGTGATAGTGTTGGGGGAGGAGCAGGGGTCATCTCTTAGCAACAGCCCTTGGTGCTC
Source organism: Ursus maritimus (assembly GCF_017311325.1). NCBI lineage: Eukaryota > Metazoa > Chordata > Mammalia > Carnivora > Ursidae > Ursus > Ursus maritimus. The sequence continues at coordinate 48,216,081 of NW_024426774.1, forward strand.
TGCCCATCCCGGGAGCCCAGGGTTCTGTTGCTTCTGGCTAGGCCTCTGCCCTGGGCCACTGCCAACCCCTCGTCCGGGGCAGGAGGCAGAGTTCATTTACTCCTTCCCACTTAAGCTGTATCCCAGTGGAAGGCTGTTTTGATGAAAGCAGTGGTTGCTTCCGTCGAGCTGGGAGGGCACAGCAGGAGGAGTTCTTGAAGGGCCTGAGGAGTCAAGAGCCTGTCAGGGCCCAGGTTTGTCTCTCTGTATGTTTCCAGCCTCCCTGTCTTTGCTTGAGCTGACTTTAGCTAGAAGCAGAGAACTGGCTCTTAATTATCTGACTCTCAGCCATATTGGATTACTAGCCTCAGGCAGAAAGCGCCTCTCTGGGCAAAGCAGCATTTTCTTCCTCTCTGCTTTCAGATGTGCCCCTTTCAGCCAGAGTGTGTCTCTTTCTTGTTGGACCTTACTGAGGCCATGGGAGAGGCCACACCCCAACACGGTGACATTTTTCTACAAGTCCCCTAAAGTTCCAGGTAGGAACATCATCTGAGCTCCAGAGACAGTGGGAGAGTTTCATCAGCTGCTTTGCTGCTGTGTGACAGTGGTCACCAACTTCTGAGGTGGGAAGACGTACTATCTTACTTCCCCTCTTAGTTCGGCTAATTCCTCCTTAGGGTCTATTCCTTTAAAAAATTCCATTTCTCATTCTAATTTCTGGGTTAGGACTTCTTTCTAGTGCAGATACCACAGACCCGACTCCAAATGGCTTAAGCACCGAAGGGAACGGACTGGCTCACCCAACTGAACAGATCGGATCTCAAACAGTGTCTCTGAGAAATCTCTGTCTCCATTTCAGTTCTGCTTCTCTGTGTTGGCTTCATTCCCAGAAGGTTCCCCCCTCAAAGAGGCAAAGAGAGCCCCTGCAGCTCTAGCCTTCCCCATCAGCTTAGAAACCTGAGCCCAAAGAGGATGCTTTTCCCCAGTACTTCCAGAGAAGTCCTAGAGGGAGGCATGACTCACGGACTCAACTTGGGTGATCTCTGCCCATCCCAGGACTCTGGCCAGGTCTATATCACTTTCTTACACCTGAAGCCAGGGTGGACCATCAACCCCCACTCAGACCACATGGACTGAGAAAGTGGGGAAGGAAGAATGGTTCTCCAGGGTCAAAGCAGAGTGATTTTACCAGGAGAAGGACGGGGTGCTGGGCTGGTAAAGGGAACAAACAGTCACCCACATCTCCATGTGGAAATGCCTGAAGGCAAAGGGAACTCGAGAGCAGGTCAGGATGGAGAGGCAGAGCTGAGAGTCACTGACTTAAAGCTCGGAGTGAATGTGTGGGAGCAAAGCCGAGTACTGGGGAGAGGGCAAATGCAAACAGGGTGTGAAGGTGAACCTCTCATCAGGAGACAGGAAGAGTCAGAAGGCAGTAGGAAGAGGAGGTTGGAGAACCCAAACGGGCAGCTTCATGGCATCCTGGGAAGATGGAGTGGTCAGTAGTATCAGCCAAGGGACCAATGGGTGAAGATCCTTGACGACAAATGGATTGATAAGCAGGTGGTTAGTGACCCAGAGGAGCACAGAGGCAGCAGAGGGTAGTTGAAGCCCAGTCGCTGGCAGTTAGGAAGAGGAAGGCAGTGACGAATGGGGTAGAGATTCCACGAGGCAGAGGAGGTTGCCCAGAAGCCAGAGATGAGGGAGGAGGGGCAGCGGGAGTTGAGAGTGACCGGAGGTTGCTTGTCACAAGGGTAGCTTGTGCTAGAAGGGGCCTAAAGAGGACAAATATGGTGGCCCTTGGAGCAGAGGGCAGGGCGCTTATTGGAGACTGACCTAGCAAAGGACTCTAAAAAAGGACCTGTGTGCCTAGAGTGGCTGTAATGGGAGGGTACAGAAGCAGGACAAGAATAAACAGTGACACAGGCACACAGGTATCATCAGGTGAGGTGACAACTTGGTCACTGCAACGTGGTGCCAACAGTCCAGTCTATCTGATGGGTATGGTTTGCATGACCTGGAAATAAGCATCTTTTAAGGATTTTTTTCAGATGTAAGATACATACAGCCAAATATATATAGTGAGCAAGCCTTAAGTATACAGCTTGATTGTTTACATATGTATTCAGTGTATAACCACCACTCATATCAAGATCTAGAACATTTTCAGCATCACATAGGTTCCCTCCTGTCCCTTCTCAGTTTATAGTCTCCAAGGGGTAACCTCTATTCTGACTTCTGTCATGATCAATTTAGTCTGTTCTTGAACTCCATATGTATGGAATCCTATAGTATGCACTTTGCTCTGGCTTCCTTTATGCGACGTAATAGTGAATGGATTCATCCATGTCCTTGGATGTACCAGTGCTTCCTTTTCTTATTGCTGGATAAAATTCCACTATGGACATCACAGGTTATCCATTCTACCGGTGATGGGCCCTTGGGTTATGTCTAGTTGGAGTATAGGTCGAAAGTATTACAAGGATAATGAATGCCTCCCTCCCCCCTTAAAAATTCTCATTCTTTCTCACTGTCGTACATGTACAGGCCCTCCCGCGGGTACCAGAGCAGGCCCGCCCCCTCTGGGAGGTCAAGCCATAGGTATCCCCTCACCCCTCCATTATGGGCGCGTGTTGCCTCACGCGTGGGGGAGACCACCCTGCTAAGGTTTACTCCCTCTCTTCTAGCCTCCTCGCCCCTGGCCGTGGGCGCCCTGAGCCTTCCTGACCCCGCAGGGGGGCTCGCCCGCGGCCCCCCATGAGCGCGCCCGGCTGACCGGCGGGGCGGCCGCGGTGGAGCCCGGGCGCCGCGGGGGCGGCGGGGCCATGGCCTCGCTGGACCTGCCGTACCGCTGCCCCCGCTGCGGGGAGCACAAGCGCTTCCGGAGCCTGTCGTCGCTGCGTGCTCACCTGGAGTACAGCCACACGTACGAGACGCTCTACATCCTCTCCAAGACCAACAGCATCTGCGACGGTGCCGCCGCCGCCGCCGCGGCCGCCGCTGCCGCCTCAGGCTTCCCGCTGACGCCCGAGCCCGCCGCCCTGCTGGCCGTGCCCGGCGCCCGGCGCGAGGTCTTCGAGAGCACGTCCTTCCAGGGCAAGGAGCAGGCGGCCGGGCCGTCGTCCGCCGCGCCGCACCTGCTGCACCACCATCACCACCACGCGCCCCTCGCCCACTTCGCCGGCGACCTGGTGCCCGCCAGCCTGCAGTGCGAGGAGCTGGCCGAGCCGGGCCTCGTGCCCGCCGCCGCCGCGCGGTACGCGCTGCGCGAGATCGAGATCCCGCTGGGGGAGCTGTTCGCCCGCAAGTCCGTGGCCTCCTCCGCGTGCTCCACGCCGCCGCCGGGCCCGGGCCCCGTGCCCGCCTCCGCCTCGCCCGCGTCCCCCTCGCCCGCCGATGTGGCCTACGAGGAGGGCCTGGCGCGCCTCAAGATTCGCGCGCTGGAGAAGCTGGAGGTGGACCGGCGGCTGGAGCGGCTGAGCGAGGAGGTGGAGCAGAAGATCGCCGGCCAGGTGGGTCGGCTGCAGGCGGAGCTGGAGCGCAAGGCGGCCGAGCTGGAGACGGCGCGGCAGGAGAGCGCGCGGCTGGGGCGCGAGAAGGAGGAGCTGGAGGAGCGGGCGTCCGAGCTCTCGCGCCAGGTGGACGTGAGTGTGGAGCTGCTGGCCTCGCTCAAGCAGGACCTGGTGCACAAGGAGCAGGAGCTGAGCCGCAAGCAGCAGTGAGTGGCCCTCAGGGCGCTGTGGGCGGGTGTGCCCGTCAATGTGCCCGACTGGGTGACCGTGTGTGTCGCTGCCGCTGCCACCACCGTGAGTGGGCCTGAGTGTGGCTCTGTGTGTGTCTGTGTGGCCACAGCTTGTGATGGTGGTATGTGTGGGGCCAGGAGCGCCATGGCGGTGTGTGTGTGGGACTGTGAGGACATGCGGGTATGACGGCGCGTCTGCCCCTGAAAACTGTTTCTCTTCCTTTTCGATGCCTCTAGCCAAGGCCAGCCCCTGCATGGCGGCACCACATCCTCTTCCCTTTTGCCTACTCAAAGACGTGGTACAATTCCGCTCTCTCTCTCCCTTTGCCATCGTCACATTTTCCTTGTCGACTGTATCTTTCCTGAAAGCGGCCAAGCAGGAGGTCGTTTCTCCCGTCCGCCATAAGGCCACTGCCCCCCTGGGCTACTGCCCCTTTTCTCTCCTTCCAGAACAACTCCTTGAAAGTATTGTTTATAATCCTTGTCTCCAATTTCCGTCTCCACTTTCTCTCTTTTTTTTTTAAATTTTTAATGATTTTTTTATTATGTTATGTTAGTCACCATACAGTACATCCCCGCACTTTCTCTCTTGAATCCACTCTGATTAGATAGATGGCCACCTCCACCACTGACCTCCACGTCACCAATGACCTTCATGTCATCTCAGCCTATCAGCAGCATTTGACACAGCCAGTCCCTGAAACACTTGCTTCACTTGGCGTCCAGGATACTCTCCTGGAATGCCCTTCTTTTTGTCTGCTCCTTCTCAGTGTTCTTTGCTGGCTTCTAATTTCTCTGGTCTTTAAATGTAGAATGGTGAGATAGATGGATGGTATGTCTCTACTCCCGTTCTGATATAAGCTCCATGGGGGCAAGAGCTTTTCTCAGGTCTGTCCACTGCTGTATCCCTAAACACCGAGACCAGTGCCAAGCACCTAGAAGGTGCTCAGTAAATGTTGAGTGGATGCATGAACAGCTGTGAATACATTTGGGAGTAAATGCTCAAGTGACTCTGAGCTGTGCTGTGTGTACTTCCCGGAGCCTTCTGCATCTGAGAATATTTCTGAAAGTGTGTGTGCGTGTGTGTGTTGGAATGTGTGAGCGGGACTGTGCCTGTCTCAGACTGCGTGTACTCCTGCAAGTGAACGTGACATGAGCACGTGTATGCGAGTGTGTGTGGCTGTGTGCCCGAGAGTGTTTCCGCACGGAGGAGGTGGCTCTGAGCGCGACCGCATATGACAGAGTGTTTCCGTGCGGGGTAGGGGTGCCTAGCAGGAGCGTCGGGGCTGGGGCAGTGGGGCGCGCGTGTGTGACTCGGAGTGTATGGTTGCATTTGTGTGCGTGCCGTGGCGTGGCGCCTTGTGCCTGGGCCTGTACTGCGTGCACCCACGTGAGCGGGAGCAGCTGTGCCGTGGCTCTCCCTCCTGCTCGGGGGCTCCTCCAGGGGGTGGGTGGGCAGCCAGGCCGAGGCCCTGGGGTCAGAGACTGCTCCGGGCCCAGGGAGGTGGTGCAGATCGACCAGTTCCTGAAGGAGACGGCGGCGCGGGAGGCCAGCGCCAAGCTGCGGCTGCAGCAGTTCATCGAGGAGCTTCTGGAGCGCGCCGACCGCGCCGAGCGGCAGCTGCAGGTCATCAGCAGCAGCTGTGGCAGCACGCCCAGCGCCAGCCTGGGCCGCGGAGGGGGAGGAGGCGGCGCTGGGCCTGGTCCCCGGGGTCCCGGCAGAATGGTGAGTGCCCACCTGCCCCCCACGGTCCCACCGCACATCCTGCCTGCCGTCCCCCTGTTGTGCCTCCCTTCTTTGGCTCTTCCCCATGAGCAGACTCCGGGCCTGAAGGAGGGGTCCAGGAACAGGGGTGCCCCTCTGACTGGACAGAAGTGCCGGCCCCTGAGGCTGTGATCCAGTGAGCTGTGATCCAGCTGCTCTGGGTCTCAGGGGCCCATCTCTGCCCAAATGAGAGCCCAGGAGCCACAAGCCTGGGTCTGGGGATGCTGGGTGGGTTTGGGGAGGGGGGATGTTGAGCCTGCCTTTCTGGGCTGTCTGTCTGTCTATTTGTCCATCTTTCCCAACTTTTTTCCTTCTCTCTCCTCTCCCTCCTCTCTTCTCTCCATCTTGTGCCCTGTTTCTCCTGTTCCTTCTCATCCTCTTGCCTCTTCCCCCACCCCCCACCTTTCCCTCCCGCTCTGGGGGCCCACAGCGAGAACACCACGCGGGCCCGGCCATGCCTAGCACATACGCCGTGTCGAGGCATGGCTCCTCTCCCAGCACAGGGTAAGCCTCGGGCCTGGCCCGTCCCACAGCCCATCCTCACCCTGGAAGGATCCACAGGCCCCCTGGATGGCTGGCCCATCTGGGGCCTTGGCTCCTTCTCCTTTCCCCATACTACTCGGGTCACCTCTGTCTGCCTTTCCACACTCTTGGAAGGGGGCTCTTGGAAAGTCGGGCGGGTGGGTTGCCCTTGGTAGGGGTGGCATGGGGAATTTGGGCGGACCTGGTGCCCCTCGCTCCTTACCATCTGGTCCACCCCACCCCAGGGCCTCCAGCCGTGTCCCTGCTGCATCCCAGAGCTCAGGCTGCTATGACAGTGACAGTCTGGAGCTACCCCGGCCAGAAGAGGGGGCCCCCGAGGACAGTGGCCCTGGGGGCTTGGGCACACGGGCCCAGGCTGCCAACGGCGGCTCGGAGCGCACCCAGGCCCCTCGCAGCTCAGGCCTGCGGCGCCAGGCCATCCAGAACTGGCAGCGCAGACCCCGCCGACACAGCACGGAGGGGGAGGAGGGTGATGTCTCGGACGTGGGCTCCCGAACCACGGAGTCAGAGGCTGAGGGCCCCTCAGATGCCCCCCGCCCTGGGCCTGCTATGGCTGGGCCACTGAGCAGCTGCCGGCTCTCAGGTGAGTCCTGGAAGGGTAGGCCAGAGAGGCGAGTCTTTCTCTGGTGCTGGGCCCTCTCAGGGGACACAGGGCTGAGGCAGTAAATCTCTTGGGCTCCTACACCTGTTTTCCCCTTGTCCCAGAATTCCCTCAATGAGGATGACAGACTCTCCTACAAGTGCTCTTAAGCTTGGGCAAGGAACTCATGAGAGAGCAGTGCTGCAGCACAGGGGAGCTCATGTTGGGCACTGCACAAGGATGCCACATCTCAGGGGGTCCATTAACATGGTGGGCTCGTTGACATTTACAGCAGAGTAACTGAGTGTTAACTGCAGACTAGTCCCTGGAACAGCAGGGAGAGTCCCCTTCTATATACGCACAAGGCCATGTGCATATGTGGGTGGGTCAGGGTCAGGAGGTTAGAGGGCTCAAGTTAGGGGCATGGCTGCTTTCGAGTGACTGTTCTGGGCAGGCTCGCCCTGGCCTGTTCACAGAGGCCGGGTTTCTATCCATCCGTTCCCTCACCCTCCAAACCCTTGCCTTTCCTAGACTTGACTCAGTTGCTTCATCTAGGAGCTGAGTTTGGACAATGTAATGATATGTGATCTTAAAAAGACAGTTTACTTGAGGAAGGGTCACCTTTTTCTAATTTGTATAATTAGAGATGGGGTGTGCAGAGGAGGGGGAAGCAGAAGCCTCTTGTCCTTCTTCCCAAGTCACCGGTCCCCCAGCATGGGTCCCTCATGCCTATTCCTTCTGTAGCTCCTACCCACCCCACCTCCCCAGCTGCACCCCCACATTGGCCTTCGACCCTCCACACTGACCTTTGACCCTCTGGTACTGTGCAGCACGCCCAGAGGGAGGCAGTGGGCGGGGTCGGCGAGCTGAGAGGGGCAGCCCCTCACGCTCCAACGAGGTCATCAGCCCCGAGATCCTCAAGATGCGAGCCGCCCTGTTCTGCATCTTCACCTACCTGGACACGCGCACGCTGCTGCACGCCGCCGAGGTCTGCCGGGACTGGCGGTTCGTGGCTCGCCACCCCGCCGTCTGGACACGGGTGCTGCTCGAGAACGCCCGCGTCTGCTCCAAGGTGCCTGTCCCCGTCCACCGCCCCTCTCTGAACCCACCTTTCTCCCAGCAGAATCTGGGCCCTGGAGGTCTAGCCTTGGTGACCCTTCCGACACCCCAGCTTCAGCCTCGCCCCCCCAAATGCTCTCATGAGGCCTCATGGCTTGGGCTGGTGTCCCTGCAGCCCACCAAGCCCAGACCCCTTCATCGCCAGGCAGCCCTTCTCTCCCTGCAGTTCCTGGCCATGCTGGCTCAGTGGTGCACCCAGGCCCACTCGCTGACGCTGCAGAACTTGAAGCCCCGGCAGCGGGGCAAGAAGGAGAGCAAGGAAGAGTATGCGCGGAGCACCCGGTGAGGCCGTGGGGGCGGGCGGTTGGGTGTCACTGCGCCGCAGAGCCGGAGCTCCGCGGGGGAGGCTCCCCAGCGGAGGAAGTGGCCACAAGCGGTGCCCTGACGTCTTGGCCCTCCCCAGGGGCTGCCTGGAAGCAGGGCTGGAGTCCCTGCTGAAGGCCGCTGGGGGGAGTCTGCTCATCCTGCGCATCTCCCACTGCCCCAACATCCTCACCGACCGCTCGCTCTGGCTGGCCAGCTGCTACTGCCGCGCCCTGCAGGCCGTCACCTACAGGTAGGGCCCTACGCTCTCGGCCTCCGGCCAGGGGGGCCCTGCGGTCAGACTACTCTTCCCCCGGGGCTGCCAGGCAGAGGGACCCAAGAGTTCTCTGGTCCAAGGGAGGGGAGCCAGGGCCACCAGGGTGGGCGGTTCCAGCTCTGTCTTTTCAACAGGAGCGCCACAGACCCCGTGGGCCATGAGGTCATTTGGGCCCTGGGCGCAGGCTGCAGAGAGATCGTCTCCCTCCAGGTGGCGCCACTTCACCCTTGGTGAGCCCCAGCCGGGGTTGGGAGGGGCCAGGCTTGAGCTGGGGCTGGGGCTGGCTGAGGACTGACCAGATTGGTCAGTTGGGGAGACAGACTCACTTTCATCAGTCTGTGTAGTTAGCGGTGAAGAGCAGGGCTTCAAAATCAGACCTGGGGTGACGTCCTGGCTCACTGGCAGGGTGACGTAGGGCAATCCAGTCGTGCCTTTGTTTCTCAACTGCAAAGTGAAGGTGACACTAGAGATCTTTCAGCCTTAGTAGGACCGTAGCTGGCTCAGAGGAGACGTGTCTCTGAAGCGTATATGTACGTGTTCAGCCAGCACCCGGAGAGATAGCCCCGTCTGGTTTGGCACACGCAAGGCCGTTCAGGGAGGTCAACGCAGCGTACACAGAAGAGCTGGTTGTTGAAGGGTGCAGATCATTCACCGCTCGACTTGGCGTTCCTCAAACCCGGCTTCTTTGTCCCTGACTCTGTCCTCCAAGCCCTCTCTCCGCACGACAGCGCCTCCCGGGGCATCCCGTGTCCTTCCCTGCCACCTGGCAGAATCCGTCCCTGCTCCCCTGCCCGCCACTCACACCAAACCCCTGCTGTAGTTTGTTTTGCAATAATCTCTACTCGAGTCTCCGCTGTACTCGCAGTTCTCAGGGTCGGGGCTGTGAATGTCCGTTTCCGTGTCCCTGGTACCAAGTGCGTGGTCGACGCCAGGAAACCCGCCGCCTGGGCGAATGTTGAGGAACGAGGTGTTCAGGGAAACAGCCGGTTTGGTGTGAGTGGTGGATGGGGTGGAGCAGTGAGTGTGGAGAGGAAGGTGGGGGCAAGGTTAGGAAGGCCTTGCGTATGGGGGTTAGATTTTTGTACTTTACCTAGGAAGTGCTCAGGAAGCCTTTGCAGTATTTCTGATCTTAAAGACAGGATCACACCAGGCTGGTTACGTTCTGTGTGTCCGCTGTGCCCGCCCCCCACCCCGCACCTTGAGGGCGGGGACCATGTCTGTATTATCATCACTGTATCCCCGGGGCCTAGCTCGGTTGTTCTTGGCTATAGTAGACACTTGAGGCCCATTTGTTGAATGACTGGGTGAGAGAATAGAGGAACGAATGGCTGTCAGCAGTGTGCTGGATGAATTGGCAGAGAGACTAGATGAGTCCAAATGAATAGGGACAGTGGTCTGAACCGTGCCTGAAAGAGTTCGGGAATCAGAATCCATAGGTCTCGGCAGGAGGTGAGGAAAAGTCAGGGATGATCCCAGGTTTCTAACTTGAGCAGCTGGGGTGGTTGGTGGGGACTCAGCCTGAGTGGGGGCATGAAAGAGGAGCAGGCTTGGGGTGTCATGCAACCAGCGGCTTCCTTGACAGCCCTCTCTCTGCCCCATTCTCCAGCCAGCAGCCCACACGCTTCAGTAACCGCTGCCTGCAGATGATCGGTCGCTGTTGGCCACACCTTCGGGCCCTGGGGGTTGGGGGCGCTGGCTGTGGGGTGCAGGGCCTGGCGTCACTTGGTGAGTCTTTCCTTGGGACCAGGATAGAGGGTGGTGGGAAGCAGGTGTGGGTGTGACACCGAAATCCCAGAGGGGCTTGGGGCTTCGGCCTGGGCGGTGGCAGGAGCATGAAGGCACCGGGCCAGAGAGACCCGGGGAGTTTGTCAGCAGGACCTCCCCTCTTCCTCCTCTTCCTAGCAAGAAACTGCATGCGGCTGCAGGTCCTAGAGCTGGACCATGTGTCGGAGATCACCCAGGAGGTGGCAGCTGAGGTCTGCCGCGAAGGCCTGAAGGGACTGGAGATGTTGGTGCTCACGGCCACCCCCGTCACCCCCAAGGCCCTGCTGCATTTCAACAGTGAGCGATGGGAATGCGGGGGAGAGGGGGCAGGTTTCCACTGTCCTTTCTTACCATGCCTTGTCAGCAAGCACCAGCACAGGGGGCAGACTGACCAGGGTGCTAATCCTAGCCTCGCCATCAGTGTCCTCGGAGGCTGGTGTGGCGTTTGAGGCCTGCTAGCATCTGGTCCAGATGGTTCAGTTCAACAGGCTTTTATTGCCCTATGCTCAACCCCCACAGGAGATAGGAGTTGTACGCCGCCGCCTTTCCACCTGAGCCTCTGGGCAAGGGCAGGGGCAGCACACAACAGGTTAGGAATTCAGGTCTGGAGCTGGACTGATCTAGGTCTCAATTTTGGCTCTACTGCTTATGAGCTGTGTGACTGAGCAAGTTACTCTACTTCTCTGGGTTCTGTATCTCCGTCCTCTAAGCTGCCTTCTGGAATGGGTGGGAGGATTAAATGAGATGATGTATGTGAGCCCTGCCAGGACCCTTCTCAGGGTGAAGACCCCTCTCTCCATGCTGGACCATTCTCAGGGTGAAGACCCCTCTCTCCATGCTGCTGTAGACTCCAGCATGCCTCCTCAGACACCACCACCCTCTAGCCTCCTACTCCACTCCTGACCATTGCTCCACCTTCATTGAGGACATGGGTGCCCCAATGGGGCCGCTCCCACTTCTTCAGCGCAGGGGCTTGGACAGAAGCTGCCCTCCAACCCCCGCTCCACCCCCCACTGGAGCGTCCTTCTGGGCACAGCCAGCAAGGAGCTGAGTCACCACCAGCACCTGGTGTCATTGCCCTCAGGACCTGCAGTAACCACGGAGTGGCTCTTCAGTTGCTCAGGCTACTGGGCCAGGCCCCTCCCCCCTTCCTGAGGCCCTGGTCACACCTAAGTCCTGAGCACTGAAGATTCCTTGACTGTCTCATTATTGCCAGGACCCTTCTTCCCTCCCCTTCAGCCTCATGGCCTGGCTCTGGACTGACCACCAGAATTAAATGCTCAGCCACCAAAATCATGACCTCCAGAACCCTCTCAGCCTCCTGAATTTCTTCCTCCTCCTCCACTGACTTCATGACAACATCTAGTCCCTTAAGCCCTCTGCTCCCAACTTGTTTGCTGCCTGCTTCCTCTCCTCCATGCTCCAGAGAAGACCCATCAGCCTCACCCCAGCTGCTCTGTCCTTGAATTCATTTCCAGATGGCCAGGCCATGGTACAACTGCCCCCTCTGCTAGGGAAGCTCCTAGAGCCCCTGCACAATTGGCTGTTGCCCACTCATCCTCCCAGAGTCCACTACAGCCTCTGCTGTATGACCTTGCCCTCCTCCGCCCGCCAGCCCCATCTGGTTGACCCTCTGGGTGCCACGGGCCTGCTCTCCTCTATGTGGTGCCCAGTGCCTGGCATGTGACCATCTCTCTGTAGGGTTCTGGTTTCATTAAGTAGTGATAGGAAAAGCAGTAGTCCCATTGCCCAGGCCAAACATGAGCCACCACCTTATGACCTACCTTTTCCTAGGCATTTGCCGGAACCTCAAGTCCATTGTGGTCCAGATTGGGATTGCTGATTATTTCAAAGAGCCCAGCAGTCCTGAGGCCCAGAAGCTGTTTGAGGACATGGTGACAAAACTACAGGTGAGGAGTTGGCTCTTATGCCACCCAAGACCCTAGATGACATCCCTAGACTGGGGTTGGTAACCTGGGTGTGTCACAGGAGGGCCCAATTGCCTGACCCTGAGGGGAACTAACCCAGGGTTCGGTCTACAGGCCCTGCGACGGAGGCCCGGCTTCTCTAAGATCCTGCACATCAAGGTGGACGGCGGCTGCTAACCCGGGTGGGGGGCGGCAGGGCCCCTGCCAGCCCCACACCAGGGCACTCTCTTTGGACCTCCAGAGGGACCCTGATTTGGACTAGAACTTCGGAGGCCTAGTGTTACCCCTGGCTTCCAGGGAAGGGTTGAGTTTCCTGTCCTCCTCCTGGGACTGTGGAGCAACAGGCCTGACCCTGTGCACTGCCTCTTCAGGGCAGGGGCTTGGACAGAAGCTGCCCTCCGACCCCCACTCCACTCCCCACTGGAGCATCCTTCTGGGCACAGCCAGCAAGGAGCTGAGTCACCACCAGCACCTGGTGTCATTGCCCTCAGGACCTGCAGTAACCACAGAGTGGCTCCTTGGTTGCTCAGGCTACTGGGCCAGCCCCCCACCTCCTGAGGCCCAGCCTACTGGTCAGGGGCCTCTGCTAGGCCCCAGCCAGGGGGGGCTCCCCAAAACAGCTCAGACTTGGCAAGGAGGACTCTTTTCCTCCTCCTGCCCTGTTTCAGCCCTCTGTGGGCATCCCCTCCAGACATCCTGCCTAGGCTCTGGGTCCACATTCCCCAGGGATAACAATAGGCCTCTGGGTCTGGGAATGTGATCAGCCGAAAGTGGGGGGCGGGGGGCAGGGGTGCAGCGAGGTAGTGGGAATGGGCTTGGAATGGCAAAACATTCATCTAGAACTTTTCCCCAGGACATTGAAACCACCACTCCCAAAGCAGGGGGGGAGGGGGGAATTGCCAAGTAGAGAAAACTTAGTTTTTGTTGCTGTAGAAATGACAAGACCCTTCCAGCCACCGCATACCCTCACGACACACCAGAGCTAAATTCAGAGCTAAAAGGTGCATGTTTCTATACCTTCCACCAATCCCAAGCCTCTGGAAGGGCAAGGTCCTAGCTCTGGGAAACCTTAGCAGCAGCGAGAAGCAGTTCCTGTCCTCAAGAAATGTCTTTCTAATCCAGGTGCTTGGGCAGGAATCTGATGGCCTCTGGTCCCCAGTGCTGTGGGTGGGAGGGAGTCACTGGGCTGCCTGCTGTGCTGGGGCCTGGAGGAGGCCAGGGGGAGGGAGGGGTTTGCTTCCTTGTCTGGCTAGCTTGCTTGAAGATGTGGCCTTGGTAGGGAAACAGACCCATGAGGCCAAGGATGAGGAAGAGCAGCCTCATCAGACTTGCCTCCCTCCCGTCTTCACAGGCCCCGTGGGCTATGGGCGATGCTGGAGTGCTTCTGCCTAGGGGCGGTGCTGGGGCCTGAGCCAGAGCCATTTGGCTTAGAAACCACAGAGTGCAAGTGGGGGGTTTTCACCGCCTCTTGCATGTTCTGGTAAGACTAGATTCTGTTATTTTAAGGCTCCAAAGACTCAGGTCTCCCCAGTTCCTCCTCTCAGAACTCCCATAGTGGTGTAGAGGCCTTGGGTCCTGCTAACATTCACTTGGAAAGTTCTTTCAAACATTAACCTCAATCCATCTTAGGTTTTCTTCTTTCCTATCCAGAGGCCAGCTCTGCCTGAACCATTAGGCTGCTGGGCCTGGCTGGGCCTGGGCTTCTCTAGTTTCTCAGCCCTTTCCAAAGGACCTTTTTGCTACAGCCCGGCTGGGACATCAAGACCCAGCCCCGGGTTACCCTGTAGGAGTCCTTCCGACCTGGGACCCCACAGGCCCAGTATCCAGCTCCCCTGGCTCCACACCCAGCTCTGGCCCAGCTCCTGTTGATGATTTTTCCTCCCCTGGCTTATTCTGGCCTTGCCCTTTGAAGGCCCCACATACCAAGGGTATCATGTTGGCAGCTCCCTGTCCGGTCCTGCACGAAGCCGTGGCTGTGTGGCATCCCCCACTCTGGAGCAGCGGGCTCCACTGTCCCGCCTCCCCGGCCCTGTCCCCAGGAGTCGCAGGAAGAAGCACAACTTTTCTCTGTCCTCCAGGGGCCTGGAAAGGATCTGAGGGTGCCCTGGGTGCCTGTCTTGCCTTGCCAGCTGTACCCTCTATAGCTCCTGCTCGAGACCCTAGGACCAGAGGTGCTGCCTTCCCCATCTCACAGACAAAGCACAAAGGGATGCCCTGCTTGGCACGAGCCTGCCTTACTGAGGGATTTTTCTGCCCCAGGAAGCTTCCATCCCTGAACACAAGACATTGGGCAATTTCTCCCTGGGTGGGTGCCCACTGGAATGCCTGGCATCAGTCCTGGAAAAGGACATCAGGGTGCATGGGCAGTGAGCTAGAGTGGGAGAAAGGCAGTGCTGAGAGGACTGATTCTAGGAGTAGGTTCATTCACCCAGTCATTCAGTCATTCATTCATTCGTGCAACAGCCCTGAGTACCACCAGCACTGGGGGCAGAAGAGTGAACAGGCCGCCCTACCCCCACCTCCCACCCCCTACCCCCGGCTGGTAGGAGGTTTGGCCAGCAAGTCCCCACCTGGTTTCTCCCAGCGGAGTGTGTGAAGGATGTGTACAAGTACATGTTGCATTGGCCCAAGCCCCTGCCGACGGGGGCTCGCAGACACACATGCTGGACTTCATGCATGCTGAGAAGTGGCAGGGTGCAGGCCCCGTGTCCCCCAACTCGAAGCTATTGTTTGACTGTCAGGGGGATGAGCCCTGCTGCTGTATGGGGAGCTTGTGCAGGGATGCTCTGTTTGTTCACTTCTCTGGCAACCACGGAGCATGGCTGAGGGTGGGCAACAGGGATGGAGGGTCTGGCCATTCCTGAAGCACCTAATCCTTTACTCCCTCGAAGGAGAATCTTCCTCCGTATCTCACACCTAGTAAGATGCAAAGGAGAGGAATATCTGAGAGCAAATCGAGGCAGGCTCTGCTCCAGGGGTCCCAGGCATGTGTAAGAGGTCCCATGGGCTCTGGCACTTGGGTGTCCCTACACCTCTCCCTGCCACATGGCCTGGACCCAGCGTCTGGGAGGCTTGGCACACTCAGCACGAGCACTTCATCAGGCTTTGGGCTGCCTCCGCATGGCACTAGCAGGGAGTGAAGGAGATGCTGTCTGTATCTGACCCCTGGGACAGAGAAGTGTGCTGCCCAGAACCCTGGCTTTCCACTGGCCAAGAAACCACCTAAGGACGAAAGCAGCCCGGGATTTCCTGGTCCTGTGAGAGTGGTTCAAGCCAGCCCCTCAAGAAGTGCTTCAGAAACAAACAAAAAGCCACCTCCCTCCCAGTGCCTGCTGCTCCAAGGTTTGGCTCTGCCCTTTGCCTTTGGGTCCTGCCTGTTCCCCTGGTCCTTTGGGCCATGGGTGGGAAGCTGCCCAGGCCCTAGTCCCTCTAAGGCACTAGGCTGAAGACCTTCCCAGGTGACTATTGGTGCCAAAGACCCAATTCCTGGTGGACTTGGGGTGAAGACAGCAGAGATGGTGAGTGGGTACAGGGCCTACCTGCCCAGAGAAGTTAACATACCGATGTGATCTGTCCAGCCCATCAGTCCCTGAGTGGAAATCCCTCCCCCAGGGAACTGGCACTTCTCTCTTTAACCCTGGTGGTCATGCTTTCTCACCCAGCCTTGTTCCAGGCCTGCATTTCTGTATATACTGCTGTGTGTCGTGTGTACGTATTTCTTTCTGGACAAGTGTATTCATCTGCAGCTTCTGCCTGAGGATAAGGTTTAGGGTTGGGTGAAGACCGGAATACCAGGGCCGACTGAGGCAACCAGCTCCTCTTCCTTCCCCAACCCCCCGGGACCCTGGCCAGTCCCAAGACTGCCCTGACAATCAGGCAGGCTTCCCCACCACGAGCCCAAGCCTTGTCTACTGTTGCTGGCATGGCTCCAGGGGGGCTTGGCCTTGGGCTCCCTGGCCTCAGCTCTGCCCTGGCAGAGTCTTGAATTCAAGTGCAGAGGCCCGAGGTGACCTAGGCTTGCCTCATGACTGGCACTAGTAAGCTTGGCTCTAGTGGGCACTGCTAGCGGGGACCTCCAAAACCGGCCCCCAGGCCTGCCTTCCCTGCACAGCCAGGCTGCAATGGGCCTGAGCAGTGAGGGTAGCTTCCCCCACCCCAAGCACATCAGGCGGAGGGGTGGAGAGCATTTTTTGGTTTTGTTTCTGAAGTGGTGCCTGTACCTCCAGCCCCCAGGGGGCCTTCCCTGGCCCCACTTCTCTGCCCCACCCAGGCATCACCATCCCAGCACTTTGCTCCACGTCACCCATAGATGCCCTTTGCCGAATGTACCTGAGTGTATGTATTTAAGAGGACTCACATGGGCATCAGAGAATTTATGACTTTGTATCCAATAAAAGATGGTGAAACTGGACTATCTGCCCGGGAAGTAAATGGTAGGTGGCCATATTTTTGTGCGTCTGTGCACCAAGCCCTTCTGCAGCTCAAGTACACTGGGGCGGGAAGTGGGTGATGACCTGAACGGAATCAACAGTGAATAGAGCATTAGGAAGACCTGTCTCAGGGTGCAGACATCACTGCCCCCGCCATAGCTCACTCAGTGTCTGCGTACAGATAAAAAGCCTTGGGGTGTCATTTCTGACTCTCAGCGGGGGGGAGGCCACCTTAAAGGACAACCCCTGGACAAGTCCAGCAGAAGCCCCAGGTACTGCCCGGCCCTCAGTGGCTTGGCCAACCTCCGTAGGAAGCTCTACCCAGCCAATCAGGCTTTGGCCTGGGGAAGAGACCGAATTGCCCACCACTTTCTGGCCTCAACTCCCCCATTTAGCCAAATGAAGTTGCCCCACTGATTTGATTACTCAGGTCTTGAAATATTTAAAATCAGAAAAAAGACCAGGTGCTTAGGCTTAAATTGCGTGTGGTTCTGCATCAAGCAAGTGGATGAATTTATCTCCACAACTCTGAGCCAGCTGTTCTTATGTTCCCCACACAGGTAGGGCAGCTGAGGTTCAGAAAAACTAGTTTACCCAGAGACTATCAAGTTGGGAGGGATGCCAGGCTCCTCAGTCTGGACCTGCCCACCACCCCATCCTGCTTGAGTCCATCGTAACCAAGAGTGGGCCAAACTCAAAAGAGATTTTCCTTTTCATCACCTCCCGGTGTCAGGCAGCTAAAGCTTCCGTGGCTCAAGGTGACAGTTACACCTCCAGCTTTAACAATTACTAATGATAGCTAGCTACATGCCGGCTCTCAGGACTAGTGTGAACGAGAAGGCAGTCAGACCTTGCTGATTTCCAGTTTATCCGTGCTGGCCTCTCCAAACCTCCACCGGTCAGAAGAAAGCAAAGGAACCCCCAAGACCATTAGTGGCTTGAAAAGACCATGTGGGTGCTCCTTCAGTCACCTCCTCGATGGACTTCTAAGGAATCACCACGGAATTTCAAGAGGATGTGGCCTCTCTAGAACATTCCTCCAAGAGCCCTCAACCATGAGATCTTGAATAAGAGAGACCAAAAACTGAGCCAAGAGTACAGAGGTAGAAGGAGCAAACAAGGTAATGTACACGTTCACTCAAACCCAGAGAAACCAGTGCCTGGCGAGGCCAGGGCTAAACAAGATGACATCAGCGTCCCAGCCACTTCTGAGACAAAGAAAACCCCCAAGTGAAACTTCTGGATGGAGGCGCCTCGAGTGGAGCTCCCTGCCAGCAGAGTGCACCCACATTCTGCCTTAATAACCAGAGGCTGCTGAGGACTCAGCCCAACAGAAAAGAAGAAAATGCTCCTATCTGGGTGTGAGCACATATGAAAGCAAAGTCCTGAACTAGAGCCAAGACATTTCCAAGCCAAACTCCCGTGCGCGAGGAATCTGCAAAGTGAATTCTAAGTCTTAAGTTTATTTAAATAAGCTCCAGCGAGAAGAGAGTGGGCCACTTACTACCCCTTCCTCGTAACACCAACTGACCGAGACAGGGAGAGGGCGCGCACGCTGCGGGCGGGCGCCTCTCAGTGTGGGCGGCCCCGGCCCCGGCCCCGGCCCGCAGCTGGGGGGGTGTCCACCGTCGAGCGAGGGTTTTTGATGGTCTCGTCCACCGACACGATAAGGCAGGCGGCCTCAGAGGCTGCGGTCAGCGCATTGATGCGTACCACGGCTGGCTCCCACACGAAGGCCTCGAAGTTGTCGGCAATGTCCTCGTTGTTGATGTCCACTCCGTACCACATGCCCCCCTGGAAGAACAGGAAGGGGGAGGTAATAGGGAACTGCTCTCAAATTTCTTCTCCCATATCCTCCACAAGACTCCAGGTGTTAGGAAACCTCACTCTCTCTCTACTTGCCTGCATGTCCCCAAGGAAGATGACGTCTGCCTGGCATCACACCGAGAACCTGGACGTGCACGTCTTCCCGCCTGTGCCCCTAACCACCCCCCCTTCAAACCCTGGATATGCTGCTCAGACAAGAGCTCTGGGCCCTCTTCTGGGCAACGTGCTGTGTTTTGGGGAGGCCCTGTCCTCAGGTCCCCCCGAGGACTGGATACTTCTCAAGAGGAATACTTTCCAAGCCCTTAGCTCACTGCTTCTGTTAGTCCCCGTTTCAGATGAGGAAATGGAGATGCAGAGAAGTGAACGATCTGCTTCAAGGCCTCCCACAAGTCAGAAGCAAGGCCACTCACTGAGGGCTGCTGTCACAGTCCCGAGCACTTAACAAATATCTGTCAGTAACTATTTGCTAAACAGCAAATGAACAAATTAAGCTCTTAAAGAGATCACAACTTAGAGGCGGTAGAGCCGTGGCTGGACCGCTGGTCAGCAGGGCTCCAGCCCACTTCACCACCACCCTGGGAAGAGGCGGCAGGGTCCCCCTGGTTCCTCTGATGGCCCCGCAAGGAGCGATCATACTCTCGGTAAAAGCACTGAAGAAACCCTGGAATGTCCAGTCTGGCACCGCGGCTCTCTCTGCCCTCAGAGGCAATTAGCTGGCACCGGGTTCAGTGCCAGCTCTGTCACTGGGGCCCAACACACACTCAAAATTTAGCCCCACGCACCCAATCCCTGGAGCCCAAGGAGAAGGACCCACCTGGGCATGCCGCGCCCGCAGCTTGTTGAGGATGTTTGTGGCATCAAAGCCAGCATTGTCACACAGCTGGCGTGGGATAATTTCCAAGGCCTTGGCATAGGCCCCAATCAACAGCTGCTGTTTTCCTGGAATGGTCCTTGAGTAATCCCGCAGGTACTTGGAGAGCTCCATCTCAATGGCCCCGCCACCGGCCACCACTGAATCGTTCTGTAGAGACCAGACCCACCTCTCAATGGTAATAGGCCCCTGGTCCAAGCTCCAGCCACAGCCAAGCTGGACCAGCCAGTCAGCAGTCCCCCTAGCACAGAAAGGGAGTGGTTCCTCATTCCTCCCACATCCCAAACCCCAGGAAGCCTACATGTGGCTCTTATCTAGCACATCCCAACTGCAATCTGGTGAACCTTTTGGTTTCTGACATCTTCAAGGTCACCTTGTAGTTTGAGGGCACTGGTACAATCATTGGGATGGCTGACGACAGCAGCTTCACTGTTCGCTCACAAGTCATAGCCTTTAAGGCAGCATGACCTATTTTGAGAGACTGAGGCTATTTTTCCATGCTTTTTAAGGCAACTCAGGGCCAAGAGGCCACTCAGGGAAGGACAGGTTATACAGGGAAGAAATCACCACATAAATCCAGGGTCTTATCAGCTGGGGAGGTCAAATAGGCAATGCAGGCAGGATACCCCCAGCCTAGTACCTTGATGGCCCTCCTGACAATCATGATGGCGTCGTGCAGGGATCGCTCGGTCTCCTCCATAAACTGCTCAGCACCACCACGAAGGATGATAGTGCAAGTCTTGGCCTTGGGGCAGCCAGTGAAGAAATTGTACCTACACGCAGGATCAAATCATACAGGTGAACTTGTGCTGCCGACTGCTGCGTCCTCCCGACACTCAGCAACTGCTCTTTTGTTCCTCACTAGGGTTTTCCAACCGCACTCTTGTAGACATGTTTTGGGGAAGGTGTGGGGCTGTAACCCTGGGGCATAAAATCTTGTGGAGTCAGACTTCAGACCCAACTTGAAATACTTTATATATCTAAGTTCTTTATGCCCCGAAAGGTGACACCTGAAAAAAGAGTAGCACATGTTGTATACCACCCCCAAAAGATGGCAGGCGGCCAGACCCAGGCAGGCCCCGTGAGCTCGGCCAGCAGGCAGCCCGGGCCTATGGCTTACCTCTCGCCTCCAATCTGCGTCTCTTCAAAGACCTGGCAGCGACCCAGCACATCTGACGACAGAGCATTCACACTGGTTTGGATGGAGCCTCCGCAGGCCTGAGGAGCACAAGAAGGTAAGATCACCTGGCAGTTAAGGCTCCCATAAAGCCAGAAGACAGCTTCCTGCCACCTAGCCTCAAAAGCCAATTCCCATGCTAAACCCTGCCACAGTGCCCCAGAGCCCCCTGCCCTGGATCACCCACTCTCACCCTTATCCCCCTGGAAGAGGAGAAAAGAAAACAGAACAAAGACACAGGACAGGCAAGCAGGCCTAGTTAAAAGGAGATGGGGACCCTTTACTTCACCCAAAACCCACTCCCCCAAACTAGCATGCCTTGGGCCCAAGAACTAGTTAGGATTGGTGCTTTAGACCTAACACATCTTTGGTGAGATGCTGAAGAAGAAAAGAGGGAAACCTGGCTGCAAACACCAATACTTGAGTTTATCTAGCTGATCAGAGCATTACTACTAGGTTCCCTCACAAATCAGATTTCCCGACTTGTTTTGGTTACACTGAGCATGTGCATATGGGGACTGGAGTGCTTCAAGGCAAAAAAAAGCGAAGACAGGCCTAGAGTCAGATGCCAACCCGACAGTGCATTCCAGTACACCAGGAGTAAATGAAAACCCCTCCAGGGCCACGAAGGCCAAGAAGCAGCACACGAATGTTTGGTTACCATCATCGTCCTCTTCAGATCCTCCTCCGGCACTCGGCCAGCACAGAACATGTCCCTGTCGGCAAAGTACTGGGTGGCCACATCCCCAATGGGGAGTTTGGACAAGACGACCTTGGCTCCAGAATGATGGATCCTCTCTAACTTGTCATAGAGAATGTTCCATTCAGCATCAACAATTGCCTGATAATCCTGAAGAGACCCAGAAAAGGATGAGGATGATTTTGGGGGGAGATTAGCAAATATGGTAGGCTGCAATATACCCCCCCAAAGTAAAATATACTGATTTATCTGGGAATTAATGAGGGTAAAGAGAATAGCCTCTCCTCAGTCCAACTAAACAAGAGACCCTATATGATACTTTAGGAACCACCTAAAACTTTCAAACACAAAAACAGAAAATAACCCCAGGACTGGGAGTTCCTCCAGAGCTGGCATCCCAACATATAAGAAATAGTTTAGCCTGACAGAGTTCTGGATTCCTCTGAGAAGCTGTACCCATGGAGATCCCAATGCCAAGACCCCTTCCCCCAGAGGCCATTCTTTGTTGGGAGCACATTACCTAACAGCACTTGCTTACAGCTGGGTGACACTGCTACCTTCAGAGACAGACTTGGTATTATCAGTTATGGGAGCATACCTGTCCCTACAGTGAGGGACCCAGTGTAGGAGGAGAGTCTTCATCTGCTCAAGTAAGAGGACTCAAAGTCCTGGGCTCGGTGTACAGGTGGAAGGCCCCCGCCAGCCCCTTCCTGGGGCCAGAGGAGAACATTTCAGCAGGTCTTCCCTAGCCACATCTCCTAAGCTTCAGGTCACTCAGAGAGTAGAGTGGGAAAAGAAGTGAGCCTGGCACTTGGACATCAACATATTCAGAGGGCCAGGAGGACAATGGGGTTCATAGGGAGTCTGAGAAACAGAGTGGGGCCCAAGATGGCCACAAAGACCCAAGGCTTTGGCCCAGAAAGCTGATCGTTCCCAGGTCACTGACAGCTGGTGGGGCCTACCTCAACCGTGTGGACTCTGATTTCAGCATTATCTTTCTCAGCTTTCAGCTCAAGCTCAACATTTAAAAGGGCAATCATTGGATTATTGTACTTTTTGGGTTGCATTTCAAACCCAGCATAAGAGAAAGTCTTCTTGAATGCGACGCCAGCTACCAGCTGGGACTCCTGTTTAAAAAAACAACAACAGTCAACAGTTCAGTACTGGCATGAAATGAAATCAAGCTAGTGGTGTACTAGGCTAACGTGTGTCCATGCCCGTGAACCTCAAAGACTTAACCACGTCTTTATTTCACTGTTAAAACAAAGCCTTTTCATTTTCATAAAAGCTGGGAAAAATACAAAACATAGTTTGGTTGTCCCTTCAGTACAAAGAAATCAATCATTCAGCCTGCAGAGACTAAGCATGGTAAAGGGCTGTTTGGGCTATCCTTTAAGCCTGACTTCCAAAGGGATAATGTGAATGTGTCCCTACAGTGCCAGGCAAGGCACTAGGCATTTATGAATAAGGCACAGGCTGTCTAATGCCTCCCCCTTCAATCCCAACTCAGTCCCCTCACCCAGTCTTCTATGGGACACGTCTCCCCACACCCCCCTGTATCTGCCCTGTGTGCACGCACACACACTTCGACCTGTGTGCAGTAGCCTAGGTGCTTCCTCTTTCCAGCAGATGAAGCCAAAAGGTCACAAGGGTCAGAAATTCCCTGTACAGTTCCCTAGCTACAATTGTGGCTTCCTACATTTCAGTCCCTCAGAATATGAGCTTCCTGTGGGTTGGATTTAATAGGGAATAGTTAAGAAAGCACGCTGCACTTGGGACTGACTTCAGCACTATCAAAAGACTCGGGTTCAAATCCCAGATCTCTTTCTTACTAAAAGACCAAGTCATTTCCCACTCAATAAAAAAGGGTGTATATTCAGCTCAATGGCCTCTATGCTCTCTGCCAGTGCTAACCCGTAATGCTGTAGTCTACCAGTGAACACATCTGTGCATCCCTCAAAGCCACAGCATCCTAACGGGGGTGATGCCTGCGCTCAATCAAGATGGATAAGCAGAAATCAGCTGAACAAAGAAAGGAAAAGAGGTTCCACAGAGGCCATGTGGTGGCATCAGAGAACGTGAAGCCACTGGCAGCTGCAGGAACACAGAGGGCAGGGGCCGGTCCAGGAGAATCTTACAGGCTCTGCTAAGGCCTGCCTCTCAGCCTGCATGCAATGTGGAACCCCAACAGGTTTCCCACACAGGGTAGTCAATTGTGGAACTTCACCATACATCAGAAAACAGGGCTGACTGAGGGGATCCAAGACTGGAGGAAGGGTGACCACTGCCAGGACAATGCTCTTGAGAGTTAGTAAAAGAGACAGCTTACAGAAGTAAATAGTAAGTTGGCAGGCAAGATGAGACAATGGTGATTGACAGGTTGTGAGAGGTTGTAAAGATTTTCGGAGAAAGTTTATTTATTTTTAATTTAATTTTTATTTTTTTTTGAGGAGTTGTAAAGATTTTCAAAGATGACCCTGGGTTTCTGGTGTGAGGGACTGAGTCAATGGTGGAGATACCAACTATGTCAAGGAACACAGAAAATGCTACAGGTCTGGAGGACGAGATGAGTTCAGTAGCAGTTAGACACAACAGCATGAGGCTCCAGGGGGTGGTAAGGACTGAAGACACAGATCAGGAAGTTCTCAGTTAATCCTGAGAATAAGTAAATAATTAGCACCACCATTTACTGAATTCTGTGTCAGGTTTTATATGCATTTAAGGAATGTGGGACAGGCTGAGGAAAAAGTGGGCTGGAGCCCCTGGCTTTCTCACCAGATGAAATTATTATTTTTGATCCCCAGTTGTGTGAATGCCAATCCAATCTCAAGAGTCTAGGGAAACAGGAAGGCCCGGGAGAAGATGGACTACTGCACCAAAGCTGTGGGCAGAGACAAAGTCGGTGAACCATGATGGCTGAGAAAGGAGTGCTACGGGGGCCAAAGATGGGGAGCTGCTCAGATGACCTCCAGATTCCTCACAGCTCTTACAGAAGAGAGAACCTCAGTCTGCTGACATGTGCCACGACAGGAGGAAGGGGAGGAAGGAGAACACAGTGGGGATGTAATCTGGAAGGGTAAAAGTCACAGAACAAAAAGTGAAGGGCTGGGCCAGGTTATAATTTTCAGGCAGGTCTTGCCCTGTCCATTATCACCTCAGGCCGGGTCACCAAGGTAGAGTAAAGAAGTAGGGCAGGCCAGAGCAGAGAAGGGCCAAAGGGGAATGGAGATACCACCATCAAGAAAGGCTTCCAGACAGATAGCACTGTGTTAAAAAAGAACAAGCTACAGTTATGCTGGGCAATGCAGTAGCCATGAGCCACATGTTGCTATTTCCATTTAAATAAATAAATGCTAAATGAGAAACTTACTCAGTTGTACTAACTGCATTTCAAGTGTTTGGGAGCTACATATGTCCATGAAATGGACAGCACAGACATGAACAGTCCTGCCATCGCAGAAAGTTCTTTCCTGAAGCACTGAATTAAAAGCCTGACATGCTGATATGGATCAAATTCTAAAATATGTTGTTAAATGAAGGGAGTTACAGAACACCAGGTATTATAAATGAACACTTGTGTTTAGAAGAAATATTTACATACGGGCTCATGGATACACACAGTAACTCTGAAAGCATTTGCAAGGCTGTGCACATGTGCGCACGCGCGCACACACACACACACACACACAACAGTGGTTTTATCTGGGGCAGGAACTGTACAGGGGACATTTATTTTTATCTTTAGGCCCCTTTATACATTTAGAACTATCTATCATCTATTCAAAATAAACGAATAAAAGGGAGAGCTTGGACATGTCACTTGGGAAAGAGTGGACCGAGAAGTACTTCTTGGATTTATTAACTGAGAGGGTCACAGGTAATTTATCGGACGGAGCCAGCATGATCCCCTCCCACATCACACTGAGATTCAAAAAAATCAACAAGTTCAATCTGCTCTTCTGCTGACAAGTAAATACAGGTCTGGAGAAATTACAAAATGTATGTAGAGTCACAGGCTGTAGTGACAGCATGGGGACGACAACTCCAGTCTGACTTCTAGCCCAGCATGCCTTCTCTCAACACCTGTAACGTGTGCTCACCTCCTGTACCAACCTGTCTGAAGAGCCCACGTGGAAGCAGGAGCCTCCCAGGGAGGCAGCAGCAGGCTTACCTCTAGAGCACCACCCTGCACCTTCTTGATTCCAATCATTTTAAGCTGCAACAAATCGTCGAGCATTATCACCGCATCCACCACCATCTTAGCGAAGAAGGCTTTCTGCTGGGAAATCAGCTTGGAGCTCAGAGCGGTCATGGCACACTTCTCCAGCAGCTTCCTCTGCTCCCTGGGACACAAGGATGGTGGGACCCGCGTCAGGCCCGGAAAGCCCCTCTTGTCTGAGTCTACTGCGTGTGGAGGGGGTGTCTGTTCTGGTCTCTAAACAGCCCCCACCAACTTCATCTTCCACATCTTTAGGACAGATTATCACTGACGGATGGTGACTGCAGTCAGAGACCTCCTGTGTGACAGCTCTAAGACTACAGTGTACAGCCCCTTTTGTGCTGTGTGGGCTGGGGCACAGCCAAGGGTCTGGCAAGAGCCAAACAGCCCCAGGTCCATAGAGGGTGGCAACACGCTTCTATGTCCAATTTGGCCACAGAAAGTTAAGGTTCTGACAAGGCCCACCGAAAACTTACACTTTATCTTCCTTCTTCACGGTCACAGCGATCTCTTTGATCTTGTTAACTGCCTGCCAACAACAGAAGCCCAGTGAGTCTCTGGTGCCAAGGGCAAACAGGAGAGGCGGGTCCCAGTCTCTCCTGCCACTCTCCAATCTGTTTATTCCCAAATCTTAAACATTCCCACTCTGCAGCTAAAACAACACTTCCAAGTCTTGTAGCTGCCCAGAAACACACATCTCTACAGTTTAGAAAACTCCCAGTGACAAATAGGTATAGGCGTAGGTATGGTTTAGGTATAGTTCTGAAAAATCATCAGGGTATTTCCAGGATTTAACTCTGAATATTCAGGGAACAGACTAAAATAAATGAGTGGAAACAAGCTACGATGCTAGACTGGGCCGAATCTTCTGGCTTATGAAAAACACCCATGATGACTTCTAACAATTAATATATTAATATATTTGATATGTTATGTAATATATTTGTATGTTAAACTTAGTATCTTTTCAAAAGCACTTCTCATATATGATCTCATTTTAATGTCACCACCCAGAGACAGTAAATAACTTTGCGGGGGGTGGAGAGAATCTCAGGCAGACTCCCCACCAAGCGTGGAGCCTGACCCAGTGCTTGATCCCATGACCCTGAGCCGAAATCACAAGTCGGACACTTAACTGACTGAGGCACCCAGGTATCCCTGAACAGAGACAGTAAAGGGAGAAAGTCAAGCCTAGAGGGACTGACTTGCCCAAGACCACAGGATGAAGGTCAAAGATCAATAAAAGCAGGTTCTTCAAGATGTGTGCCATGAGAAACTTGATAAAAAACAAATCAAACAAGCCTAGCTCTCACTTACTGAGTCCACCAGGAAACCCGAGGCTTAAAGAATAGCTACAGAATAAACCCGAGGCTTAAAGAATAGCTAAAGAATGGTAGAACTCAGATTCTTAAGAATAAGTCAGAAAATGTGCAAGGAACCCTGTTACCAGTCTCTCTACCCCACTAAAGGTATTATCCTAAGAGAAACATGAAGGTACCCAGGCACAAGGCCGAGGGTAGCCAATATTCCCATACCAACTGGGTGGCGGTGCGGAAAGCTCGGATGATGATCTGTGGGTGCAAACCTTCCTCCACATAGGGTTTCACTTGCTTCAGAAACTCTGCAGCCAGCAGGGTCACCGAGGTGGTACCATCACCGACCTGGAAGAAGATGACAGGAAATTCACACTTTCTCATGTTTAGAGATAAAGTCTGGAAATCCATTTTTAGGCAACCTACCCATTTAAACTGGGGAGTGTTTAAATGAGTGTGAAATGTTTTTTCTGGAAGCACAGGTGATGGCAACAAGTACAAGGAAGGTAATGGTAGTTAGGTATCCACCCCATCAAATGACTCTGGGCTACAAAATAAATTCCCCAGCCAGGCCCACTCTCCAAAGACAGCTGATCTGGACAATCAGAGTTCCTCAGCATATGAAATCACATAAGCAGATTAACAAAAACTTATTTATTGCACACAGGTATGATGAATAAGGCAGAGACATCAATAAGGCATGATGAATAAGACATGAGACAAATATTCTTTAAGGAGTACAAAATACTACGGGAGTTGACAAAAAGATAATTTCCAGCCAAATCCCACTAAAACAAACCTTCCAGGACCAAAGTCCTTTACATTTTAAACACTGTTTGGAATAGGCAGATCACTAGTCTGCTAATCTTTCTAACATAGTCATTTTCTACAATGGGATCTAAACCCTATTTTTAATGAAGGAGAAAAAGAATAAGCTAAAACCAGTTCACCTCTGATTTAGCAGAAATTTACTTTCAACTCACTTATGTGTAATGGGAGATATTTTCAAGGGGGAAAAAGTGTTACTGTGGTAAAAGGTTTAAGCTGCCAAATTCCTGGCCAGAAAGGTATTAGTCCTGGGGCGCCTGGGTGGCAGAGCGGTTAAACGTCTGCCTTCGGCTCAGGGCGTGATCCCGGCGTTATGGGATCGAGCCCCACATCAGGCTCCTCTGCTATGAGCCTGCTTCTTCCTCTCCCACTCCCCCTGCTTGTGTTCCCTCTCTCGCTGGCTGTCTCTATCTCTGTCGAATAAATAAATAAAATCTTTAAAAAAAAAAAAAAAGAAAAGAAAAGAAAGGTATTAGTCCTTTGTTGAAGACAATAACAGGTCAAATCCAGACTATTCTCACTTTAATTTTATATAAGCAATACTGTTTTATAGGCTACTGGGTCCTAATAAACCTTTTTATATAACTTCAGAACATATTTGTAATACTCTTAAAATGCAAGCCTGTTTCCTCTCAACATTTATTATCAAGATTCTAGTGTTAGAAAAAAAAATTTTTTTTTTAAAGATTTTATTTATTTATTTATTTGACAGAGATAGAGACAGCCAGCGAGAGAGGGAACACACGCAGGGGGAGTGGGAGAGGAAGAAGCAGGCTCATAGCGGAGGAACCTGATGTGGGGCTCGATCCCAGAACGCTAGGATCACGCCCTGAGCCGAAGGCAGACGCTTAACCGCTGTGCCACCCAGGCGCCCCTAGTGTTAGAAAATTTTTAAAAAAGACTATTTATTTGACACAGAGAGGTATAGCAAGAGAGAGAGAGAGCACAAGCATGGGGAGCGGCAGGCAGAGGGAGAGGGAGAAGCAGGCTCCTCACTGAGCAAGGAGCATGACTGGGGCTTGATCCCAGAACCCTGGGATCATGACCCACCGAAGGCAGACGCTTAACCAACTGAGCCACCCAGGCGCCCCTAGTGTTAGAAATGTTTTAAGACAGACTGGTTAATGCCATCATATTGTTCATTTAAAAATAGCTGAAGTGATAAATTTTACGTTATCTATGTTATACCAGCAAGGAAACAACAACAACAACAACAGGTAAACTGGAAACCTTAAAGTTTCCAGCCCCATCATATAAGATGACTAACACATGAGAGATTAAATTATTTACCAGGTCACTGATACGAATGACAGTACATGAGCCTGGTCCTAAGATCTCAGCTACACGCAGTTAAATAGTATAAATTTTAAAAGATTATCAATTCCATCTAAATATTTTACAAGCATGTATTATTTATTAAATCATAATTTCAGAGTTAAAATCAGAAAAATTTTAAGAGAGAAAAGCAAAGGAGCAAGCAGGCACGTATTTCAACCTTTATGTAAACACACACGCTTGATTTTCCCACCTCAGCATCTTGGGATTTGGCAATGTCCACTAAAGTCTTTGCTGCAGGATGGACAACATCTAGGAGTTTCAGAATTGTGGCCCCATCATTAGAAATTGTTGCTTTGCCTTAAAAGGAAAAACACAAAGTAAAAACGTAAAGACCCTTTTCCCAACTGGACTTGGAGCCCACACACACTTTATTGGGATGGGACAGAGATAATGGCATATATGAACTGATCTTTTTATTGACTTAGCTCTCTGCACAAAGGGCCACCTAAAATCACAAGCTTCCGAAGACCATGAGCTCCTGATTTTCTCTGAACAGCATTTAGCATACCTCAAACTGAATGTAGGAAACATTACTTTAAATGAGAACGAAAACTGTTCAGATATTCTTGACACAGTTGATACTCTACTATCTCACATGTCAGCTAATACACTAAAACACGAGGGGGAATTCTGTCTTGGTAACATGATACCATGGGAACGATCACAGGCAACTCAGATGGTTCTATTTCATGCTTCCAGGCTGCATCTAAGAGGCAACAGGCTCCTGAGCCCAACTTCTCCCATATATTCCCACAGGGTTCAGCACTCAGGACAAAGTATGAAATGGAACCATTTCATAGTGCGCAATCACTCAGAGAGCTTAAAAGCAGTGGCATTTCTGATGCCAACCTCTGCTAGCCCCAAACACTCTCCAGCAGTCCCCTCTCCTGCACACTGGCCTGAGGAACCCTGCAGACTTACCTCGGCCATCTACAATCAGCTTGTCCATGCCACGAGGGCCCAGGGTGGTTCTTACAGCCTCCGCAATCACCTGGCAGGCGCTGATGTTACTTACAAGCTGGGGGATGCCTTGGGAGCTATCGGTCCCCTCTTTCAACAGGATAACTGGTGTGGGCTGGAGAAGAAAGAGCAATGGACTGCTTTTAATAATCATCTCTTACAGTGAAATTCAAGGAGGGAGGAGAAAGGATAAATGTTTCCATCTCTCCCCTAACAGACATATCTGGAGGCCTTTTAAAGATCTGACAGAGAGAGACAGCATGTGCAAGCGTGCACGTGCACATGCGGAAGGGGAGCAGAGGGAGAGAAGGAGACTCCCCACTGAGCACGGAGCCTGACGCAGGGCCCGATCTCACGACCCCGAGATCATGACCTGAGCCAAAATCAAGAATCAGACACTTAACCGACAGAGACGCCCAGGCGCCCCTCTGCAGGCTTTTTAAAACCATATTCCCGAGGCCCACCACACTGATTCCTTAACCAGCCCCTACATCCAGAGATACTGCCAAGACCACAGCATACCCTGCAGGTGTGCTAGAAAATGGTATGAGAAGCATGATTTAGTCTACAAGAACAAATCAAATATTGTGTTCTCCAGTGCTCAGTGGATAAGCCTAGCCTTTTCAACTTCTGACACTATTCCCTGTGTTGAAGAATTAGGTCACAGCACAGGAGGAAGCTGCTCAGTGTTCACCCTCCAGCAAAACCACCACTTATCTGCATTACAGCTTAATCCCAGAGAACTTGCTAGGGCACTGATGCAAAACACCGAGGTGCCAACAGCCTCGGGTGGTTTCCCGGTGCTGGCCAACAAGCATCTTTCCTAACCACGCTTGGCGGGACTGTATGCAAGGAGCCAGGCAGAGACAAACTGCTAGCATGTCTGTCCCGCCTCACAACGTGACCATAAATCTAATTCGTGCAACAGTGCTTCCACCTCTCATGCCAGTTCCACACAGCTTCCCTGTGACCAATCTCCAAACAAACGTCCCCAGGCATTTTTCTCTATTTTGCATGCTAGCCTCGAGAACAGTCAGTATTCCTACAGAGGCTTCATTTGCAGACCTGCCTTAGAAACTCTGGGAAGACAGGGATACTTGCCTATTTTAAAAGCCTGCTTAGAGACCCTTGCTTTAATTCCTCATCTTAGCAAACCAGTTTGGATCAAAACCTGTGCCTTCAGAGATGAGCTCAGAACCACACTCAGCCCTGCATTTGTGACTTAATTTTGTGTGTGAAACAAAATACAGTAAGGGTGCTGTTTCAAAACTTGTTATGCTATGTGTGTACTACTAGGCTGTGACTTAAAATTTCTTACCACGGACTGCAATATGAAGTTTGAAAGCCACTGCCCCTGTCCACCCCTACCAGGTACTTCAGGTGTCTGAGCAGGAAAGACACAGGACACGGAAGCACAAGGGAGATCTTGACCCAACAATAAGGAGTCAGGGATTCACACACCAGAAAGCCTAGTGACCCATGAGACTGACTCCATATTCACTGGGCAATTCCCGATAAAGGCTAACTCCTTTGGCCACTGCAGCTGGACAGCAGTGGGCAGGAGGAAGATTGGAACAGGGCTGAAGAGGCAGGTAAGAACCAGACTGCACACTCAATTGTAGACCATGGTAAGGAATTTGGATTTTATACCTACATAGGAAGCCCTGGAAAAACTTTTAGCAGAGGATTGGCATGTTCTGATTTACATTTTATCTATATAAAATATAAAGAGAGAGAAAGCAGGAGGCAAGATATAACATGTAAATGCATAAAAGGGGGCTGGAAAGATGTGCAACAAACTCTAATGAGTAAGAGAGTGGGAGTAAAGAGGGTTTTGATGCTTTGTATTGTGTATTTTCTGTTTTGTTTCAATGTTTTCCCAATGAACACATACATTTCTTTTCTTTTTTCTTTTTTAAAGAATACCTGTCAGATAACTCCCTAAATCTGGGGTCAGATTACCCCCTTTCACAGTAGTGTCTTAGGTCTCGCAGTAAGAAATGGCATCTTTATACTCCCAGCATTCTTTCAGGCCTCTTACACCTTCTATAAGGAAAAAGGTGTCCTCTTCAAAGGCCCCACCCTCTCCCAATCCTGAAAATTATTCCTCATGGCAGCCCCCACACTTCTTCGGTTCATCCTTGCCCTGGATAGTCTTACACTTCAAAAACTAACTTGGATCTCAAGTTCTTCCTGTTGCATTCAACAAATTTTCACCTCTCCAACAGGATAACTTAACAATGCTTGAGAAGGCTCTTTCTTGCGTCCACTTCCAAACTGTATGCCTACTTACAAGAGCTACCCTGGCACTTTTCCTTTTCTTTAAAGATTTTATTTATTTGAGAAAGAAAGAGAGAGAGAGAGAGAGCGCGCGAGCGCACGAGCATGAGCAGGGGGAGGGGCAGGAGGAGAAGACTCCCCGCTGAGTAGGGAGCCGTTGGGGAGGGGGGTGGGGAAGCGGACGACAATCCCTGACCTTGGGATCATGACCTGAGTCAAAGGCAGATGCTTAACTGACTGAGCCACCCAGGCACCCCATTTTTTTTTTTTAAGATTTTATTTATTTATGTGTGAGAGAGTAAGGGCACCCACAGGGGCAGGGGGAGCAGAGACAGAGGGACAAACACAGACAGAGGACAAACCCCACAGCCCGACAGGGGGCTCTGTCTCAGGTTCCTGAGAACATGACTGAGCTGAAACCAAGAGTCAGACGCCCAATGGGCTGAGCCACCCAGGCGCCCCTACCCTGGCTCCGTCGGTAGAGCATGCGTCTCTTGATCTCGAGGTCATGAGTTTGAGTCCTATGTTCACTGTACACTTTACTTAATAAAATGTGTGTGTGTGTGTGTGTATGAAGATATTTCAAAAAAGTAAAAAACAAAATGAAACACTTTCTTACCAGGCCAGCAATTCATCAGAGCCCCAATTCTTCCAAGATGTTTTCTCAACAGCAGCTACTAGGAGCACCCTGAACAGAGGATCCCGTAATTCCTTCTGCTTTCTCTTGTGTACAACTTTTAAAACACCAGCCATCTTAAAGTATGAGCTTCCCAAAGGTAAGGATTATAGTCACCTCAATTTGTGGAGTGCCTAGATTTGGCCACATATGAAGCAATACGTAACCGCTTTTGATATTGAAAATTCAACTTTATATATACTTTTAAGTGTCTGATATACGCCATGAATTAAGATAGCCCTGGCTTCTCAAAGCACTGGCAGTATGGTCACACTAAATCCATGGAGAATTCTTAAGTACAAAGCAAGCAGGGTTCAGAAGCAGCTGATCATGTAGTCCCCTCATTCCCTATGCTTTGTAGGCCTTACAGAAATGGCAGGCTGGGTAGAGGAGGGATCCTAAGGGAAAGGAAACGTGGCAAAGCTGGACTGTGCCAAGCCGGGTTGAGCAGGATGGGTCCTCTTCTATTAGCTCCCCAATGGCATGCACTGCTATGGAATGTCCAGCTTCTTTTCTAAGTTACTTTTCAATCTCACTCATTTTTACTCAAGTAAAGAAACAATAGTGGAACCAGTAATCTGCCAAGGGTATCACGGAAGGCTCTGGCATTTCAGCTTAATGATCTTCATCTTCATCCTCCCTAAAAACTTATACAGCAAGGAAACAGAGCAGGGGTCAGTTAAGGAAAAACCCAAGTGTGGTGGAGCCCCTCAGTGAAGGGTTTTATCACCAGACAGAAGAACCTCGGTTGTGATCCTCAGTTCCTTGAATGCCAGCCAAAACTCTTATGGTAGCCTTGCCAGCAGGATAGAGTACAGGGAGGAAAGCAAACATCACCAAGCACCGCGCAGAACAGCTAACGTTTGCGGAGTTCTTACTACATGCTGGGCGCTTTATATTAGCTCAAAGAATCCCCTTAAGACAGTGAGGGCAAGAAATTTAATAACATGCTCCACGTCACACACCTAGTAGGTGGCCCAGCTTAGTTATAAACCTAGGCATCCAGTGTGGCTCCAGAGCCCTTGCTCTCAAGGGCTCTGCTGTCTCCATACGGAAGATGGAGGTGACTTCAAGAATAGGTAATGCTTAAGAGGGAATGGAAAAGGGCAGTACTAGAAGTAAAGGGGAGAAAGTACAGATTAATTCTGGGTTCCTTCTACCGTGGGTACAACTGGATTCACAGGGCATTTGGTAACAGAATGAACACCTCATAGGTGTCAGTTTGACATCTACCAGGACAGGAAGCAGCAGCAGCAGGCCAGAAAAGAACAGTGGGCTTCCTCTGGCTGACAGACTAAAATGAACGAGTGAACTGCCAAGTGCACCACAGGGAGCGGTATCTCAGTCAGGGTCCTGCCTCAGACATCCCCTTAAAAGCCGACCCTGTTCAAAGCAACTCAAGAGACAGCAGCAGGCTTGGGGTGCATGGAAGGCATCTACGGCCCTGAGATGGCAGAAAGGGATGGTGCGGAAGCGGGCAGGGCTACAGGGGGCCTCCGGGATTCACCAACACCCCTAATTCAAGAAGAGGAGACCCAGAGTTAGATGGCCAACTAGGAATAGCCTGGTCTGATGCCAAATCCGGAAGGGCAGTCAGGGTCGGAGTCAAAGCCCGGGTCTTCCCACCTCTGATGTAGCGTTCCCACGTGCCCTGTCCATTCTCCCGGCTCAGGAGCTGCACCCCCAACAACCAGCTGGCATTACATGACATTCAGCAGGCACTAAAAATGCGTTTACTTAAGCAACGAACGAGTGAGTGTTCAAGTACGAGCATGTACGCAGTACACGTACGCAGTAGCAGGCGCGCCGGCGGACCCGCGAGCAATCATAGTAGAGCCCTTCCGCTCCGCCCAACAGAAGGTCCCCATGCTGCCTCAGCCCGTTCTAGGAAGCACACGTTTTTACGTCCCACGTTTCCCAAGGCACCAGTGCCTCCAAGTCGGCCCGCCGACCGTGTACGCATGCACGCTCAAGCCGCACTCGTTTAACACTGGTTACCATTGTGGAGAGGCTCCAAAAACCCGGTCCCCTAAGCGGGCTCGCGGCCCCGAAGCAGCCTGGGACTTGTAGTTCCCAGCCGGTAAGACCAAGACTTCCCTGCAGCCCCACAAAGCCCTCGCCCAGGGCCCCTGTGCCGTGCTGGGGCCGAGCCAGGCCGCGGCGGGCCGGGGTCGCCCGTAGGCAGGGGGTCCAGGGAAGGACAGAATCGGTAGCCAGCGGAGGGCCCTAGGCGACTGACCCCGGCAGGGCGGCGCCACCCACGGGCCGGATGGCAGCGGATGGCGACGGATAGGCGAAACGCCACTCACCATCATTTTGGGAGCTTATTCAGTGGCCCGCTACTCCTCCCGTCTTCTCCTCGTCCCGGCGGCCCAGCAACCCCACAATCCCCCGCGCCAGAGAAATCCCCGGAAGCTTCGCCTAGCCGTTGACTCGGGAGAGGAAGGGGACAGGCCACTTCCGCCACTCTATGGCTTGCTACCACAGAGTCGACACGGCTAGAAGGGCCAGAGGCTGGGCCTTGGAGGGTGCTTTTGCGCGAAGTGTTGGTTGCGGGGTTTTGGTTGTGCCTTTCTCTTTTTATATGTAGAATCCTTGCTCGGCCCGCGTTACCCGCTAAACCTCATCCCATCCCCCTCCCGAACGCCAGATCAAGGAATACAATAAACACAAACATTTATTGAACGCTATGTTCAATAGGCTTACGTTTAATAAGCACTTGGTGAGAGATCTCATAAGCCCTTCCAATCCCATCGCGTTGGTACTGTTATCATGCCCATTTTATAGATGAAGGAACTGAGGCTAAGAGGTTATGAAAAGTGTCCAAGATCACAGTGGTACGCTAAGTGGTAGAGAAGCAGGCGTGGGTACCCGGCACCTGGCCCCAATGTCCATTTTCTGGCTCTGCGCTGGCCACAGCCTCCTCGAGGGAGGGGATCACTAAGCCGCGTCCCCAGCGCCTACCGACAGAGAGCGCGCAGGCACTAGTGGAACTGCGCAGAGAACGAGCGGAGCGGAGGTCGCGGGAGACCACCTGGGAGCCAGACGAACGCCTTCCCAAAGAGGAGGTGAGGAAGAGGAAAGCACAGTTGAGAAGCAAATCGTCGTCTTGCTAGGCGGCCACAGGGAAGATCCGGCCGAGACCGCACCAGCTGACGGCCCCGACATTCCGCGGCTGAAGCGAGTTCAGAGGGTTGCCCACCTCCAGTTCGCTTTCCTGCCTGGCCAGCCCACCAGCCCACCAGCCCACGCGGTCCTGGAGTCGAATCCAAACTAAGAAATGCTGGGGCGAGGGTTGGGGGGGGCGGCAGTTGCTCTTAAGAGTTTAGACCAATCAACCCTCGGCCCCACTTCTCTGGACCAATAGGAAGTGGGCTAAGGCGCAGGGGCGGAAAGTGTAGCTACACGAACAGGCATCAGAGCCAATCAGCCGGAGGCCTCGTTCCCGTCCGCCAACCAGCGGTAAGAGCGGGTTTGGGGGCTGGAGGCCGGGGCAGCTGTCAGGCTGAAGTCCAGCGAGCTAGCGCGGTGGGGCGGCTGGAGGAAGCGCGGCGCCGGGCCGGGCCCTGGAGATGGTCCCCGGCGCCGCGGGCTGGTGTTGTCTCGTGCTCTGGCTCCCCGCGTGCGTCGCGGCCCACGGTGAGCGGCAACGGGCGGGGCTGCACTGCGGGGCGGGGCTGGCCCTCTAGCTCACTCGCGTGTCGGGCCGGGAGTCACGGGTCACCTTGGGGACCCCGCGAGTTCGGGGCAGGGCATGTCTGGGGATGGGCGACTGGACTGGGTGGGTGCTGGTCCCCAGCGACATGAGCAGGGCGCGGCCTGAGGCTGGACTCTGAGTCCTCAGCTCCCCCACGTCGAGGCAAGACTCCTCTCCACGCCCCCAGTAGCGCCGACCCAGATGGCTGAAGGGGCGACCAGGAGAAGGAACAAGGGACAGCTAGAGGTATTACAAGCTGGAGATACGTATGTGAGCACTCACATACGCATACAGGAGCACACATTCTTACACGTGGGCTCGCACGTACACAAATACACACGCAACCTGTTTGCACCTGAAGGAGCACATAAACATATACACCCATACACACATGAGCACATACGTATACCCACACTTGATTTACACAAATCAGCAGATGCGAAGGCCAGGCAAAGATGTGTGTGAGAAGGAGGAGGAGTTCAGTGTTAAAGGTTTCTCCGTAATGTATCTGTATCTGATGGGAAGTCCCCACACCCAGGATAAAAGGCTGTAGAGCCCAATGGCAAGCCAGTGGAACTCTATCGGGTGGCTGTGATTTGGGCAGGAGAGAAGGACGGCTAAAGCTGCAGTCTGTCCTAACCCTGACACACAACAGTGGCTTGATAGTTTGTTGACTGACTACTTGACCTGTGGCAGCAGCTTCCACACTTACATACTCCTCAGTCTCTCTAGGTTGAGGAAACCAGGGATTCAAGTCCAGGTAAACTATTAAACTTTGGTGCTGAAGAGAAGATCCCAAACCCCAGAAAAATCTGCTTGTTCTGAAAATTCTGTTCCTCAGTGCAAAGGAGCTGAAAATAGTTGTTCATTCCTTCAACAACCTTTATTGAGCACCCACATATCCTAGCCGCTGTTACATAATGTGGATACAGCGCTGAACTAAAAGCTACAAAACTGTGGTTCTTGCCTTAGTGGAAGAAACAGACATTAAACAAAAAATTATGAATACTGTATAATTACAAATTATGTTGAAAGTGTCAATGGAGGAAAAGCTGATTTTGAAGGGGCATGGGGGGAGAGCAGTGACAGGGCAGAAGGTTTCTCTAGGAAGTGACATGTCAGCTATGACCTAACCAATGAGTAGGCGTGAGCTAGGTGAAGAGTAGACTGGGGTGGGGTAAGGGGAGGAAGCCCTCCCACGTAGAGGGAACGGTTGCCAGAAGACTCAGAGAAGTGATGAAACTGAAAGGAGGCCAGGAAGGAGTAGATGAGGTTGTAGCAGTAGCCAAGGGCCAGATGGAAGGGGACCTTGCAGGCCACAGTTAAATGTTTAGATCTCATTTTTAGTGCAAAGGGTAGTTGTTGAAGGGTACTGGAGCCATAGGAGTGGTGACCTGATCATAGTTGTTTTATGATATTTTAAGAAGCCCCCTGGCTGTTGTTTGGGGGAATGGTGGGAGAGAGCAAGAATGGAGGCAGATAGACCAGTTAAGAAGCTGGACCAGTGAGGACAAGAAATGATGGTGGCTGGACAAGGGTCATGGCAATGGAACTGGAGTCAACTTTTAAGTTTTAGTGAGGATCATTTTAAATCCAGGCTGCACAGCTCCACCTTGAAACGCTCAGGTCCACTTCAGAGCAAAAATGGATTCATCCTGAGAGAGAGAACACAGCGGCTCTCCATCTTCCTGGGTCCCCTGCGCAGCAGCAGCCCCAGCTGATCTCTCTGGGGTTACTAACTCTCTCTGCATCAGCTCTATCCTCCCTGGGGCAGAGACAATCTCTCTCACCCACCTGGAGGACTCACTTGGCTGAAGCTGGGTCCCTGAGCCCAGACTATAGCCAGCCTCATTGAAGACAAGGGGTCCATGATCTGAACTTGAACCAGCTTGTTCCCTGGAGGCTTCTCACCTGTACTCTTTATCTCTCAGGCTTACGCATCCATGATTATTTGTACTTCCAAGTGCTGAGTCCTGGAGACATTCGATACATCTTCACAGCCACACCTGCCAAGGACTTTGGTGGCATCTTTGTAAGTTCGGGGAGACCCTTTCGTCTCTGATCTTGTCTCTACCTCCATCCCACTAAGTAAGGTGACCCTCTCATCCCTTCGACCAATACTTGAG
Organism: Ursus maritimus; assembly: GCF_017311325.1. Lineage (NCBI taxonomy): Eukaryota > Metazoa > Chordata > Mammalia > Carnivora > Ursidae > Ursus > Ursus maritimus. Next base: position 48,254,520 of record NW_024426774.1, read on the forward strand.
TGCTGGGACAGGGAAGGGTGCCGAATCCAGCTCTGTCCTCCTGGGGCGGCTGTGCAGAAAGGGCTTCCAGCTAGCTACCCTCCTGGGTGTAATACAAACTTGGGCACCAGACAGGGGCTAGCTGTCTTCACTGGGGACATCAGATAGCGAGAAACCAAGGGTTCTGCTAGCTCTGTCTGCACTATGTGACGTAAGACAGGTTACTTCCCCTTTCTGGGTCCATACCAACTCCCCTACGTATCTCATAGAAAGGCAGTGTGGAGTGGGACAACTAGATAAGCCTTTGTGAAAATTTACTAAAAATACTTCAGTGCCCAGCGTATAGAAACCACTCCACGTTTCCTTCACACTTTGTGAGGAACCAATAGAATGGGACTGTCCGCCTAAACTAGCATGTCTCCTCATTCTGACCTATCTGAATGTCTTTCAGCACACAAGGTATGAGCAGATTCACCTTGTCCCTGCAGAACCTTCAGAGGCCTGTGGGGAGCTCAGCAACGGTTTCTTCATCCAGGACCAGATCGCTCTGGTGGAGAGAGGGTAAGGAGCAGGCAGAGACAGGCGCCAGTGGAGGGCAGGTGTAGTGTAGATTCCGAGAACAGTGTTGGTGGTGGTGCTCTGAAATAGCTGTTCTTAAATAATTCACATTTGTAATGGTCTTTAAGAAACGTCTTAAGATGATCCGTGCCTTTTGGCCATTTATAAAAAATTCTCCCTGGTCCTTCTTTCATCTTTCCAGTGTGACAGTCTGGAGGAGGGCTAGCTAGGACCCTGCCTTTTCTTTGGTCTCATCACCACCTCTTCCAGGGGCTGCTCCTTCCTCTCCAAGACCCGAGTGGTGCAGGAGCACGGCGGGCGGGCAGTGATCATCTCTGACAATGCGGTTGACAATGACAGCTTCTACGTGGAGATGATCCAGGACAGTACCCAGCGCACAGCTGACATCCCTGCCCTCTTCCTGCTCGGCCGAGATGGGTGAGGGCTCCTTGTCTCTGGCTATATCAGCACCAGCCTGGGTGCCATGACTTGGGGAGGTCAAGGGCAATCACCAGTCCCTTCCCACAAGCCTCAGTTGGAGGGCCAAGAGTCCTTGGGCCAAACAAGTTGGAGGGCCCCAGTTGGAGGGCCAAGTCCTTGGGCTCTAGAACTCCCAGAGTGATGGGGACAGTGGGGCATGATGGGGTGCTGAGAAAGTTACCATCACCACCTCTCTTCATGCCCTCCCAGCTACATGATCCGCCGCTCCCTGGAACAGCATGGGCTGCCATGGGCCATCATTTCCATCCCAGTCAATGTCACCAGCATCCCCACCTTTGAGCTGCTGCAACCACCCTGGACCTTCTGGTAGAAGAGCTGGTCCCACATACCAGCCTTAAAACAACTCTGGGCTGGGAAAGGAAAATCCAGGAATTCTGCTCTTTGGGATTTGGAGATAGCATTTGGGGACAGGTGGAGCTGGGCAAAGGAAAAAGGCTTGGGCCTTGGCTATGCTAAAAGCCACGCCACTGGCCTTCCCTTCCTCAGGGCCCCCAAACATCTCATGCTATGGGGAGAGGCAAGAGTCAGGCCCCAGAGTTTCTTGGCTAGAACCTGGAACAAAAGGGGCTAAAGGCAGGTGGCCTGAGAGCCACCTGTGACCTGTCACATCCCACCTGGCTCCAACCTCCCCTTCCCAGGGTCTCCTCAGTGTACTTCACAGCAGCTGCTGGAGTCCAGGAGCTGGTGTTTGAGGAATTAATAAACCCTCACTGACTTTTTAGCAATAAAGCCTCTCATCAGGGTCGCAACCGTGTCCTAGAATAAGAGCACGTGGGTGGGAGGGGTCTTCATACTCATCTGATCCCATGTCCTTATTTTGAGGTGGAGGAAACTGAGGCTCACAGAGGGTAAATAACTTGCCCAAGGTCCTCTAGGACCAGTGCTTAGGCCGCTGCTAATCTTGGATCCCAATACAGTCTGCTTCCTACTCAAGAACTCAGGAAGCCATAGTTCAGTCCCCGGAGGACTCCGATAGCCCAGTCCTGGGGATGCACACTAGACCACGGAAGACCCTTGACTTTGGCATTTAGAAACATGTGCACAGCAAAACGTAGGTGCAGAGAGGAGTCCACACCGAGGAGCTGCAGCTCCCATCTCCCGGCATCACCTGCTCTAAAATCATGTGCCTCTGCGCCACCTATGTGACCACTGCAGCCCCAGGCAGCTTGTCGAGTCGTTCTCCACAAAGNATTCCTGCAGAGGCCTGTCACCACTCACACTTTATTGAGAACAGTGGCCAGGTGGGGATGGGAGGGGGTGCTGGCTGCTGTGAAGGAGTAGGAACCCGACAGGCCATACAGGTGGGGTGCCACCTGACTCGATCTACGACAGCACCTGCCCTCCCAGAGATCCCTCAGTAGGGGGATGTGGCAGGCCCCCCAAGGGAGGGTAGGCAAAGAAGTTGCAAGTGATGGGCTGTAATTCTCATAGCATCCAACCCAAGAGTGAGGGGTGGTGCTAATGGGGAAGGGGAGGGGTGACACAGTCAGGGCTTAAGTCAGAGTATCTAGCCAGCTCCTCTAGGTTTCTGGCAGACCTCAGTGATCCTCTCTGGAGACCCTAAAGATGGAGATTGAGGCCAGTAGAGCCCCTCACTGACCCATGTTAAACTGGTTCCAAGGAAGCCTCTTAGGCATCCAAAATTAAGGAGCTCAGGGCTGTCATGCCCGTGTCAGCCATGCTGCTGGAATCCTCAGTGGGAAAAAGTGTGAGGAAGGGGTGATGATCCCCCACATGCCTCTCTTGAGGGAGGCAGAGGCCTCTTGCATACCCCAAGTGGCCAGTCACTGTGCCAGGGCCCGAGAGGCAAGGCACAAGGTACAGAGATTCCGGAGTCTGGGGAAGAGGTTAATCTTCACTCCCCCAGATGTCCAAATAGTGAGGGTGAGGAGGTGGGCAGAAGGAAGGATCCCCTTGGTTCAGTGTCCCTGGCACAGAGCCTCAGGGCAGGTGCTCTGGAGGCCTGGCTGCCCCTTCCTGCCTCTCCCAGCTGTGCTGGCAGGAGGCACTTGCCCGAACAGCTACAACGGTGGGAGGCAGGGAAGAAGGTGAAGGCAGCTCACCGCCTCTCCTTTCACTTCAGTACAGTCAGGCCATCCTCAGATTGCCCCTTTGTTACCCCCTCTGTAGCAGGTTGAAAGGGGTGAAGCTTCAGGTGGATGGGTAAGCATGGCCGTAGGGCCAAGGGGAAGAAACAGTTAGGGCCTGACCTTGGCTGCAGCGGCTCACACCTGGAGTGTGTGTGTGTGTGTGTGTGTGTGTGTGTGTGTGTGTTGTGCAGGCGCAGTTCTGAGAGGCTCAGTGACAGCGCACAGCCTGAACCACTCAGCAGCAGTGTCCAGGGCATGAGGTCTGGTGGGAGGTGAGGGCCTAGGGCCTAGGGTCCGGCCTCTGTCCTACCCTCTGGCAGAAACAGAGCTGGAATGGGGGGGAAGCAGGCAAGGGGAGTGGGGAATTCCTTCCAAGCCTCCTCTCTGCGGGGAGGCCCCCTTTTCCTGCAGGGTCTGGGGTAGGGCCCCTTCCAGGCAGGGCGACATCACACATCGGTCATCTCATCCCCCAGCTCTGCATCTTCTGGCTCGCCTTCCTCCTCCTCTTCATCCTCCTCCTCCTCCGAGGTCACATTGGGTTCATCAGCCTCTGCCAGGCATTTGGGGCAGGAACAGACAAACAGATAGTTCTCTCTGCAGGGGATGGGGGAGGGTGGTGAGGGTGAAGTCAGGCAGCCACCAGGATGGAGCCTCCCAGAGCCTGGCCACCCACCACACCCCCAGCTGGCACCTGAGGATCTTGTGGCGGCTGTGGCGGCTGCGCTCCCGCTGACAGCAGTCTAAGTAGCTGATACAGATTTCCTGCAGGGCAGAGAAGCGGGGGGTGGGGGGGGGTGTCTGACAGTCTGTGCTCTCTCTCAGATGGGAATAGAGCCTCCCCAGCCACTGCCCCACCTCCCAGGAGCTGGGCCCTCCATTTCCCTGTGCCCTCAGCAGATCACCAAGAGGCTCAAACAACTCGTGTCTGAGACAGAGAGGGGACTGTGGTTAGCCTCAGGCCATGGTTACGGGCAGTCAATGGCCAAGGTCTGCGGCTGGGGTCAGAGGTTATGTTGACATGGTGCTACTTGCCCTGGAAGAAGATTCAACCAGGCTCTGTCCACTGTGCTAACAGCCCCCAAATGCACACATACACCCAAAGCCCAAGCCACGAAGAGCCATCTCTTGCTTTCTTGGAAGCTGTGGATTTGTTGATCAAAAGGTGGCTAGGAAGAAGAAGTTGGGCATACAGCTGTCTCTCAATCACTGCTCTGTGGTTTTCTGGTTATTTTCTGAAGAACTGGGGGTCGGGTGGGGTTAGAACATAATCACGGGTAAAAAGACTCCTGCCCTGGAGCATGTGGGGGATTCAACCAAACAGCCTGAACTTGGGGCTCTAGCCACTGTTGCTCCCAGTCCTGAGGGAAAACTTGCAAGGCCCAACACCCACCCACCCCCCACAGCTCCTAGCCCCCTCACCTCTCCTGGCTTGATATCTTCCAAGGCAGTGACATGCAAAAGGAAGTTGTTTTCTGGGAAGGAGGTCTCTGCATTGGGGACACAGCTGTGGTTACCTGGGTCATGAGAGGCAAGTCAAAAGGACTGTTGACTAACAAAAATAACAACCTTGCAGAGCACTGGCTCCCATCCTTCCTTGTTCTCTGATCCCTGCTAGGGCCATGCAGGTCCTGGCACCCAAGTTTCCCAACTCCCTGTCCAGTGCTCTTTCCTGAAGACCACAGAGCACAGGCACAAATGCACTCCCACTTCCCACCCCCTCCCACCTGCCATCACTGCCCCTGCTGTCCTTGGCACTGGGCAACTTGGTTCTCAGTTACTGTTTCCAGTATCCCGCAAAGGGAGGGACGGGGCTGTGAAAGAACACCCGCCCATGCCAGACCACTTAACTCAGCCCTGTCTGCTATTGGATGCCTGGTAACAGCTGAGCCAGGCCTTCTGCAAGCCTAGTTTGGAAGGGGCAGAGTGGTCCCTTGGCCTGGGAGGGGTGCTTACAGTGAGGAAACCAGAGGGGAAGAGGCTGGATCTGGAAAAGACAATTGTGTGAGCTGGCTCTGCCCCTCCCTGTCAGGTGCTAATGAGACTCGCCTTCTAGCCTGAGCTGCCTCCTCCCAGGCTCTCACAACACTCCCCTCCCAAACCTGGCAGGGCAGTGGCAGTGCAAAACCAAGGCTTCCATTTGCAAGAATCAGAGCTCCGTGTCCTGCCTTTGCACAGGGCCTGGCCCACTGGAAGGTTTTATATATACACATATATTATGTCCAATGAATGAATGAATGAATGAGAAAATGATGGAACGAAAAGGCCCAGGAGACTCCCCAAGGAAGCTCCAACCGAATCCTGCTCCCAGTCTCCTCTCCACCAGCCTACAAGGGGCCACCCTTCCTCAATACTGGGACTCACAGCAGCTCTGAAGCACGAAGAGGCCAGATCCTTCACAGTTAAGAAACTCGCCGGTTGCTGTAAGACAGTAATATGCAGATGTAGTTCTACCCATTTCACTGGGGGGAAAAGGAAACTAGGCTTATAAGGATAGGCACTGGCTCCACTGTCTTGCCACCTAGTCACCACCAGTTCACCTGAACTTGCTTCTTGGAGGCGGGAGCTTTTCTGTAAATGATATCACCTTACTTGTCCAGCACCCCCACCCCCAGCATCGAGCCTCTGTATGGATCTCAGGGTCATGGCTTATCTACGTGTCCTGTGGATACATCTGAAGCTTCCCATAGGCACATAGGGATTATCGTCCCCAACCATTCGGTCAGAACTCCCTCAGGGGAAGACTGTGTCTGACTGGGGGGCATCTGAGGTTGGGTGAAACCAAGGCTCCACCTCACCAACCTGCCTCGATGTCCTTGTACAGCTGGTCAATGAAGGCGTCCAGCTGCTCTCGGTCCTGAGGCTTCAGCTCCAGAGCGTCACAGGCATGGACCCACTGGCTCAGGGAGCTGGGGGTCCCAGGCATCCATGGTTGGAGAGCAGGTGGCCCAACTCACAGGGCTCTCCACCTCCAGGCAAGTTAACCCCACTTCTTTCTCCAGGGCAGGGGCCCATTTCCCCCAAAAGACCAAGGCTCCCAAGAGCAAATTCTACCACCTCAGTCTTTCTGACTCCCACCATTGTGTCCTGTCCAGCTCTGCGGCCACAGAATCACACCTTACCCCATTCTAATCTTGAAAGGAGGTGTGCTACCTTCCTCTGTCCATCTCCCACCCCAGTCCTGATGGACAAGTTCAACAGCTTTGGAACATTCTCTCCTGACCTGGTCCCAATTCCTTGGCCATTGGTCCCAATAAGAGCAAAGAGAGACCGGAATCCATCTGGTGTGAACCACTGTGGGGAGAAAGAAAAATGAGTGCTCAGGTTACAGCCACTCGCTTTTCTTCTTGATACAACTCTCCATTCAGGAAGTCTTCTGGGAGTCCGTCCCATCCCAGCTTCATATCAAGTCAGCTCTGGCTTAGCTCTCCGAGTAGGAGGTGCTGACCTGGTTGCTCCTGGAGAGCTGGAATGAGTAGAAGGCCATTCTTCCCACCTTCCCCACGCTCACCTGGCTGAGCGCCTCCTCATAAAGGGCCTCTGTGAAGAGTCTCCGCAGAAGTTCCAGCTGGCCCTGGTTAAGGAGAAGCAGGGAGAGACATGTATCCCTGGGGATTTGCCATTAGCACCCAGGCAGGGCCCAGAACACCAGATGAGGGCAGGAAAAAGGGCCAGCTCTGTAGAAGAGCTTTCCCTGAAGGCAAAGGAAGCCCAACAGAGTCTTTATTTCCAAAGAACCTTAGCAGTCTGGTGGATTGTTCCAACCCAGGGTGGCGAACCCCAAATTCCTCCCTATTTTCCAGTGCTTGTACCAGGAGGGCTGAGGCAATGTGGCTTGGAATGTCTGTCCTCACTGCCATCTTCCAGGCTCCCTGACCTGGCGTCCAGACCAGCTTGACTCCCCACCACCTCTCCTCAGAATGAATGTAGGAAGTCCACCCCAGCTGCCTTTTAAACCCTGCCTGTACCTTCAGGCAGCTCCTGCATGGAAGTCTGCTGTCCTTAGTGAAAATGTGTAATCTTTGGGTGGGAGTGGGTACTCAGCGCATCGGCAGCTAAGATCCTCCTGTTTCACGCTGCTCCCTCACCCTGTAGACCCCCGGGCCTCCGTTTTCCATTATAACTGACTTGCCCGCTCCTATCCTATCATGAGATTCCACCTTACCATTCAGGGCACCCAACCCCATTTTCCTCTGTCATCACCCCACTTCTCAACTCTTGGTCCATATTAGGTCACACAGTTAAACAGTGGCAGGAATATAGGCCCTCTGAATATATTTTTGGCCCCAGGCTCTAACCTCTTTCTGTGGCTGGCAAGGGACCAAATGTGGAGCTCCCGTCAGGCAGCCACAGAACATCCAAGGCTATCAGAGGCGGGGGGATCACAGGAGAGGACTAACCTTGAATTTGTCCCCCAGGAGTTTGTGGACAATTTCCTCCTCCTCATTGGCTGTTTTATTACAGAACTGGGAGAAGAGTCTAATCCAACGATCTTTATCCTTAGCCTGCAGTGAACAAATACACTTCAGAGTCACGTTCACATATGCCTGTGCGCGCACGCACGTGCACGCGTGGACTCAGGGACACCTGCCTCCTTCCTGCCCCTTGTGCCCAGGTGCGAGAGCAGCCTGTGATTCTGAAGCCCCTGCCATCAGGGAAACACCAGCACCCATGAGATTCTTGGCAGACCCTTTCTTGGCCTGGGGACTCCCAACCATCTCCCCAACTGGGCCAGGCTAGCCAGTTCAACACCACTTGGAGAAATAGGAAGATGAGGCTGCGGAGCTTCAATGTTAATAGAAGGGGTTGGAGCGGCTCCTCTCGCTTTACACTCGAGGCACGATCCTGAGAAAGTGGCGCCTGGAAGCTGAGTGTGTGACCTGCTGCCGCACAGGACGCCCTCTCCTAGACCAGAGTCTCCTGCCAGACCTATGGTGAGCTGCTCCTGATGTTCCCACAGCCCAGGGGGAGGGCTGCATCTAAGCCAGGGTCTCGACGTAAGGGGGAGACTGAGGCCAAGGGGCAAACTAAGTCAGAACTGGCTCCCCTGGGAGGGCTGGGTGGGCTCACCTGCTTCACCGTGGCCACCATCCGGGCCATCAACATGATGCTTGCCGTCTCAGGGGGGTAGTGAACACTCCTGGGGAGAAAGAAGATTTGGCTAGAAATTCCCTCCCCGGTAGCTGCGTTCAGGGAAGCCCAGTCTGGCTGCTACAGAGGATCCTTCCTACCGACTCCACCAAAGAGAGGAAGTCACTGGCAAGGACGTGGGCAGGCCTTTACAGCCCTATGGGCTCAATGGGCTCTTCCTGGGAGGGTGTAAAATGCCGAGGGTGGTGGGACTGGTGGCTCACACTGAAGGTGATGTGACCGCTGTTTAACCCTAAGACGGAGGAAAAACCTGGGGATGGCAATTTCAGAAAGATGACTGCATCTGCTGGTCTCAGGCAGGCAGAGAGGGAAGATAAAGGGGAGAAGCGATGAAATGCTACCTACCTCCAGGCCTCCTGCAGCTTATTGAGAGGATGCAGGGGGTCATCCTGGGAGGGCCCGGGGCACAGGACCTGATGGTATTGCTCGGCAGCGGCCAGTCGACACTCTGCACTGCAGTACATCACCTGGCGGAGTGCGGGGAGGGCAGCACCCTAGGATCTGGCCGTGGGGGGAGGCGCAGACGTCCCGCAGGGCGCTCACCTCCGCTAACTGCGTCCCTGCTCTGAGCAGCCCGAGCAGTGGCTCAGTGACATCACGAGAGCAGAAAGCATACGGTGCCCCGGGGGCACGTGAGAAGGGCACTCAGGCTTGTTAAACCAAGGGAAGGAGAGCTCTCAGGTAGAGGGCGGAGCCCCTGCCAGGCTCCCGGGGAGAGGACAAGTTCCCACCAGACCTATCATCTAGACAGTGGGACTGTGACAAGGAGGACAAAACTGGAACAGTGATGGAGCCTTCGGAATGTCTTCCTTTCCATCATGGCTCGCAGGGGCCATGAGCAGGTCTGTCGTCAATCCTGTCTCTTCGCAGAGGACTTCAGATAAGGCCTCTCCCCCCACCCCCTTCCAGGTGCACTCCCAGGGGTGCTCACCTGACAGTGGGGACAGTTCTGGTGGAGGTCCTTGCGCACGGCACACAGCTCGGGGTGAGGCAGAACCTGGCCTGGCTTCCCAGTCAGCCTCTGGGCATTCTCCTCTGCCTTCTCCAGTGCCCGAAGGCAGTGGTCACAGGCTGAGGGAGAAAGCCACACAGGACAATGTCGGTGTCCTTAGAGCAGGGGCCATGTTTTGTCCTGATCACAGCTGTATCTCTAGGGCTCAAAAAAGTGGCTGGCACATGGTCGGCGCTCAACAAACACTTGGGAAGTTAGTGCATGAACGACTGACTGTGTTGAAGAACAGCATGAGTGAATGATTTCACGTGCGTTCCAAGGCAGATGGGTTTTCTTCCCTCTCTGGAGTCCCACCCCTCCTTTCAGGCACTCCCCCCTTCCCAGTGGACTTAGTCTGTGGGGCTCCCCTCCTATGCCCCAGACTACGCTTTCCCCACATTCTGCAGCCAGTTGACCCTCCTTTTATGTTTGTCTCTAGCCTAAGGAAGTGTGAAAAAAAAGCATGTGGCTGAAAAAACTAAGGGCATCCTACTTGCTTCTGACCCCTAACTCCGCCTATTTTGACCCAAAGGCACGTGGCCTCCTCTTAGTGAAGGGCTGCACTTCGCACGGAGCCCTTCAGTATGATACCCAGGCCCTTATACTCTGGCTCAGGCTGAGTTCACCTGAGCGACGGTCCTCCCCCCTCAGGGAGCAGGCTAGAAGAACCTCTTTACTGCTCACTCCCAGCCCAAAACACCCCAGACTAGAGAGAAGCATGGTTCTCTGGCACGGTTCTCCAAGGGAAGATGAACTTTTCTCCCAACACCCTGAAATCCCAGTGACATCAGCTAACGTAGGGGTCTTCCATGCACAAAGGCAGCTGGCCCAGCAGCCACGAAGAGTGGATGAGATGTGCTCACCTCGGTAGCGATAAAGTGCATTCCAGAGAAACTGCGCAGCTACCAAGGGCCGTTCTACAAAGATGGTCTCCCCCTTCCTACCAGGGGAGAGAAGGAATAGGATGGCCATAAGGAGAGAAAGAGGACCCAGCTCCAAGGGTTCCCAGAGGGCTGCCCAGCATCACCCCCCACCTGCCTCCCTCTCAGGAGAGGCCTCTGCCTTGGGAGGGTTGACAGATCATGGTCAGCACCGTCTGTAACCGCCTCCTCTGGAAATGCGGCTCTGACCTATTTCCAGTCACACTTCTTTCAGCCTGTTCAGAGCAGACTGGGATGGGGAGAGAGCCACCATGTCAGCTGGAGGAGGAGAATTTTTGGAGGAGTGCTGAGTCTCCTGTACCAGGAGCTGGTAACAGGGCAGCCTTCTTGGTGCCACCCATGTGGCCCTCCAGGATCCTGGCAGTGATGCTGCTGCTTAGGGTTGCAGAGGACTCCTATACCCCAGGAGAGGGAGGCCTAGTTTGGGGGAGAATGTGCCATATTTCTCTGGTCGGTGGGGTACTCACAGGACCCAACCAGTTCTAGTGTTACACTGAAAGGAATGGCGAATCCTAGCACCAACCCTGATACTACTTGCTATGAACCTTGGAGTCAACTGCTTCGCTTCTTTGCATCTGTTTTGCATACGAAAGTATTATCATAATATCTGCCAGGTAGTTTCCAGGATGCACCCCCGCCCAGGGGAAGGTACTTCTGAGCTGCAGCTCCTTACGACTCAAAGTGACGTGACGGATGGGCAGCATGGGCATCATCTGGGAGACTGTTAGAAATGCAGATTCTCAGCCCTCGCCCCCCGCCCCGACCTGCTGAAGCAGAATGTGCACTTTAACAAGATGCCCAGGTGACTGACATGCACGTTAAAGTCTGAGGAGCTCTGGTCTAAAGCACTGTACACGTCACATAAGACACGAAGAAGGTGCAGACGGACTCAGGAGACAGCTTCAGGACCCAGGCAGTTCCTGGCCCTGCTGGGCACTTACTCCCACAGTTCGCTTAGAGAAGAGGGGTGCTGCCCCTGCCAGCACTGAGCTGTCACAAAAAGGGAAGGAAGGAAGGAAGGAAGGGGAAGGAGGGAGGGAGAGAGGGAAGCAAGGAAGGAAAGGGAAGGAGGGAGGGAGGGAGGGAGGAAGGAAGGATGGATGGATGGATGGATGGATAGATGGATGGATGGATTGACACAGCGGTAAATCGTCCTGTCATGTGCTTCTCAGGTAGCTCCCTGTTTCCTTCTAGCACTGGCACTGTGGCTAGCTAGCGGTACCTCCCAACGTCAGAGAAGCAGGGATGTGTAGACCAGGATGGCCCTGAGCAACCCATGAGCTACAGATCTCAACCCTGAACAACTCTGGGAGCTCTAACAGCAGAGTGGGACGGCTGGAACAAAATCTCTGGCCAAAGCTGTTGATGCATCCTTGGTTGTCTTCCTGGAACCCCACTTCCATGCCTTTTAGCACCGGACCCAATCTAGCAAAACAAAAAGATGGCCTTCCTCTATGGGACAGAGGGATAGGAACAAGGACCCACACTATCACTGACAATCTCAAATCTCAACATTGGGTAAATAATGATGTCTTTCTCTCTCTTTCTGGAGGACCAAATGCAGAAAATATTTAGTAATCAAAACAAAGGGAACAGAATCAGAGCCGGTTCCTTTATGAAACCACTCATCTCCCAAACATAAGACAGTGTTTCAAGAAAAGCAGCTCTTATTAATATTACCAAGAAGCTTGGAGAGAAGTAAACCTGAATGCAAAGGGCATAAAGTTGCAAAGATAGTTCCAACTCGAAAATAAGTTTTAGATAAAAGTTTGTGCAAAATTCTAAGACTGTAGTAAATTTTAAAAGCTTTACTAAATGGATAATTTTCTAGAAAAATATAAATTACCAGAACTTAATTCAAAAGGAAGAAAGCCTAGACAAAGACACAGTGCTGATATCTGGCTGACCCGCACCAGTATGGCATTCTGGTTGGCATCCATCCTGTCTGGTCAGACACTATCATCATGTTCTGATTGGTCATGTCCCTGGCACAGTAGTTGGTAAATTTTTGAAAGATCATTCCTGCCAATATCCAGAGAAGCAATAGAGAAAATAGTAAAAAACAACCCCCATGTGAGGCCCCTAGTCCATATGGTTCATGAGCCACCTCTCTCAAGAATATCTCAAAGAATAAATAATTCTCATGCTATTTAAACTATTCAGTAACAGAGAAAAAAATGGAAAGCTTCTCCATTTTACCAAAAAACAAGTGTAACTCTGATGTGGTAACCTGAGGAAGATAGCACAAAGAAAAAAACCTCACAGACCAATCTCACTTGATGAATACAGATGCAAAAAGCCTGGGATAATCCATCTTGTCACCATGCCTAAGTGGGTATGTGATTTTCTCCAGCTGCAGATCAGATGTGGGCATGGCGAGGCTGGCCAGCTCTTTCTTCCAGAGGTGGGGTTCGATACAAGGCGGGGACAGGACAATTGGGCAAGTAGAGTGGCTGATGTGATGAAGTGAGAGGAAGAAGGGAAGAGAGGAGCGACTGAGAGATAGGGGGCACAGTGAAGGGGAAGGTGACTATCTCTACGTGCTAGGAGTGATGGAACCTGGACACCATCAAACTATTAGCCAATCATGAACACCAGAGGCCTGTGTGCAGATAGAGATTTGAGGGGCTGAGGAGGCCAAGGATGTAGGGAAGCTGCTTTATCACGGAAGGAGAGGAATGCTCCAGATGGGTGTGGAGTGGAAAGAAGGCAATGGAAGGTTGGGCTGGGGAGAGCAGGAGGCAGATGACTAGAAGGCTGACATCTTGGGCGGGGACCAGGGATACACAAAGCCATTACACATGATAAATTATTCAACCTCCTCAGCAAGCAAAAAAATGTAAATGAAAACAAAGCGATACCATTTTGCACGCATCATTCGGCAAAGTTAACTAGGAAAGAAAATACTCTGCTGGGGAGAACAAAAGGATGTGTGCACAGAAACTGAGCTCCAAGACCTTTGACCTCAGGGATGAAAAATAAAATATAACAGAAAAGTCCATAAGTAAGTAGTTGATTGAATACGCTGTGGTCATCCCATGAAATAGCTCTTAAAAATATTTAGAAATAGGTTTACTGATGTTGATTTCCTGCGGCATCAAACAGCGATTTCTAAAATTGTAATTTTAATATCCACATATTTGCATAACTATAGGATTATGAGTGATTTTTACTCTTTCCTTACATGCATTTTCAGTATTTTTCTACAATTTTTAAAACACAATAATATAACGACAAAATCATGTCACTCCTCTGTTCAAACGCTTCAAATACTCCCACGGGCTTCGAGCTCTGTTTCAAATTCCTTAGCATTCCGAGGCCCTTCGCGAAGGGTCCTGGCCTTTCTCCACACCCCACTTTCAAATCTCACTCAGGAAGTTCCCTGAGGACCCACGCTTTTTTATACCTCAGTTCCCTCTGCTCAGCATATTCCCGCCCACCATACCCGGAGCCCAGCAGCAAAGTCCCCCAGCCTGGCCCAAAAAGCCCGGCGCCGCCCCCCTCCCCCCCAACGCCCGCACCCCTGCCCCGCCCCGGCCCCGCCTGGAGCAGCGGGAGCAGTCTGGCGCCGGAGTCCGCGGGAAGGGGGCGCGCACGGCACAGATTTCGGTCCCCGCGTGACCTCCCCGGAAGCCTGTGCGCGGGGACAGACAGGGAGCCTCCGGGCTGCCAGCAGGGATGAGCCGCAGCGTCCGAGCGGGAGAGGAGCTTCTAGGCTCCGGGCCTTGGATCCCGTGGGGCTGGTTCCAAGGCCAGACAGGGTAGGGGGTTCCCGGCGGGTCCGTCTTGGCCTCACCTTAGCGCTGTTTACGAAGCGGACTTCCACGGCGACCCCGGCCCTGCCCGCCACGCCCACGCAGAAGGAGAACACGTCGCACATGGAGGCCGCCATCTTAGGCGCGCCTCCGCCTTCTGACCCTTGACCTCGCCTCGACCCGGGAGGCCCCGCCCCCGGCGTGTGTGTTTGAGGCTGCCAGGGTTTGCGCTGTAGCGAGTCCGAATTTAAATCCCTTTAATCTACATGTTTAGGTAGATTGGTTCGGTGGCTGGGTGTAGCTGGGTCGGCCTTTGTGTTTTACATCTGTGCGGTGTTTCGTGTACGTACGTACCTGTGTATCATAGCCTGTGGATGTGTGTATAGTTTTGATGATCCGTGTCCAGTTCGTGTGTATATGCCTTGTTGTCTCTGTCCACCCATTGGCCCGTTTTGAGTCAAGCGCTCTTTGGACGCAGCCGAGGATTGGGGGGAGGACAGCAGCCGGCCGACTTCTTCTACCCTCTCTGATCTACCTGAAAGGAGGGACTAGCTTACTGCACCTATCTGTCCTACTCAGTTGGGTGCAAGAATTCCCCTTTCCTTGGGCCTCCAAGCTGGACTTGGCGCTTCTCTCAGACCCTTCAGGGGCATAGGGACCTTGTAGCCTAGGGGTGGTGGAAGGGGGTACATGGTGGACCTCAGGCCTGAGGACCCCTGAAATTGTATGCAGGAATATGTTCCTGGGAACAGGAGAAGGGCCTGTTCTTTCATTCAGGACCCCAAAAAGCTGAAACCACTGACTCACTTCTGTCCCACAGCCAAGCCTGACCACCATGCTTTGTTTCCTTGTCCTGCAGTGGATTCTGTGCTCCTTGAAAAAGGACATGTGTCTGATCGGTTAGGTCTCATGGTGACATTGGGAGATTGGGTAGAGCCCAGTCACTGCTGAATAGGTTAACCGTTTTTAATTTTTTTTATTTGTAAAAAGTGAGTCAATTGAAGAGGCAGGTGCTGGAAGAGGCAGATGCCGCTGGATCCCTTTGATTAACAGAGTTGCCTTGCGGTCCAGCATTAGGAAGGATCTCCCTGAAGACGGAGAGAGAAGGGCTCTTGAAGCTGGACGCTGGCCTGTCTCAAACCTGTGGCCTAGTGTCTAGGAGAGGATGGCCTGCCACCGCTTGGACGCATGTGGTTTTTCCAAGGCCACCTCTACTCCCTGCCTTCTCTCCCTCAGAACACTTCGGACATCGGTGGGGACCGTGCCTTCTCCTACCACCAGGTGGCAGGGCAGGCCTCTTTTCACCAGCTCACCTCAGTACCCAGAAGCCATTCTAGAGTCTAAATCAATACCCTCAAACAGAGGCCTGCCGGGAATGTAGAACGCTAGAGAAATCAGCTCTGGCATTGCTGGTGACTGGCCTCACAGGAGTAGGCTATCAGCAGGCTTCTTAGAAACTGAGCAGCTTCCTGGGATAGAAAGGTTCCGGAACCATGAGTTAGGGTCTTGAAGGGAAAGAAATGATCTGTCTTGTGGAAACACAGCAGAGTTTGTGACAAAATGCCTGCCTTGGCAAAGGCAGAGCCAAACTGCTCTTTTATGTAATGATGGAGAGGGGTCAAGGTGAGTAGCTAGAGAGGAAAAGATGGTGGTCAGGGTAGCGTGTCTGCTCCTGAGCAGGCAGCTGGGGCTGAGCTCCTGAAAATGATAGTTCAGACAAAACAAGAAAACTTTGGGGAAACTCTGTGAGGGGAAGTAGGCTAAATGGTTTACCTTTCCCTCCTCTTTGCTCTCAACTTCACCATCTGTGGTGCGGAAGAGGCTTTTAGGCCCAGACCCTGATTCAAGGAGGCCTCTTCTCCACATCCAGGCCAGGAAAAGATTAATCCCTGGAGAGGCCAGTAGTGGTGCAAGCACCACACCCTCACGTGAAGGAGTCCTAGAAACATTAACACTTGCTGAACACTTAGGCCTGGGCCTGGCACACTGTAACAACTTTACAGATATCCTGTCAGCTCTAGGAGGACTAAGTTGTCAATGTACCCATTATACAGATGAAGAAAAAAGGCTCAGTAATTCCAGTGGGTGCACCCAAGAAGAACTAGCCCAGACAGCCTCGGTTGAGTCTCTGTCCCAGTCCTCAGCTGTCCACTCCTGACTCAGTGTCTTCTCTCTGGACGCTGTTGTCAGAGCTGCTGGAGGGCTCATCCTGGGAGGCAGACACAGCAGACACAGCTGGCAGCTTCAGCCTTTGCTGCTTCTGATATTTGACCCTGCGGTTTTGGAACCAAACCCTCACCTACAATCAGAGGCAATGGTCAGAGATTAGAATGTGACCAGCAGTTCCCACGGCTTCCCCCATTCCACAATGCCCACTGCTCTCTGGGCCCACATTTGCTCTTCCTTCTAACAGAAGCATCTCCTCCAAAACACCCTTCCTTATACTTTCAGACACCATTTGTTTATCCAACAAATATTCCTTGAGCTCCTATTATGTTCTAGACACCATCCTAGGTGATGGTACTACGTGGTGAGCAATAGAGGTACGGTCCCTGACCTCGTGGAACTCACAGTCCAGAGAGACAAATAACATGGAAACAAAGAAAAACAAACACAAATGGGGGTTTGAACCTCCCTGAGGAACCAGCACTTAAGCTGAGGCTCAGAGCACAAGAGGCCAGTTTAATGAGGACATAGAAAAGCAGGCTGGATCAGGAGACGACTTGTAGGAAAGCTTGGGGTTTTTGAGGACCAGAAAGTAGGAGAGCATGGCAAACTATCTGAGAGTGAGATGGTGGGAAGTAAAGAAAGGGACAGTGGGAGAAGTCAGCAGGGGCCAGATCACCCAGGACCACAGAGGCTATGGGTAAGCAGTACCAGCTTGGAGGCTTTTTAAGTGGGATGTGACATAGTCCTGTTTGCATCTCAAGTGAACTGCATACCTGGCTGCTTTGTGAAGAATGGGTGAAAGGGGATGCAGAGAGACAGCTGGGAGGCTATTGGGGTGATCCAAAAGGAGCTGGGACTGGGATGAACTAGCAGTGGAGAAAAATGAAACGATCCCAGCTGTATTTTGGAGGTATAGGTGACAAGCCTTGCTAATGGATTAGAAGCGGGAGAGGAGGAATCTAGGATGACTTGGTATTTTGAGCAACTGGATGAATGGTGGGGCCATGAGTAGAGAAAGGAACACATCTGGAGAGAAAAGAAATCAAGAATTAAGGTTTAGACTTGTTAAGTCAATGTACAAGGGAGAAAATAAAGGGGTGGGCTAAGATACAAACCCGGGAGTTGTTGGCTTATAGATGGTATTTAAAACCATGGGATTAAATGAGATCAGCTGGGGGGACAAATATGAGGTCACAAAGAGTACCCTACAACAGAGGTGACAGAGAAGTGGCCAGAGAGTTGGAAAACCAAGGATGCAGTGTCCAGAAGCCAAGAGAAGTGTGTGTCAATAAGAGAAGGAGCAGTCAACTGTACTAAGTGGGGAGTAAGTGGGGGAAAGGAAAGCCTCTGATGACTTTGGCAACATGGAGGTCATTAAGAGACCTTGAGGAGAAGTTCTGATGGAATGGGAGGGAAAGAATTCATATTGAAATGAGTTACGTAGATGGGAAGTGAGGATGTGGAGAGAGTGACTAGAACAAGTTCTTGGGAAGTCTGCCTATGAAAAGAGCAGAAAAATGGTGTAGTGGAGGAGAAAAATGGAGGGGAATATGGAGGTCAAACGAATGTTTATTTTAAATATTTTGTCCCTTGAACATATTTAATTTCACTGTCAGCTCCTTTTTTAACATGGAAACATATAAAGTTCTAGATTAAGTTCTAGATTGATGTCTGTTGTTCCCATGTATTTTTTTTTTTAAAGATTTTATTTATTTATGTGACAGAGAGACAGCCAGCGAGAGAGGGAACACAGCAGGGGAAGTGGGAGAGGAAGAAGCAGGCTCCCAGCGGAGGAGCCCAAGGTGGGACTCGATGCCAGAACGCCAGGATCACGCCCTGAGCAGAAGGCGGACGCTTAATGACTGCGCTACCCAGGCGCCCCTCCCATGTGTTTTCAAATGGGATTATTTTTCTCATTCATGTAGGGAGTGTGCCAATAATTAGGGCCTGTCTCCCCCAGTGGCCTGGCACAGAGGAAGAAGGCCCATGTCTTCCCCCCAACCTCACCCAGGGCCTTCTGGAGAGCAGTGTCAGCCCCCAAGTACAGCCCTGGTCCTGCAGGAGTCCCTGCTCCCACCTGATTCTCCGTAAGGTTGAGCTGGGCCGCCAGCTGAGCTCTCTTCTTCCCCACAAGATTGTGCTGCTTTGTAAACACGTTCTCCAACTCTTCCAACTGCTTCAAGTTAAACATAGTCCGAATCCTCTTTTGGGGTCTCTCAGTGTCCTGAAGTTCCTCGGCTGGAGCCCAGTCTGGGGTACCCCAGAGGCCTGAGCAGTGAGCCAGCTCTAAGCCTAAAGAGCATGAGCATATGCACACACACACACACACACACACACACACACAATATGCATAAAATACCTCTGGAAGAATAAAGAGACAGGCATCAGTGGCTGCTTGTGGGGTGGGGTTAACCAGGTGACTGGGGGACAGGAGGGTTCAGGGAAACTCTTCTCCATCTAACTTAGTAAACATTTCAAAGTTTGAACTGTATGAATGTAATCACTATGCAAAATCTAACTTGAAAATTAGATCACTGGAATATAAAGCAGTAAACTGCAATTCAGAGCTCCGCTGTCTGAGGAAGTTAGGGAAAATTGGCTTGGAGCCCTGCGCCTGTCGCTCAGATGCAGTGGAATGAATTTGGATAGGGTTGAGAGCCTAGAATGGGGGTGGGGTGGAGAATGCCCAGCTGAAAGGGGTGGAAATGCAGAATGGAGAGAGCCCGGGGAGTAGGCACCAAGGAAGACTGTTACATCGATCTTGGTATGGGTTGACAAGGCTTGCACTAGCTTTGCACCTGTTTTCCTCAAGGGGAGGTGGGGAAGCATGAATCAGATTGCCGAAAATGGCATCCACCTGTGGGTGGCTGTTAATGCTAGAGGAGAACGTTAGGTCAACAGTTAAGTGCTCGTTGGGATTTAAGTGCCTGCGCCCCACAGCCCGAGGTTCCCTTCTAAGAGCGCTATATGCTAGCAGGCTCGGAGCAGTTCAGTGTGGAGCCTAAGCTCCACGGACGGTAGCGGTGGAGGCGGCACCCGGGTCTGGGCATTTGTCAGCTCCGAACCTCACCACCGCAGCAGCCGCCTCTCCTAGCTGAGACGGGGCGTTCGGCTTCGGCCAAAAGTCTGCGCTACGAAGCGTTATCCGAAGAGGTGTGGAGGGGGCGAGAGACTCTATAAACTCCTTCTGACAGGACGCTCTACAGCCCCAGGGCTGGCCCCGGGCCGGTCTTCCGAGACCCCCCTCTGACCCGCCCGCACGTCCCGCGCTGCACCCGCGCTCACGCACACCTCTGTGCTCCGCAGCGAGCGTGCGGGGGGAGCCTCGTCCGGCGTGGGTTGGTCTCCGCCACTCCCACCCCCGGGTCACGGATTCCACTGCAAGGTCAAGGGTCGTTGGGCCCCTTCCCCCTCCGACCGGGCGTGATTCTCAAACTCAGGGACTTCTCTATCCTGTGACCACTGTCGCGGCTTCCACGCTACAGCCGCCCCGCCCAGCTCCCGGGCGCCCGGCCACCTCGTACCTGTGACGCCGAGGCCCTGGAGGCCGCAGAAGTGAGCCACGTGGAGCCCCGGCCCGGGCGGCTGGGGGCACGGCTGGAGGAGACCCACGCCCAGGTAGGCTGGCAGCCACGTCGCGGGAAACCCGGAGGGAGCCGTGCCGAGCCTCGCGGCGGCGCAGGCAGACACGGCCAGCAGGGCGGTGGCGGGCGGGCGGCGGGCGGGCCTGGCCAGGATGGCCTCGACGGAGAAGGACGAGTCGAGGCGTCCGGGAGCGCGGGGTGTGCCTGGCCCGGCCCGGCGGTGCTGGGGCGCGGGGGAGCCGCCTGAGCGCGGGGGCTGGTCCGGAGCGTCGGGGGGAGTGGGCGGCCGGCGGCCTCGCTGCACCGG
>NW_024426774.1:48274552-48294305 GCF_017311325.1 Ursus maritimus
CACACACACACACACACACACACACAATATGCATAAAATACCTCTGGAAGAATAAAGAGACAGGCATCAGTGGCTGCTTGTGGGGTGGGGTTAACCAGGTGACTGGGGGACAGGAGGGTTCAGGGAAACTCTTCTCCATCTAACTTAGTAAACATTTCAAAGTTTGAACTGTATGAATGTAATCACTATGCAAAATCTAACTTGAAAATTAGATCACTGGAATATAAAGCAGTAAACTGCAATTCAGAGCTCCGCTGTCTGAGGAAGTTAGGGAAAATTGGCTTGGAGCCCTGCGCCTGTCGCTCAGATGCAGTGGAATGAATTTGGATAGGGTTGAGAGCCTAGAATGGGGGTGGGGTGGAGAATGCCCAGCTGAAAGGGGTGGAAATGCAGAATGGAGAGAGCCCGGGGAGTAGGCACCAAGGAAGACTGTTACATCGATCTTGGTATGGGTTGACAAGGCTTGCACTAGCTTTGCACCTGTTTTCCTCAAGGGGAGGTGGGGAAGCATGAATCAGATTGCCGAAAATGGCATCCACCTGTGGGTGGCTGTTAATGCTAGAGGAGAACGTTAGGTCAACAGTTAAGTGCTCGTTGGGATTTAAGTGCCTGCGCCCCACAGCCCGAGGTTCCCTTCTAAGAGCGCTATATGCTAGCAGGCTCGGAGCAGTTCAGTGTGGAGCCTAAGCTCCACGGACGGTAGCGGTGGAGGCGGCACCCGGGTCTGGGCATTTGTCAGCTCCGAACCTCACCACCGCAGCAGCCGCCTCTCCTAGCTGAGACGGGGCGTTCGGCTTCGGCCAAAAGTCTGCGCTACGAAGCGTTATCCGAAGAGGTGTGGAGGGGGCGAGAGACTCTATAAACTCCTTCTGACAGGACGCTCTACAGCCCCAGGGCTGGCCCCGGGCCGGTCTTCCGAGACCCCCCTCTGACCCGCCCGCACGTCCCGCGCTGCACCCGCGCTCACGCACACCTCTGTGCTCCGCAGCGAGCGTGCGGGGGGAGCCTCGTCCGGCGTGGGTTGGTCTCCGCCACTCCCACCCCCGGGTCACGGATTCCACTGCAAGGTCAAGGGTCGTTGGGCCCCTTCCCCCTCCGACCGGGCGTGATTCTCAAACTCAGGGACTTCTCTATCCTGTGACCACTGTCGCGGCTTCCACGCTACAGCCGCCCCGCCCAGCTCCCGGGCGCCC
Organism: Ursus maritimus; assembly: GCF_017311325.1. Taxonomy (NCBI): domain Eukaryota; kingdom Metazoa; phylum Chordata; class Mammalia; order Carnivora; family Ursidae; genus Ursus; species Ursus maritimus. Next base: position 48,275,746 of record NW_024426774.1, read on the forward strand.
GGCCACCTCGTACCTGTGACGCCGAGGCCCTGGAGGCCGCAGAAGTGAGCCACGTGGAGCCCCGGCCCGGGCGGCTGGGGGCACGGCTGGAGGAGACCCACGCCCAGGTAGGCTGGCAGCCACGTCGCGGGAAACCCGGAGGGAGCCGTGCCGAGCCTCGCGGCGGCGCAGGCAGACACGGCCAGCAGGGCGGTGGCGGGCGGGCGGCGGGCGGGCCTGGCCAGGATGGCCTCGACGGAGAAGGACGAGTCGAGGCGTCCGGGAGCGCGGGGTGTGCCTGGCCCGGCCCGGCGGTGCTGGGGCGCGGGGGAGCCGCCTGAGCGCGGGGGCTGGTCCGGAGCGTCGGGGGGAGTGGGCGGCCGGCGGCCTCGCTGCACCGGGCTGGACATGGCGCGGCTGCCGCCCGGACGGGCCCTGGGAGAGGAGCCAGGGCCTGTGGGCGGCCGTACGGGGAGCGCGAGAGGCGAGGGGGAGCACCCCGCAATGTGGGAGAAAGACTTGTTGGTCAGGAACGGCCCCAGCGGGTGGGCGAGGGCTTTTAAATTTGGCGGGGCTGGGCGGGGAGGGGGCCGGCCTTTTCTTCCAGCCGCCCGGGGCGGGGGCCTCCGGTGCGCTGCGGGGCTAGACCCTCCTAAGCCCGGGCGGTGGGCACTCGCTCCCTTCCTCCGCGTTTGAAAATGCCCACCCCGGTGCCGTAGGGAAAGGACGCTGAGCTCGCTGTAGCTCACTGGTGATCCTGGGCGCCGGCAGGCCTGGCCTTATCCTTGCGCCATCTTTGAAGCAGAAGCCCCAGCCAGCTTCACCTGGGACTATGCAGACCTTTTAACCTTTGTTTAATTCAAATATCTTGATAAATACAGTGAAAAGTAGATTTCCCATCCGGCCCCCCAACCACTCAGTTTCCCCTTCCTGGAGACACCGCTATGGTTACCAATTTATTTTGGACTTTCCCCAGGAACTTTCTGCACCCGCGTTACCTGGGCCCCACTGGAAAAAGTCTTTCCTATATCCCAAAAGGTGGAAGGAGGTAAACTGTAACGGTTCCAGCTTAAGAAATACTCTTTATTACCAATGCGTAGGAGTTGTGTACAAAACTCCTTGAATTATGTAGATTTAGGGCTGGCATTTGCATCCCTCTTTCACAGATGAATAACCAGTACTCACTAGCAGTTCTCAGGCAAATTAAAAGTTACTGTTGGTATTTCCTTACCTGTTAAATGGGCGATGGTAGTAGCTATCTTGTGGAGTTGCTGTGTTGCTTACATGAGTTAATGCATTTAGAATTGGCCTGGTTCGTGGTGAGCATTGTGCTGTGATTGTGGTGCTCAGAGGGATTCTTGCTTCCCAGGCTCCTATTGCATTCTGCCTCCTCAAGTTAACGGCTAACATTGAAACTACTCAATCAGGTTGAGGGCAGTTCCATGCCTTTGTCAATAGGCATCAGCTGTTTGGGACACAACACGCCCCTGTCTGCTCTGCCAGGTAGGGACCAGAGGAACCTTGCTGAGGTAAAACAGCCTCCTGCCCTGCATTCCCACTTTAGCAGATGGTGGCCCCATCTCCTGGACAGCCTCCCAGGCAGCCTGGAACCTGAGATTGTGGGTGACATCATCAATGGGTGGCCCAGCTAGTCCCAGATCTAGGATAACTGTGGTCTGGCCAGGGGATGCTGGGTCAGAGATGAGGAGACACCAATGACAGCTCTGGGGAAGGGTTGTGGGTGGGATGCAAACTCAGAAGAGGAGCTCTCACTTACCTAAAGTCAGACCCACTAGGGGATCAAGTGAAAGTTGACTCTGAAATCCTACACACACCTCCCCATTTCTCAACATTTTTCTTTTTCATTTCCCTTTCTTTTCTGATTTTATCCGCTTATTTGACAGAGCACAAGCAGGGGAAGCAGCAAACACAGGGAGAGGGAGAAGCAGACTCCCTGGGGGAGTAGGGAGCCCGATGCAGGGCTAGATCCCAGGACCCCGAGACCATGACCCAAGCTGAAGGCAGACGCCTAACTGGGCCACCTGGGGGCCCCAACATATTTCTTTTTAAGGAGCTTTTCCTCTAAGAGGGTGGGACTGTGCCACCCCAAGGGACCCCCCCCCACAAGATTTCAGTGCCAAGGTGCCAACAGCATGCCTGCGAGGAGGGACACGGGCACCCCCCTCTTCAGACCCACAAAGACAATAACAGCTCATGATGTTGGGCGCCAGTGGAGTACAGTGATAGAAAATGTAGATTTTGGAGTTGGATAAACCTGTCTTTAAATCTCAGCTTTGTCCCTGAGCATTTCTGTGACTTCAGATAAGTGGATTATTCACTCCAAGCCTCCAATTTCTTATAAAATGGGAATGATCTCTTGGATGAGAAAATAATACTCACCTGATGGGATTGTTACAAGAATTAAATGAGATGGTGTTTTTAGCTAAATGGTAACCATTATGGGGAGGGGAGAAGCTATTTACATTGGTAGATGAGCTGGGCTAAACTTCTTAAAAGGGTTCAGTGATAGGATGGGAACAGATTTATAAGGCCAAGATAAAGTGTCTGGTCTGTGTCACTTTATGCACTGAGACACGCAATGGGCTAATCTGGCAGCAGCATGCACTCTGGAATTAGGGGGAGTTGACAAAGAACAAGATAAAACATGTAAGATGGAAGGCTAAAGAACATTTTAAGTCTATTTGTGTTGATTTTTTTTGGTAAAGAATATAGTCACTGTAGGGGCGCCTGGGTGGGACAGCGGTTAAGCGTCTGCCTTCGGCTCAGGGCGTGATCCCGGCGATCTGGGATCAAGCCCCACATCAGGCTCTTCTGCTATGAGCCTGCTTCTTCCTCTCCCACTCCCCCTGCTTGTGTTCCCTCTCTCGCTGGCTGTCTCTATCTCTGTCAAATAAATAAAATCTTTAAAAAAAAAAAAAAGGATATAGTCACTGTATCTCTAGCCTCTAGCTCTGGATTTTTTTTCTTTGTTTTTGTTTGTTTTTTTAAAGATTTTATTTATTTGAGAGAGAGAGAGCATACGAGCATTGGCAGAGGGAGAGGGAGAGGAAGAGGGAGAGGCAGACTCTCCTGCTGAGCAGGGAGCCTGACATGGGGCTTGATCACAGGACCCTGGGATCGTGATCTGAGCCAAAGGCAGATGCTTAACCAACTAAGCCACCCAGGCACCCCTCTAGCTCTGGGTTTTCAGTACATGATTCACTGTATTTCAGTACATAGTTACCTGTTTTCTATTATTTCACTTATTCCTCCTTAGTCTGTAAATTCCTGAGGACAGACATTAATATTCCCAATTTAAACGTAAGTAAATAGAGCAAGAGGGGTTAGCAAAGTTGCTAGCTTTGTGAAGTTAACAAAATGTGGTTTTAATTTGCATTTATTTCCCTGAATACTGTTAATGTTCAGCATCTTTTCATAGCTTATCAACCACTTGAATATCCTCTTTTATGTGAAGTGCCTGTTCAAGTAGTTTGCTTATTTTTGTGTTGGGTTACTATCTTTATTTGTAAGATGATTTACATATAGATATAGATATTTTGGGATCAAGTTCCTTGTTGCTCTATACAGAGAAGCAAGTATCTTCTCCCATTCTGTGGTCTGCCTTTTCATTCTTTTATTGTTGGTTTTTTTTATGAACAAAAATTAGTTTTAATGAAGTTTAATCTGTTTTTGTGTCCTTTAAAAGAAACCTTTGCCTGCCCCAGTTATGAAGATATTCTCCTGTTACTTTTTTTATTCCTTGTTATTTTAGCTTTTACATTTAGGTCTGCAATTTATTTTTGTGCAGGTGTTAGGGAAAAGATTTTTAAAGGATGAGTGAAATCTGAAGCTATAAAGGAAAGTATTATTGATTAAAAAACACAAAAATTTAAAAATTGTAACAATGGTTTATAATTTTCCTTTTTTTTTAAAAGATTTTATTTATTTATTCATTTGACAGAGATAGAGACAGCCAGCGAGAGAGGGAACACAAGCAGGGGGAGTGGGAGAGGAAGAAGCAGGCTCATAGCAGAAGAGCCTGATGTGGGGCTCGATCCCATAATGCTAGGATCATGCCCTGAGCCGAAGGCAGATGCTCAACCACTGTGCCACCCAGGTGCCCCATGTAATTTTCCTTTTTTTAAAAAAAAATTAAGATATAAATGCATTTAAAGAAAAAACAATTATGTAAAAGCTAGTATTTTTGTAACTTTGGTTTGTAACTCCACATCTTGTTTTCTACATAATTTAAGAAACTAATGCATTTAAAATATTTATGTTTGGGGCACACAATGCATAAAGATGTAATTTTGTGACATTAACTGAAAAATATGGAGACAAAGTTGTAAAGGAGCAGAGTTTTTGTTATACTATTGAAGTTAAGCTGGTGTAAATTCATATTAGAATGTTATAACTTTAGGATGTTAAATATAATCCTCATGGTAACCATAAAGAAAATAGTTATAGAATATACATAAAACGAAATGAGAACTGAATTTAAACATTTCACTAACAAAAAAAAACCAAACACAAAATAAGATAGTAGTGATGGAAATGAGGGACAAAAAAGCTATAAGGCATATAGAAAACACATAGCACAATGACAGAAGTCAGTCCCTCCTTATTGGTAATTACTTTAAATGTAAATGGATTAAACTCTCCAATCAAAAGACAGAGAGTATATCCCATCCGATGAGAAAGAACTTCTTTGTATGTAGTCAGACATACTCCACTGAATATGGTCTACCATGTCCAACTGGACAAAAGCAACTTTTTTTTTTTTAAGGGGGGTGGGTTCTACATAGGGAGGAGAGCTCCACATCAGCATTTCTTCTTAAGATCTCCCTTCTTGTTTGAGATTCACAAATTCTCTTTGATATAATGATCTGTTAATGTGCTGTACTTCATGTATGAACATAATACTAATTATCAAAGGTCAACTTTGAAATTAATCTAGTTATGTCCTCCAGAGAGAATAGATATCGGTTGAAGTCATATGCATGTCCATCCATATGTATACCAATGGAACTGAACCTTAGTTTTAAAATGACTTAGAGATGCCTGAGTGGCTCAGTGGGTTAAGTGACCAACTCTTGGTTTTGGCTCAGGTCTTGATCTCATGATTGTGGGAGGGAGCCACTTCAGGCTATGCACATGGCACAGAGTCTGTTTGAGATTCTCTCCCTCTCCCTTTGCCCCTCCCCACCACAAGAGCTCTTTCTCTCTCTCTTTCTCTTAAATGAATAAGTAAATCTTAAAAAAAAAAAAAAAGACTTAAATGTAAGCCTTGAAACAGTGCAGCCTTAGAAAAGGCAGCACATTAACAGTCAGGACACCTGGGTTCCAGTACCAGCTCTGCCAATAGGTTTTGTGACTTTGGATATGATTGTAATAATTACTGAGCAGTTATTAGGCTTTGAGAAATTGAACTAGGTATTTTATCATATTTAATCTTAATAGCCACTTTGTAAATTAGATAATTTACCTTGTACAGGTGAAGAAATTAAAACTCTGAGAAGTTAATTAACAATAGCCAAGATCATGCAGCTGGTAAATGACAAAACTAGGGTTTGGCACAAGCTTTTCTCTGCATTAAGCTATTTCCATCACTTAATCATTTGAGTTTTAGTTTACTACTTTGTAGATGTGAGATCTGCATATTCTCTGTATCCTTCGTACATTTGCTGTTCTTTGATTTCAGTTTAAATATTTAAATGTAATGTTCTGTTCTATTATCTTTTTCACTGACTGCTGACAGACCTTTTTCTTAGTTTGTATTATCTGTATTGAAGATTTATTTCAGTCAGACTTATCAAATTATGAAATTCCTATTCAGGTTGGGTTAACATACCATATCCTCATTATTTAGTTTTATGGTTGTTATATTTATAAAATACAGTTAAATATTACAGAATATGACACCTGCAGTCTGAAGCCACAAGTACCCTTTGCTGAAAGTAGAGGTGAAGGCAACTTCTGTCCCCTCCATCAGGAGATACCACCCCCCAAGGATGGCTCTCATATTTGTCTCCCAAAGGGTAGGGGGATAGAAATGCCTACAGTCTTTGGCCAAACTCCTCTTCACTTTTGCTGTCACTTTGGCCTGGTGCCTAAACATAAAAGTATTATTGCATATGTGGGGGGAAAATGGCAGAGGTTTACAGATGGATAAAAACAAATGATCCAATTATATTATGTTTATAAGAGAATCACTGGCGATCCAAAGACACAAACAGATTAGAAGTGAAATAACAGAAAAAGATATTCCATGCAAATAGTAGCCAAGAGAGCAGGTGTGGATATACTAATATCAGGCAAAAGAGATTTTAGATCAAAAAAGGTTACAAGAGACAAAGGACATTATAAATAAAAATTTCAATATAGCGAGAATTTTAACAGACCATCAAAATATGTGAAGCAAAAACTGATAGAATTGAAGGGATAAATACACAGTTTTACAATAAAAGTTGGAGACTTCAGTACCCCACTCACAATAATGGATAGAACAACCAGACAGAAGGACAGTAAGGAAATAGAGAACTTAACACTACAAAACTGCTAGATCTAACAGATATATACAGAATGCTCTACCCAACAACAGAATACACAATTTTTCTCAAGTGTATGTGGGACATTTTCTAGGATAGACTATATGTTAGGCCACAAATTAAGTCTCAGTAGATTTTAAAAATAGATCCCATACAAATCATCTCCGCAATGGGGATGAAATTAGAAATCAGTAACAAAAGAGAAACTGGAAAATTCACAAAATTGTGGAAACTAAATAACACTTTTAAACAAACAATAGATCAAAAAAGAAATCACGAGGGATATAAGAATATATTTAGAGATGAACAAAAATGAAACACAACATACCAAAGTTCATGGGACTCCATGAAAATGCTACTAAGGGGGAAATTTATAGTTATAAATACTTATATTAAAAAACAAGAAAGATCTCTGGGGAACTTAGATGGTGCAGTTGGTTAAGCATCCAACTCGATTTTTGGCTCAGGTTGTGATCTTGGGGTCATGGAATGGAACCCTCTGTTGGCCTCCGTGCTCAGTGACGCGTCTGCTTGAGATTCTCTCTCTTGCTCTCCCTCTGCTACCCCACTGATGCTCTTTCTCTCTCTAAAGTAAATATAGCTTTAAAAGAAAAACAAAGATCTCAAATCAACAACCTAATTTTACAACTTAAGGAACTAGAAAAAGAACAAACTAAAGCCAAATTAACAGAAGGAAAAAAGGAAATAATAAGGACTAAAACAGAGATAAATGAAATACTGAAAAACAACAGAGAAAAGTAATGAAACCAAAAGTTGGTTCTTCAAAAAGATCAAAATTGTCAAACCTTCAGCTAGATGGACTAAGAAGAAAATAGAAGACTCAAATCACTAAAATCAGAAATGAAGGTGGGACATTACTACTAATTTTATAGAAATAAAAAAGGATTATGAGAAAATACTAAGAACAATTGTACGTCAACAATTTGGTAACCTAGGTGAAATGGACAAGTTCTTAGAAACACAAAACCTACCAAGACTAAATCACAAAGAAATAGAAAATTTGGAATAGACCTATAACTAGTAAGGAGATTGAATCAGTAATCAGAAATCTTCCAATGAAGAAAATCTCTGGACCCGATGGCTTCACCGGTTAATTCTACCAAACATTTAAAGAAGAGCTAATACTAATTCCTCTCAAATTTTTCCAAAAAACTGAAGAGGAGAATTGAAAAGGAGGGAACACTTACTCATTTTTGTGAGGTCAGCATTACCTCATATAAGATAGCCGGATGAAGACACTACAAGAAAGCTACAGACTAATATTCCTGATGAATGTAGATGCAAAAATCTTCAACAAAATACTAGTAAACAGAATTCAGTAACCTATTAAAAGGATTATACACCACGATCAAGTGGAATTTATTCCTGAAATGCAAGGATGGTTCAACACATGAAAATTGATGAATATAATTCACCACATCAACAGAATGAAGGAAAAAACCCCCACATTATCATCCCAACTGATGCAGAAAAAGCATTTGACAAAATTCAACATGCTTTCATACTAAAAACACTCAACAAACTAGGAATAGAAGGAAATTCCCTCAACATAGTAAGAACCATAGAATAAAAACCCACAGTAAACATATTCAATGATGAAAGAATGAAAGTGTTTTCTCTAAAATCAGGAACAAGGCTTTCACCACTTCTATTCAAAATATGACTGGAAGTTTAAGTTGGAGCAACTAGGCAAGAAAAAGAAAAGGCATGGGGGTGCCTGGTTGGCTCAGTCAGAAGAGCATGTGGCTCTTGATCTCGGAGTCATGAGTTCGAGCCCCACATTGGGTGTAGGGATTACTTAAAAAAAAAAAAAGGCATCCAAATTGAGAAGGAAGAAGTAAAATATCTCTGTTTACAGATAATATGACTGTATATGTAGAAGACTGTAAAGATTCCACACCAAAAAACCCCCTGTTAGAATAAATCATGAATTCAGCAAAGTAGGATAAAAAGTCAACACACAAAAATCATTTGCATTTCTATACACAAACAGCGAATGGTCTGAAGAAATTACAAAAACAATTCCATTTATAATAGCATCAAAAAGAATAAAAATATTTTGTAATTAACCAAGGAGGTGAAAGACTTGTACAATGAAACCCACAAAATATTGCTGAATTAGAGAAGACACAAATGGAACACATTCTTTGTTCACAGATTAGAAGACTTAATATTGTTAAAATGTCGCTGCTACCCAAAGTGATCTATAGATTCAGTGCAACCTCTATTAAAATCCCAGTGACATTTTTCACAGAAATAGAAAAGCCCATCCTAGGATTCATATGGAATTTCAAGTGACCCTGCATAGCTGAAACAATCTTGAAAAAGAAGAAAAAAACTCGAGGACTCACACTTCCTTTTTCAAAACTTGCTTCAAAGCTACAGTAATGAAAGGTATTGGCTAAAGCAGACACATAGACCAATAGAATAGACAGCCCCAAAATAAACCATCACATATATGGTCAAATGATTTTTGACAAGGACTCCAAGACCCTTAAATGGGTAAAAGACAATATTTTCAAGATTTTATTTATGAGAGAGAGAGCATGAGTGGGGTTGGGGGGAGGGGCAGAGGGAGAAACAGATTCCACACTGAGCAGGGAGCCCGGCTCAGGGCTCGATCCAGGGACTCCGGGATCATGACCTGAGCCGAAGGCAGACACTTAACTGACTGAGCCATCCAGGTGCCCCAAGCCAGTCTTTTCAACAGATGGTAGTGGGAATACTGGATATCAACATGCAAAAGAATGAAGTTGCACCCTTACCCAACACCACACACAAAAATTAACTAAAAATTGATCAAAGGGGCGCCTGGGTGGCACAGCGGTTAAGCGTCTGCCTTCGGCTTAGGGCGTGATTCTGGCGTTGTGGGATAGAGCCCCACATCAGGCTCCTCTGCTGTGAGCCTGCTTCTTCCTCTCCCACTCCCCCTGCTTGTGTTCCCTCTTCGCTGGCTGTCTCTCTCTCTCTGTCAAATGAATAAATAAAATCTTTAAAAAAAAATTGATCAAAGACCTAAGTGTAAGACCTAAAACAATAAAACTCTTAGAAGAAAACTTGGTTCAAAAGTTTCAACATTGATTTTTGGCAGTGATTTCCTGGATGTAACACTAAAGGTACAGGTAACAAAAGGAAAAATAGGCAAATTGGACGTCACAAAAATTTTTAAAAAATTTATGCATCAAAAGACACATGCACTTGCCACGATGAGAACTGGGTGTTGTATGGAAGTGTTGAATCACTATATTGTACACGTGAAACAAATATTACACTGTGTAACAGTAATTTAAATGAAAACTTAAAAAAAACACTATCAACACATTAAAAAGACAACACACAGAATGGGGGAAAATATTTGCAAATCACATATCTGATAAGCCAATTATAGCTAAGCTATATAAAGAACTGTTACAATTCAATGATAAAAAGACAACCCAATTAAAAAATAGGCAAAGGATCTGAATAGACATTTCACCATAGATGTACAAATGGCCAATTACCACATGAAAAGATGCTCAACCTCACTAAACATTAGGGAAATGCAAATCAAAACTACAATGAGATACCACCTCATACCTAGTAGGATGGCTACTACCAATAAACAGAAAACAGTAAGTGCTGGCAAGTATGTTGAGACATGGAAACCCTTGTGCCCTGTAGATGGAAATGTAAAAGGTACAGCTGCTATGGAAAACAGTACGGCAGTTCCTCAAAAAATTAAAAATATAATTACCATATGACCCAGCAATTCCACTTCTGGGTTTATGCCCAAGATAATTGACAGCAGGGTTTGGAAGAGAGATTTGTACACCCATGTTCACAGCAGCGTTATTCACAATAGCTAAAACATGGAAGCAACCTGTGCCCATCAGTAGATGAATGGATTAGCAAAATATGGTATACACATACAATGGAATATTATTCAGCCTTCAAAAGAAAGAAATTCTGCAGTACACTGCAATATGGGTGAATCTTGAGGCCATTATGCTAAGTGAAATAAGTCACGAAATGACTAATACTGTATGATTCCACTTGTATGGGATACTTACTCAAAATCATAAAGATAGAAGGTATAATGGTGGTTGCCAGGGGCTGAGCGAAGGGGAGTATGGGGTGTTACAATCTAACGGGTAAAGAATTTCAGTTTTACAAGATGAAGATGGGGATTGGTGGTGATGATGGTTGTACAACCATATAAATGTATTTAATACCACTGAACTTCACTTTTAAACATGGCTAAAATGGTTATTGTTATGTATATTTTACTGCCACAACAAAAAAAAGTGGGGAAAAAAAAAGACAATGGAGAGATCTCTTTAATGTATTGAGAAAAATTAACTGTCCATCTAGAAATTTATATCCAATAATTTGGTTAATTATAATTATATATCAATATGAAATATAAACATAAAATAAGAATTTTATATCATTTAATATATTAAATTTTCATTCAAGAGAGAGGTAAAAATGACAACATTTTCAGACATACAAAGACTAAGAGAGTTTGCTACCCAAAGACCCTTCCTTATAAGAGACATGTTAAAGAGTAGGTTAACAAGAAAAAACAAAACTTGGGAGGCACAAGAAAAATAAACATAGAGGTCTATTAATTTGTCAATAAGTTTTCATCAACTATCAATTATTAATATATTTTTTAACTACAAAACTAAAATTTCAACAATAATAAAATTGAGCATATTAAACAATGGCCTATTAAGGTGATTAATTTTATTACTAGGCAAAAATAATAGTTAATATTGTATTTTAAAAATTTATGGGGGCGCCTGGGTTGCTCAGTTGGTTAAGCCTCTGCCTCTGTCTCAGGTCATGATCTTGGGGTCCTGGGATTGAGCCCCGCATTGGGCTCCCTGCTCAATGGGGATTCTGCTTCTCCTTCTCCCTCTGCTTCTCCTCCTGTTCGTGCTCTGTCTCTCTCAAATAACATAAAATCTTTTAAAAAATTTATGGACAAAGACTAAAAGAACAGAAATACAATCCATGCTTCCAAACCAGCAAAGGATTTAAAAAAAAAAAAAAAAACACTGGGAGGGGCAGGGAGAGGGAGAGAGAGAATTCCAAGCAGGCTCCACGCCTAGCATGGAGCCTGATGTGGGGCTTGATCTCACAGCCCTGAGATCATGACCTGAGCCCAAATTAAGAGTTAGATGCTTCACTGACTGAGCCACCCATGTGCCCCCAAACCAGCAAAGGATTTTAAAAGGGGGGCAGTATATATGTGGAAAATTTTAACATTTTTCTAGAAAGTAATAAAGGAAATGAACAAAATTTTAAAAGAATGGTAAACAGAAAATACAAAAGAAGTAGGAGAAAAAAGTCCAAATCAAGAAGCATTAACCCAACATAAAAGAGAATCTTAGCCAATGTTTAAATGAGATGAGTGTTTCTGAACCAGAAGGGGATGGTAGGCCAGGATACCTTTCCCAACTTCATGGTTTTCGATTTTGTTCCTAAAGATGTTTTTGTGAAGGTTTAAAACAAAAAAGGAAAAGAAAAAGAAAAGAAAATACTGTTCCCACAATCTCTTCCTGAAGAATCTGCTAGAGAAAAAAACTTAAGACAACCAAAATGACAGGACAGAAAGCAGCATGAGGTATAGTGGCCATGATCATTTTGGATCCTAACGTCACACATCTAAATCTGATCAAGTCTTTAGATCTAACTCCCAATTCACAGGAAAGGTAGTGGCCAGAACAACACGTTAAAGGCCACAGGAATGCAATCAGCCTATCCAGACAATGGGACACTACGTCTGACATACTGTCCATCTTCATCAATAAATAAAATGAAGAAAAAAAGGATGAAGAGAGAACCTATAGGTTAAGGGTCATAAGAGACATATTAACCAATTGCAATTATTGGACCTTATTAGGAGTCAAAGAAATTTATAAGTATGTGGTAATTGAGGAAATTTGAATCTTGGAAATTGAATGATATGAAAGATTATTGGTGTATTTTTTTAGGTATTATAATGGTATTTTTAAGGTATGATAAATTTTTTAGGTGATATATAATAAATCCTTATGTTTTAGAAAAACCTGCTATACTATTTATACGTGAAAATATGTGATGTCAGAATTTACTTCAGAATAATCTGGGGCAGGTGATTGACCAACACACAACTGGCAATGAGTTGAAAATTGTTGAAGTTGGCTGATTAGTGCATGGAGTTTCATTACAGTATTTTTTCTGCTTTTGTTTATAGTTAAAAATTTCTGTAACAAAAAGCAACAAAAAAAAAATAAAGACTAGCAATAAATGAATAGTGTTCAACATAAGTAGGTGAGGAAAAAACCAATAGGGGAAAAAGTTAAAAGAGAAGAAAAATGCAGATAAGAACAAAAAGTAATGAAATAGAAAAAATTGATACAGTTAATAAAAAAGATGGTACAGTTGAGAAGATCAACAAAATCCAAAATGGGTCTTTGGAAAATATAATAAGCAAACCACTATTGACTTATCAAGAGTAAAAAAGAGAAAAGGCATAATAAAAATTATAAGGAATGATGACAGAGTAAGGCTGGAAATAAAAAAGATTATTTCATTGTAAGTGATTATCATGAATAACAGTGTCAATATACTTGAAAACTTATATGAAAAATGTACTTTTCTAGAAAAATATATATTGTCAAAATTGACTTTAGAAAAAATAGAAAACAATATACCGCTAACTGTTCATTAGTAATTAACATTTTATGAACCACTTCCTCCTCTTCCCAAAAAAGAATCCAGTTCCAATAGTTTTATAAAACAAATAGTCCTGATTTTATGCTGTTTCAGAGAGTTGAAAAAAGGAAAATCTACCTAAATCATTTTTTTAACCCAAATCATTTTTAAGGATAGTGTTAAGTTTGATATTCAAACCAGAAGAAGATGGTTTACAGAACAAAAATCATAAACCAATTATCCTATGATACTAAGGTGCTAAAATGCTAAATAAAATATTAGCAATCCAAATTTGACAGTTTATATAAAAATAATTATATTCAAGTAGGGTTTGTCCTGGAAAGATAAGGAACTTTAACATCATAAAATCTTTTTAAGGAATACACCATATTAACAGATTAGAGAAAAATATATGACAATTTTAATAGCTACAGAAGGAAAAAAATAGATACTGAAGGAACATTTGACCAATTTCTAAAGTCATTTAAAAATGTAAAGTTTTATATTCAAAAAAAAGAAGTAGGGGCGCCTGGGTGGCACAGCGGTTAAGCGTCTGCCTTCGGCTCAGGGCGTGATCCCGGCGTTATGGGATTGAGCCCCACATCAGGCTCCTCTGCTATGAGCCCGCTTCTTCCTCTCCCACTCCCCCTGCTTGTGTTCCCTCTCTCGCTGGCTGTCTCTATCTTTGTCAAATAAATAAATAAAATCTTAAAAAAAAAAAACAAAAAAACAAAAAAAAGAAGTAAAGTTTTAGTAAATTTAAGGGTAAATGTAGTCATCAAAGTAGTATTCCATATAAACAGGTTGAAGAAAAAATATAATAGGTACAGAAAAATTTTTATAAAATTCAATATTCATTTAAAAAGTGCACCTTTTACCAAACTAAAGGGGAAAGGATGGTCATAAAAAACCAACAGCAAGGGGCACCTGGGTGGCTCAGTCGGTTAAGCATCTGTTTTCAGCTCAGGTCATGATCCCAGGTTCCTGGGATTGAGTCCCATGTTGGGCTCCCTGCTCTACCAGGAGCCTGCTTCTCCCTCTCCATGGGGCTCCCTGCTCTACCAGGAGCCTGCTTGTCCCTCTCCCTCTGCTTGCCTCTCCCCCTGTCTTGTGCTTGCTGTCAAATAAATAAATGAATCTTAGGGAAAAAAAAAAAACCACCCTATAGCAAGGATCATATTTAAAAATAAGACATTGGAAGCAGTGCCAATTAAAGTCAGGAATAAGACATGTATATCCGTTACCACAGTGTCTATTTATCATTGTACTGGTAATCTTAGCTAATACAATAAGACACAAAAAGATATAAGAATTGGAAAGGAAGAGACAAAACTACTCTTTTTTTTTTTTTTAAAGATTTTATTTATTTATTTGACAGAGACAGCCAGCGAGAGAGGGAACACAAGCAGGGGGAGTGGGAGAGGAAGAAGCAGGCTTCCCAGCAGAGCAGGGAGCCAGATGTGGGGCTCGATCCCAGGACCCTGGGATCATGCCCTGAGCCGAAGGCAGACGCTTAACGACTGAGCCACCCAGGCACCCCAATAAAACTACTCTTATTTGTAGACAATATGATTATCTATACAGAAATTAAGCAAATCCACAGAGAAAGATTTCTGGAAATGTAATCAACATATAAGAATTGGTAAAGGTAAATATTATCAACAAATGTAATTGAAAATATATCTCATTTGTAACTGGATCATAAACTGTAAAATACACAGGAATAAACTTGAGATGTGCAAATGCTTAAAGAAAATTAGCAGTATTGAAGGACATAAAATAAGATCTGAGTATATGGATAGGAAGACTCAATGTCAAGAGATGACAGTTCTTCCCCAAATTATCTTAAATGCAAGTAGAATTTTTAAAATTTATGGAATTGTACAACTTGGCAAACTGATTAAAAAACTGTGTAATGAAGCACCAAGAATATATAAGACAGTATGAATAAAATGAACAAGATGAAGGAACTCACCTTACCCAATATCAGCACTTTCTATAAAGCTAGAGTGATAAACATGGTGTGATATCAGCACAGGAATAGATGAATGGGTCAGTGGAACAGAATGGAGAGCCCTGTCCCTCTAGTGACCTTCCAAGCATAAACATGGATGCTTCACTTTGCTTTTCACATTGCTTTTCAAATGTCATGCAAATTTCTCCTGTGGCCGACTATAGCCCAGGAACATACAAGAAAGGGAATTCTAGAAGTGAGATTCCAACTTAGCTAAGTTGACACTGTACAAAGCCATCATAGTTCATCCTCGGTCAACTTGGCATCCACAAATACCCATTTTCACTATGCTTAACTTTGAAATAAAGTTTGAAAGCAAACGATAGCAAACTTGCACTTCTGCTTAATATGATGCATCTATCCCTTGCACAATGAAAACGTGAGATCAATTAGTTATCCATATGGAGAAAGAAAAAGTACATTCTTAATGCTCCCCAGCAAAAGAAGATACAAAGTCTCTTTATTCACACTCGAGTGATGTTCATTTCTCTTCTAGCTGAGTCACATTTCCCCCATGATATCCTGTAACTTAATTATTGACAGATCATGTTAAAAACTTATTGAGACAGAGGAATGGGGAGGGAGAAGGAAATTTTTTTATTAAAAGAGAAAAATATTTACATTGAAATGAGAAGAAAAGTTTCATCCTCACTTCTGCAACTGATTGTTTTAGCTGGTATTTATAAATACTCGTCCACTTCCCATTTCATACTCCCTCCCTGGTGAAGTGACCTTTGTTCCTGGTCTGGACCCTTAACACTTCTTCCTGTATTGGGTTGCAGTAGTTTTGCTATTGACTTCAATCACAGGAATGGGAATACCAAGAGACTCCCCATCCTCCCCTTTGGAAGTCAAGACAGTCACCCCAGGCAGTACAATAACCTTCTTTGCCTGTTGATTCCCTGGCAAGAGAAGTTCAAAGTAGCCAGGTCCAGTGTCAACGTCTAGCTCAGTGGAACCACTGCTGTGCTCCCCGTGGAAATATTTCTTTTTGGGGAACTAATACCTCTAGATTGGCAGAACCCAACATTTCAGAGACAGAAAGCAGCGTTTTTTTTTTTTTTTTTTTTTTTTTTTTTGCTAGAGAAGCGCCGTGTGTTATATTGAGGGAAGCTATTCTCATTTCTAACCTCTGCTTCCTGACCCATGAATCCCTGCTTTGGAAGAAACAGCAACATATGCCAGTTGCTGGTTTAGAGAACATCTTGCATCCCGAAGGACATTACCTAAGCCCTGCAAGGTGTTGCTGGCCAGGTGGTGCCATAACTGAGGCTTCAAAAGGCTATTCTGTCTCCTCTGGCCAGCTACTTCAGGGTGCTGGGGAACTTGGTAAGACCAGTAAATTCCCCGAGCCCGAGCCCACTGCTGCACTTCATGTGCTGTAAAAGGAATTCTTTGGTCAGCCATAGAAACTTTCAGGTCCCTTACGTGGACCTTGAGATGGGAATTTACAGCCCTGACCCATCATATTCTTTCCCCAAATTCTTCAGGGCATTTTAACAATCCACTGATCTTATTCTAATTATATTCAAGCAAATACTCTGTTAATCAAAACACTGACTTCCATAGGCACCAAATTACAATCGTCTACAGGCGATCACTTAACATTTTTCTCCCGTTCTGTGATACGGAGTACGAGCGATCCTGTACCCCTGGTAACCCTTGGTAATCCTTGGTAAGGGTCATTTATGCCTTTTTTTTTTTTTTTAAGATTTTATTTATTTATTTTGAGAGAGGGAGAGAGTAAGCACGAACAGGGGGAGGGGCACACGGAAAGGGGGGAAGCAGACTACCTGCTGAGCAGGGACCCTGATGTGGGGCTCCATCCCAGGACCCTGGGATCATGACCTGAGCTGAAGGCAGACACTTAACCGACTGAGCCACCCAGGCACCCTCATTTATGCCTTTAAATCTATTTAGATCACAGAATCAATTCTATAATCCAGACCAAATTCAGAAAACCCATCACTCACTAAGGTTCTGATCTTCTTGGAAACCATGTCTGGTAACATAGTCTGTATTAGTCAGAATCCGATCTGGGAAGCCTGACTACTAGGAATGACAAAGAATAAGGACTTCATTATGGGAATTTGTACCCAATTATGGGAGCTGGTTATATAGTCAGTATATAAGATGGTTACTTCTTTGGGGCTGGGGACTGAATGCAGGGACAGGCAGTTGGCAAGGAAAGACGGATGTGGAGTGGGGGAGCAAGGACAAATTGGAACCCAGGAGGAAGAGCAAGAACAAGCTGGAAACTGCTTCAGTCTTACACCATCTATAAGCCTCGAACTTTGTTTATGCAGGTGACCTGCACAAGAATCTGGTCCTTTGTTTTAGAACTAAATCCACACCTAGCTCAGGAGTTGGGGAAACCGAAGAGGCTCTGATGGGAAGTAAAGGAGGTTTGTGCCTGTCTACTTTCCCCCTACCTCCCCCATCAGCAAGGTGAGCCAGCAGACCTGTCATAATGCAGGAGCCACCCAGGGCCTGCCTCACGCAGTGTAAACAGGCAGCTGCTGCTTCACTTCGGCCAAGTGTCATGCACATTTCTCCTGTGGCCAGCCCTAGCCCACAGCCATGCCTGGAAGGAAATTCTGGGAAATGTAGTCCTAGCTTAGCTAAGCAGACACAAAACAAAGCCACTACAGTCTTTACGAAAAGGTTAAAAACATGTATAACCTAAGGCATAAATATGTGGTATAAGCATAAAGACATTGGTGAGCAGGAAAACTATGGTAATTAAAATAAGATGAGGGGTGCCTGGGTGGCTCAGTCAGGGGGGCATCTGCCTTTGGCTCTGTCATGATCAACGGGGTCCTGGGATCGACCTCGGGCTCCCTGCTCAGGGGGGAGTCTGCTTCTCCCTGTCCTTCTGCTGCTCCTTGCTTGTGCTCGCTCTCTCTCTCTGTCTCTTTCTCTCAAATAAATAAAAATCTTAAAAAAAATAAAATAAGGATGAAGCTCTGGGGAGGAAGAAGGGAACAGGACTAGGGAGGGCCCATAGGCTGCCCATTTTCTGTGACAGTTTCTTTTTTTTTTTTTTTTTTTTAAGATTTTATTTATTTATTTGACAGAGATAGAGACAGCCAGCGAGAGAGGAAACACAAGCAGGGGGAGTGGGAGAGGAAGAAGCAGGCTCACAGCGGAGGAGCCTGATGTGGGGCTCGATCCCACAACACCAGGATCACGCCCTGAGCCGAAGGCAGACGCTTAACCGCTGTGCCACCCAGGCGCCCCTGTGACAGTTTGTTTCTTTTCTTTCCTTCCCTTCCCTTCCCTCCATCCCTCCTTTCTCTCTCTCTTTTTCCTTC
>NW_024426774.1:48294315-48313370 GCF_017311325.1 Ursus maritimus
TTCTTTCTTTCTTTCTTTCTTTCTTTCTTTCTTTCTTTCTTTCTTTCATTCATTCATTCATTCATTCATTCATTTTAAAGTAGGCCCAGCGTAGAGCCCAACTCAGGGCTTGAACTCATGACTCTGAGATCAAGACCTGAGCTGAGATCTAGAGTCAGACCCTTAACTGATTGAGCCACCCAGGCACCCTTGTGACATTTTATTTCTTAAAACAGCTGTAGTATAGATGTTTGATAAAGTATGTAGTGGTGGGCATATGGATATTCTTTTTCTTATTCTCTATACTTGCCTATAGGTTTGAAGTATAGAAGGAGGAAAAGGAGGGAAAAGGGTGATAACACTAATTGCTGATGTTTACTGACTTGTAAAGTCAAGGGCTTGGCCCTTGGATTATGTCATTTAGATAGAGAACAGGTTTCTTTCTCCAGATCGAGGGAAGAAGCACAGCTGTAGACACCAACATTCTGAGCCCTACTCAGGGTCCCAGAGCCACCGAGACCTAGGAAGTTGGAGAAGATGTGTTGTGGGGGCCCCTTTGCTGCCCTTTCTCCCAACACCCTTGAGAATTCTTGTCCCTTTTCTCCTTTTTGCCCTCTCTTCTGCAGAGTGTCTCTCCACCTCTCTTGCTCTCTCATCTTTCCAAAGGGGGACTTTTTGCCTCCAGGAGAAAGGTGCTAAGTGGGGCAAGCGCAAGTCTTTGGAGCTGCGTGCAGGGCCCACACACATCAGGCCCCAAGTGAAGCCCAGCCCACAGCATGAGAGGGCCTGGGGCTACCGTAGGGAAACCCCACACCCCCTCCCCCTGCCGGGCTGCCTCAACTCCACCCCACACCTGTCCCCCCGCCCCCCCGCCCCTCCTGCATCCCCTTGCACCTGATGGGCCAAGAGCAAACAAGGTTGTTGTTTGTTCCTCTCTCCCCGGAATGCACAGTGACACAGGGGAGGCACTATATATGCAGACAACACACATTGCACTTTGCCGTTACCTACTGTTTCCTAACGTTTTCTTATGTATGCTGCTTTTAAGACTTTCTCTGAAATCCTGGCTCTTCAATTAGACTGAAGTTAGCAAACATCTATTTGTTTGAGACCTATTTTATGTGCTGGGTTTATGAGGGGTACAAAGGAATGAAGAATACAGTTTCTTCCATTGGGAACTCACGATCTCACAGACGGGGGGAGAGTCTATGGGAGTAGGAAGGACAGAGAGTAGTTATAACTTCAGAGATCCAGGAAGGCTCCTCGGAGGAAACTTTCCTCTGCAGATAACCTTCAAAGAGAGGGAAGCTTATGAAGGCGAGGAGTAGGTGAGATTAGGCAGACAGAAAATGCTGTGAGAGAAGAGAGAAGGGCTAGCTGGGATGGGCCCCTTGGGGCCTCCCAGCTTTAGGGATGTGTGAAGACAGAGGGAAGAAGGAATGATCGCAGAGGAAGGATGAGGACTGGGGCCAACAACCCTCAGGCAGTGACACTAGTATGTTTTCCACCCGCTTAGAATACTTCAGAGCTGCTTAGGCCTCAGCAGCAAACTAGCCAAAGCCCTTTCTTGCACTGAAAAGGAAGGACCTTGAGGCCCAGCTATGCGGGGACTGATTTGCACAAAAGGAAAGACTGGGTCCAGGACTCAGCTTCCAGCTCGTGCTACAGCATGCCCCTTGACAGCCCAGGACCCTGGTCAGCACCTCAGTTGTCATTCTGGCCAGCAGCCATGCCTGCCACAGTGCCTAGCACGTAGTCGGCACAAACCTAGCTGCTGAACTGAATTCTCTATCTTCCTTCTCCCCCCAGTTTCTGAAGAAATGACCAAGACAGAGGGAGGGTCCTCTATCAAACCCCGTCCCACCACAGGCTCTGTGCAGGGTGCATGTGGATGCTGCCCTCTTGATGCCCGCAGTCACGCTCTTAGTTCCACTGTGCAGAGGAGGAAACTGCATCTCGGAGAGCTCGGTGGTCTGTTTACAGCTAGTGAACTGCCTGAATTCAAACCCAGGTCCATCTGACTCTAAATTCCACGATGAGGGTGTCAATGTAAATAGTTGAAATTGAGTTTCATTGAATCAATTTCCGTTCCTTGACCATAGACCTTGGGGCAGGATTTTTTTTTTTTTCCTTTGGGGTGAATGGGGGATTGGCGTTGTAGTGGAAGAGTGTGTGTGAGAGAGTAAATCCTTTCGACTACCTTGCTTTAACTGCTCATAACTGATTGAACTGCCAACACCAAACAAAGGTATTGGTTCTTTTTTTAAAGTCACTGCCCATGTCTTTTTTTTTTTTTTTAATTTTATTTTTTTAAAGATTTTATTTTATGTATTTGACAGAGAGACAGCCAGCGAGAGAGGGAACACAAGCAGGGGGAGTGGGAGAGGAAGAAGCAGGCTCCCCGCAGTGAAGGGAGCCCGATGTGGGGCTTGATCCCAGGACCCTGGGATCACACCCCGAGCCAAAGACAGACGCTTAACCACTGAGCCACCCAGGCGCCCCAACCGCCCATGTCTTTAGCGCCTCTCTGCATCGTGGACATTAGAACCCGGTCTGAGGATGCCCGGTCTGAGGGGCATTGTTGAAATGGAAAGACAGAAAAAGAACTGGATTATAGTGTGTGTGACCTCTCCAAGTGGCTTGTAAGCAGATGCAGTTGGAGAGGGGAGAGGATGAGAGAACCATCTAGAAAGAGGTTTTTGTGCTCAGAAAAAAAGGAAAATAGAGATGATGGTGCTGCTGCTGGTGGTGGGCTGTATGTGTCTTGCAGGTAGATGTTGGGTGGTGTTGGGCAGGGAGAAAACAGACTTGTCACATGTTCTGCATACAAGGCCAGACCTCCCCTCATCCCCACAGGTGGGTTTCTGGGGTTGTCAGCAAGCCTTTGCCAGCCCCTAGTAAGGCTGGGCAGGGTGAGTCCAGGGTTGGGACAGGTTAGGAGAGAACTGGGTGGGAGGGAGCACTGGAAGTCCTGGGAAAGCTCATGTTCCCGGCCAGGTGCAGAGGCTGGGCCTTGCTGCCCGCTGGAGGTCCAGGAGTGGGGCGGGGGCTCTGGTTGCCTGTTTGTTCAACACCGAACTGAGGTTCCTGTTAGGAAATGGCCTTGTTTGTGTCCAGACTGATTTGTTTGCTGTTCACACTTACATGGAGAGCTGTCCCTTAGAGTCCTGGCTTCACACATAGGGGTAGGCGTGGGAAGGGAGAACATGGGCAGAACCCAGAGCCTGCAGGGTCCCGAGTAGAATCTGGGAAAATGAATGTCTGCAGCTCCTGGTGAGGAGGAGGGTTGGGCCTCACAGGAAGTCCGGCCCTGACTTCTTGCTTTCCAGAGAAGAGCCATGTCAGAGTCGTGACTCAGGAAGGGCTTGGGTCTGGCTTCCTCACTCCCCATGGGAACTGTCCAGTGAGGAGCAAAACATCTTTTTTTTTTTTTTTAAGATTTTTATTTATTTATTTGACAGAGAGAGACAGCCAGTGAGAGAGGGAACACAAGCAGGGGGAGTGGGAGAGGAAGAAGCAGGCTCCTGCGGAGAAGCCTGACGTGGAGCTCGATCCCAGAATGCTGGGATCACACCCTGAGGCGAAGGCAGATGCTTAACAACAGCACCACCCAGGCACCCCCAGGAGCAAAACATCTTAATGCAGGTTCCACCTTGAGATTCTGATTTAGTTGGTCTGGGGTGTGGCCAGGCCATCAGGACTCATAAAGCCTTCCCAGGTGATTCCAGCTGTGTAGCCAAGGTGAGAACCGCTGTTCCAGAGTCTCCAAGCTTCTCAAACCTTCACATGCATACGGATCACCTTGGCATCTCGTTAAACTGTAGATCTGACTCAGTAGGCCTGGGTTGATTCCTTAGCTTCTGTGTTTCTAACACACCCCCAGGTGATGCTAGTGCTGCTGGCCTGGGGACCATACTTTGAGTAGCAAGGCTCTATACCTGCTGTGGACTCCTCACCCCAGTTGTCCTCGTTGTTCAGAGGGAAGGGGGTAGAACGATGAACCCAAGCTTCCTGCACCTGTTCACCCAGCCCACCCTTTCCCTACCACCTTACTTGGTGAGTAATTAACAGAGCTCACAGACTCTCTGGCCAAGGCCAGTCCTCTAGTCATTTTCAGGGTCTAAGTGGACGAAACAGATCCCTGACCCTATCTAAGACAAACCAATTCAGCTAGCTCCAGTTGGGAGTGTGGCAGAGGGAGGGAGAGGGCAGGAGGGAGAGCAACAAGCACATCCTTCTCTGACCTGTTGGGCAGACAGGACACACATGTCGTGTGGTAGGGTATATTCCTAAACATGGGTGTAATAATACTTTCCTCCCACACAATCTGCTACAAGGAGGCCTTGCCACACCCTAGCCACTCTTCTTGGATCGAGGCTAGCCCTCGGACTTGGTCTGGTCTATAGATTGTGGGGAAAGTGACTAGAACTTCTGAGGCTGGGCCTTATGATCTGAAGTTTTCCCTTTGCCTTTCGGGATGCTCACTCTTGGGGTCCAGCTTCCACTGAGGAAGCCCAAACTAGCCATGTGGAGAGTGTTAGAGAGGTTCCAGCCTTCCAGCCAACCCTGCCAAGACCCTAGATTTGTGAATGAAGCTATCCAGAATGCTCCAGCCCCAGGCATCTGATTGCAACCCAGACCAGCTACACAATTTGTGAAGCCCACTGTCAAGTGAAAACAGAGGGTCCCTTGTTCAAAAATGGTTATGAATTTCAAGAATAGCAACAGCAGAGCTTTAGCTCGACTCCGGGACCTCTCTGAGCGTGGGGCCTGGTGCAACTGCCTAGTTCCCACATTTGTGAGCCAGCACGATTGTAACCTCCTAAGAAATCCTTGCTGACACCACATGAAGCAGAACATGCCGGCCGAGCTCTGCCCAAAGTCCTGACCCGCAGAGTTGTGAGCAAATGCAGTGGTGGTTGTTTTAAGCCACCAAGCTTGGGAGCAGTTAGTGACATGGCAGCAGATGACAGAACATGTCACGTGGCCTGACTCTTTCTCAGGATGGGGGTGCTGTGACAGGAGACACTGGCAGGCCACAGCCTCGGGCTAAGAACAATGACGGGTGAAACGGCTTGTTCGCTAAATGGACGAATCTTTGACGATGCAGCAGGTTAAAAACGAACTGCAGCCCAGAGTTCCCAGGCATGATTTCCCCCAGAGTCTGCTGACCTGGGGGAAGGCCGAGGAGGCAAGGACAGCACCCTGCTTGCTTTGCCTTTTCTCTGGGGAGGCAGTGTCAGGGAGCAAAAGAAGACAGGTCTTGCGAGTCAGACAGACGTAGGCTCACATCAGGCGTGTGTGCAGTTATGGAGTGAGTGTTTGGGGGGCCTCACGCCTCCTCATCTGTTCCCATCCTGCTCCCATTGAGGCTTTTCCCATCCCTGAAAATGGCAACTTCATCCTTCTAGCTGCTCAGGCCAGAAAACGCAGTCATCCTTGGACCCGGTCTTTCTCTCATCTTCACATCCAATCCATCAACATAATTCTCATAAGACTGTACCTTCCAGATATACCCAGCATCTGACTTCATCTAGCCACCTCCACTGATGCTACAGTGGGGCAAGCCTCTTGTCTCTTGCTAGGATCACTGCAGTAGCTACCTATTTGTTCCCTTGCTACCATCCCTGCCCCTCTCCAGTCTTCAACCCAGCAGACAGTGTGGTTCTGGCAAATGGTGTTGGAGCATGTCACTTCTTCTCTCAGTATCCTCCAGTGACTTCCCAAGTCATTCCAGGTAGGGGCTGACAAGGCCCTTGATAACTCTTATTTCTCCAATCTCATCCACTACTCTTCAACACCCCCTTCCCCATATGCACGCACACACTCTGCTCCAGCCACACTGGCCTCTGGCATTCCCTTGGCCAAATATACTCCACCTCAGGGCCTTTGCACTTCTGTTCCCTCTGCCTGGAACACTTGTCCTCCAGATATCTGTATGGCATATTCCCCATCTTTTTAAGGCCCTTGCTGAAATGCCACCTTTTTAATGAGGTCTTCCCTGACATGACCTTCTCTTCCTTGTCCTATATTCCTTATACTGCTTCATTTTTCTTTGTAGTACCTATCACCACCCAACAAATGTGTATTTTACTAACTTATGTATTTTTATTCTCTCTCTCAACAAGAATATAAGCACTCCAAGGTCAGAAGTTATCTGCTTTGTTTACTGCTTTTCTCTTTGTGTCTGGAACTGAGCTTAGCACAGAATGATCAGCCCACAGGTATTTGTTAAATGAATAAACCAAATGAATGAATGTAACTGATGTTAGCTTCACCTAATACAGCCCACTTTGTTGGATTTAGTGAAATCTAAAAAGTAATAAAGATACAGCTCCTGGCATAGAACAGAGGCTTGTGCCCACATATGTGTGGGTATTGGGGAGGAGATGTGAGCCGGGCAGGAAACAGCTCATCAGCCTGACTAGTGTCTTCCCCTCTGGCTAGGTGCTCCTCTCAAGGGCTCCTAAGGAGCCAGGTAGGGGCACTGGGGTAACTCAGTTGGTTAAGCGTCTGACTCTTGATTTCGGCTTGGGCCATGATCTTGGGGTCATGGGATGGGGCTCTGTGCTCAGTGTGGAGTCTTCTTGTCCCTCTCCCTCTGCTCCTCTCCCCCCACTCCTGCTCACACACACACACTCTCTCTCTAAGTAAATAAAAGTAAATAAAATCTTAGGAAATAAAAGGAGCCAGGTAGGCTGCCATGAGCTTGAGTTTCTGGTTCAAGATCACCAGGGCATCAGCTTTCTCTTAGGGAATTCTGGGTAGGGATTGATTTGGGCCAAATACATCACATATCACTTGAAACTTGTCACTTTTCTAAGCAAAAATAAATACCTGAACTCAAGTTCTTATAAGCTCTCCCTGCCATCTATCCAAATCATCATTTAATCCAATGACTCTCAATCTTTTTTCTGCATTTAAGATCATTTTTTAAAAATTATTTTTTGAATGATTCTTTTCCCTTTTATTTTTAAAGGTTTTATTTATTTATTTGAGACAGAGAAGCACAAGAGCAGGGAGGGTCAGAGACAGAAGCAGACTCCCTGCTGAGCAGGGAGCCCGATGCGGGACTCGATCCTAGGACTCCAGGATCATGACCTGAACTGAAGGCAGTTGCTTAACCAACTGAGCCACCCAGGTGCCCGTCTTTACCCTTTTAGACCTCAGAAGCAGAGAGCTGGCTTTCCTACCCCTTCATGACCATTACCCTCAGAAGTCCATACCAGACCCCACTCCTCTTTTTGTCTGTCTTTCCCTCTTTATCCCCATCCTCTTGCCAGTTCCCCCCTCCTCCCCCAATCAGCCTCTCTCTTGTGTATTTGCTATTTGTTATTGTTTGTTTATGGATCCACAGGAAACATGTAGGGCGGTTTTGTATATAGGTTTTAAATTTATATAAAGAGTATTGTGTATGAATTCCTTCCTTCCTTTTCTTCTTCTCAAAACTATTTTAAAGGTCTCTTTTCAGTGCTGTATGTGCAGAAGTTTCATTGTTTCTAATAGCTGTTTTCTAGAATTTCACATTGTGGATGAAAGTCTGTTGTCAGGTTAAATTTTATTTGTAGAAAACCTTCTCTGTTGCTGAAAAGCTAGGAAGATTGTTTCCTTATCATCAGCGTTCAAAAGTCTCAGCAAGATGCTTGGGTGTGTATCTTCTCCTCCACACGTCTTTACAGCTGTGGGCAACAAGCAATTAGAGGGGGAGTTTTGGATGTCTTGAAGATGAGGTGTCTGAGAAACATCCCAGTGGAGATATCAGACAAGGTGTTCAATCAGAGAAGGTGTCTGAGCTGGATGCAGATTTGGGGGTCATGTGCATTTAGATTCAAGTTGGAAAAGAAAAACATCGATGCATGAGATGAAAAATGGAGGGGGACAGTCAAGTGGGGAGATGAGCAGGCTGAGTCCCTGAAAGCAGGTATCAGAGGGCCCATTTTCAGGTAAGCAACAGTTTTTCTCCCCTCCATTTACAAAATGAGAATCAAATATTTCAAACCCTAGGAAAATTATAGATAAAAATAGGATAAATACCTAAGAAGCCACCATTCAACTTTATTGACTATAGTTTTTTCCACGCTTACTTTGGTTTTTCTTTTTTTTTTTTTAAGATTTTATTTATTTATTTGACAGAGACAGAGACAGCCAGCGAGAGAGGGAACACAAGCAGGGGGAGTGGGAAAGGAAGAAGCAGGCTCCCAGCAGAGGAGCCTGATGTGGGGCTCGATCCCAGAAAGCCAGGATCACGCCCTGAGCCAAAGGCAGACGCTTAACGACTGCGCCACCCAGGCGCCCCTGGTTTTTCTTTTTTAAAGCATATGACAGACACACATGCAGGCCCTTTGAGCCTCTCTCCAGTCCAATTCACTGGAGTTAACTACCATTCTGATTGGGGGTTATCATTTCCATTCATGGTTGCATACAATTGCTCCATAGTGACTTATCCATAAGCAGCATACGGCATGAGGTGTTTTGCACGCTTCTAAACTTCAGCTATGTGGCATCATACCGTACTTCTCATTCTTCGGCTTGCCTCTTTCACGCAGCACTAGGTTTGCAAGTTTTGTGTATGTAGCCCTGGTTTATTACTCTTCGTTGCTGTGGAGCAGTCCAAAGATGAATATACTACAATCGATCCATTATACTGTTGAAGGACATTTGGGTTGTATCCACTTTTTGGTTATTCAAACAGTCCTGCAAAGGACAGCACCTGCTATTCTGGGCTAATGGCCACCCTTGGGTCATTCTGGGGACTGACTGGAGATCCTTCAGGGATGTATGGAGCACCTGCTGTGTGCTGGATATGGCAAAATCGCAGCAGGGAATCCTCATCACAACCCGTGAAAAATCAATATTTCTTTACAAATAAGGAACACAAGGCTCAGAAAGGTATCCAGGTGATACAGCTAGTACATGGCAGAAGAGAGCAGCACTCTTTCCTGCCTCCAAGCTCCTCTGGCCTTGACCTTGCCCCTCCTTCCTCAGGGAACTCACAGCCTCAGCCCTGGGTGTGAGGGTGTGTCTAGAGCTTTCCTGGGTTGGTATTTCTGCTGGCTGGGATCCACCTGGACTTGGTGTTGGGGAGGGTCCTGTCAGGGCTCACTGCCTGGGTAGGCTTGGCCCAGAGACAGAACAGATGGGCGCATGATGCTGGCCACTGGGCTGTTCGTGCAGAACATAGAATCAGACCTGCACTTGCTCTCGGGCTAGAGGTTTGTGGGAGGCGGGACCCAGTTTTCTCAGTCCCTGCAGAGCTCGTCATACAGTGCCCTGGAGAATTTCAGCTCTCTGTTCCCGCAGTGGTTTGTAGGGGCCTGGACTTGCTGTCAGGAAACCTAGGCTCTGGTCAGGTCCTATGTGTAACTTGCTTGTGACAAGACCCCGGAAAGTCATTTAGGCCGCTTGTGAAGTGCGATGATAGCCTCAGGGGGTGCAGATCCCATTCATGGAGGCACCATTTTGCTTTTTAAGTGCCCTGTCCCTCCTGGGCACGGTTTCATCGAGGCTGCGAGAAGGCACCACAACGTGAGAGGTTGGGGGGTTTCCTGGAACCTACGAACTGAAGGGTGGGGCAGACGGAAAGTGTCGCCTCTCCCAGCAGGCAGCAGGGGGCGCGCGCAGACCGTGTGATGCGGCCGGCCAGTGGCTTGGCTGCTGGTGGCAACCCGACCCCTGGTGTCTGGGCAGCCGGGGCAAGAGCGCGAGAGGCAGCAAGGCCCCTTTCGTAGGAGCCTAAGTGTTAGGATCAGTTTGGTCTGCAGACCCCTCAGAAGCTCCAGGAAATGAAGCCTGAGTTGAGGAAGAGGGACGCAGCGCTGTGTCCCAAGGGGCTGTAGAGCACAGGTGGGGAGGGGAAGAAGGGACCCCGTGTGGGGGCCGACCACTGCTGCTCTCCGGCTGGTGGCATCAACACTTTCTAACTGCGGGGGGGAAAACAATCATCCCCCACCTCCCGGGTGAAAGACTGTAATGTAGAGTCAACTGCAGGAGATCCCCAAATGTCAAAAGGAAAAAGACCTCATTTTTCTTCTGATTCCTCTCCGGACCCTGGAGGGGTGCGGACAAGGAAATCGACCCTCCCCCTACACAGTCCCAGCTGGGAGGTGGCAGTGTGCGTATAGGGGACCCATTTTCCTGCTCCCAGACCACAACGCTTGCCAGCCTCAAATGTCCAGGGTCCTTCTGTCCCGACAGTATAGGTTCTTTTCTGATTCCAAAACTAATATATACATGTTGCATAAAAATAAAGCAGTACTGAGATTACCATTAAGAAAATGAAAGCCCTGCCATAATCCCTTAATAAAATAACCACTGTGAATGGCACTTTTCAAGTTTATTTCTATTCTGTACATACACTGATGCACATATTTATTACAGTGATTTTTACAAAAGTCATTGACTCAAACAATAGCACCATTCTTTAACTTTATTTTTCACTTAGTGTGCATTGGACATACTAAGTGTCCATACATATATATATATAGAGAGAGAGAGAGAGCGCGTGTGTGCTCTGATTTATTTATTTATGATAGAGAACACAGAGGGGAGGGGCAGAGGGAGAGGGAGAGAGAATCTTAAGCAGGCTCCACACCCAGTGAAAAACCTGATGCTGTGCTCGATCTCATGACCCTGAGATCATGACCTGAGCTGAATCAAGAGTTGGATGCTCAACAGACTGAAACACCCAGACGCCCCAGCTCTGCCCCACTTTTATTTATTTATTTATTTATTTTTTAATAATGATTTTTTATTATATTATGTTAGTCACCATACAGTACATCCCCGGTTTTCGATGTAAGGCTCGATGATTCATTAGTTGTGTATAACACCCAGTGCACCATGCAATATGTGCCCTCCTTACTACCCATCACCGGTCTATCCCATTCCCCCACCCCCCTCCCCTCTGTAGCCCTCAGTTTGTTTCTCATAGTCCATAGTCTCTCATGTTTCATTCCCCCTTCTGATTACCCCCCCTTTCTTTATCCCTTTCTTCCCCTACTGATCATTCTAGTTCTTATGTTCCATAGATGAGAGAAATCATATGATAGTTGTCTTTCTCTGCTTGACTTATTTCACTAAGCATTATCTCCTCCAGTGCCGTCCATGTTGTAGCAAATGTTGAGAACTCATTCTTTCTGATTGCTGAGTAATATTCCATTGTATATATGGACCACAACTTCTTAATCCAGTCATCTGTTGCAGGGCATCTCGGCTCCTTCCACGATTTAGCTATTGTGGACATTGCTGCTATGAACATTGGGGTGCATATGGCCCTTCTCTTCACTACGTCTGTATCTTTGTGCCCCACTTTTAATAAGTGGTTAGACAGCGTAGTGGTAACTGAGCCAGCCCACCACTGATGGACCTTAAGATGGTTTTCCATTTCTCCTCATGACAGGCATCCTTATGGGCGCTGTGCTCCCTGCAAGTTACTCTTTAGGAGAGATTCTTAAATGTGCACTTTCTGGGATGAGAGAGGGGCTCATGTGAGTGTTGGCTGATGATGTCGCTGCACTGCACTCCACAAGCTGATTGCCTGGGCGGTATGTCCACCCACACGGAGGGCAAGTTCCTGGTGGGTTTAGCCACAAGCTCTCTGGAGGTGAAGCTGGAACACTCCAACTCCTGGAACTGGTAGTTGCCTGACTTGGTCACTTCTGGAGGTCCCAGCAGCTCGCTGAGAAACCTTAGGGGAAGGTGAAGAGGAAGGGGGCACACAGGTCAGGGAAGAGGATTTGTTTGTTCAATTCAGAAATGCCAATGGCCTGAGAAGGGACTTCATAACCTCCAAGAAGAGCAGTGATTCCAAAGTGGCTTTATCTTCCAAGGGGTGGGGGTGGAGGCAGAGGAGCCAGTCATTGGAGTGAGGCACCTGTGAGGGTCCCTGGGAGGGGCACTGTGTCACTCTTGAGGAAAAGGGCCCATGTGGGCACAGATACCTCAGGGACCAATCCACTGCTTTTTCAAGCTCCAGCATCTGTGTGGAGGTGGAGGGAAATTTTGTCCCTGGCCAAACCTCCCAGTTCCAGTGGAACATATAACCTGTCTTTGAAGGAGAAGACAGATGGCTAAGGCCCCTCACAGAGGGATCCTAAGATCAAATCAGATGCTGAACTGGTTCGAAGAGCCTCTGAGCTGGAGAAGCCGTGGAGGGCTTTCTGGGGGAAGGGGTTGGAACATAATTGTGCCTTGCTAAATGGGCAGGATTTGGACCCTCTGAGAAGCCTGAGCAAAGGCGTCTGTAGAATGATCAGTCTGTTCAGGGAACAGGAAGGAGCATGGATTGAGGGTGAGTTGGGTGGGCAGGGCAGGAGGAACTGTAGCTGGGATGTGGCAGAGGCTGGTGTGGAGGTGTCCTATGGACCCCAGGAGAGGATTTTCTAGGGAGTTCTAGATTGTCCTTCCAACCTCTGGGGCCCTGGGAGATCTGGCTTAAGAATCTGGACATGTCCCCTGGGGCTGCTGGGAGACAGTTAAAGGCTCCCCAGAGCAGCCCAGGACTCAGAGTTGGGGCGGTAGTCACGGCCAAGCAGGGCGGTCCACTGGACACCAGGGGGCGCCGTTCCCCGCTGCGCTGGCCCGGGGCTGCTCCGCCCTGGGACCACGGGCACTGCCGCAAAGCTGCCACCCCCGGGTGAGGCGCCCATCATACTCGTCTTCACACGTCCACCTTTGGCTCTTTTTCCTTCCCGAAACCCAACCAGGGGTTCCTCACCCCAGCAGGCAGACAGTGAGCTAGGGGTGCGGGGAAAGGGGAGGGTTAGAACCAGTCCTGGGAGGTGAATCAGGGAGGGTCAGAGGGACTAAAGGCGTCCGTGTGTAGGTTTCCTCCGCTCGCCTTCCCTCTTCCCCTTCCTCCGCCCTTTCCTTGCCTCGTGACCCCTCTCCGATCCTCCTCTCTCTCCCTCCTCTCGCACCTTGACCGTTTGTACCAAGCCAGTTTTCACGGGAGTTGGTCCTCCACGCTCACTGAGGAAAGGGTGCAAAATTCTGAACATTGGAAGGAAGAAAAAAATGGTTTGCTCTCTCGCCCTGCGCCTGTCTCCCCGGAGCGGCCCCCGCCTGCTGGTGGGCCCCGTGGCCAAGCGTCTCCTGGAGCGGGCGCAGAGCCCCCCGCGGCTGGGTAGAGGGCCCGGCTCCCCCCTCCACTCCCCCCGCTCCGCCCCGCCACCCAGCCGCCCGCAGCCGAGTCACGGCCGGGCCGGCGCTGCCGCGGGCGGAATCGAGGACGGGGGATTGAGGCGGCCGCCGCGTGTTTGCCCAGCGTCGGCCTCCGCCGCCACAGGCCCTAATCTCCGATACACTTGCGAGTTGGTTTCCTGCCCCGGGGCCCCGGCTCCCCGAGCAAACAGTCCGAGCGAGGCGTTGCATCCGAAATGTGGCATTTGAGCCGCACTGCGGCAGGAAAGCTGGAGCGCGGCCTATCCGGGGTAATTGCCCTCCTCCGCCCCTAATCCTCCTGCCCGGCCCCCTACCGCCGGCTGCGGCCCATTGATTAGCGCCGAAGCCGCGGGCTCAGCCCAATCCCGGGAGGGGCGCCCCGCTCCGCACCCTGGGCCTCGGAGGCAGTCCGACCCTCTCCCTGCCCCTCACTCCCCGCGTCCCCGGAGCCCCTCTCCAGCGGGGCTGTCTGGACTTGGAGGCGGAAAATGTCTCTGGAAAAGGGCATCGAGGTTGCCAGGGGAAAGATGGGGTGGGGAGAGGAGGGGAACAGCCGCAGACTTGCCCAGCGACACCCCAGGCTGGGGAGGTAAGACCCCCCAGACCACGCTGTCCTAAGCATGGTGAGGGAGGATCCACAGGGGCCTGGCTGGACTTGACCGCCTGAGACCGACTGTGGAGCTGGGGGTTGGGAGGTCCCTATGTACCCCAAACCATTGTCATGTTCCCAGGGCTTCTGCAGTGGCCAGGATCCGCTTCCTGTGGGCAGCCCAGAGGGGCGGGAGCCTCCCAGTGGCCTCATTCCCTCACTCATTCACTGAACATGGTGGTAGAGGTGGAGTGCAGAGCCCTAAGTGCTCCAAGCTGAAAAAGACTCGGCCTATTCCGCAAGTCCTTAATGAGAAAGGCCTGTGCAGGGGCAGAGAGAAATATGGGAACCTTTGGGGGCAAACCCACTGAGGCCTGAGTGATGACCTCACAGGGACAAGACTGTTCTCAGCTGGGGTGAGTTTTCTTCCCTTTCACTTCCCAGCCTCCCATGCACCCATGCAGGCCTCCAGGATGCACCTCTTTCTCTCCCAGAACAGCCACCCCAGGCCAGGAAAACTGAGGCTTGGCCTTCTGAGTGACTTTCCTGGGCCTAAGCCCACAGTTCAAAGCTTGGCTTCTCTGTGTTGGGGCAAGTCTTGTTGCTGTAGCCCTTGAGGGGTCCAGAGAGCAGGACCTTCCCTTCCCAGGGAAGGAAAGCTAGCGCTGGGGGCAGAGCCAGGGCCAGGGTAAGTGGAGGGCTGCAGGAATGGACACAAAAGCAGAGATGGAGGAGATAAATGAGGCTAAGAGGACTGGACAGTGACCTAGCACCTCATGTCTATGTGCCTCTGCTCCCGTTGACCCCTTGCACAGGGCTGCGACTAGGGTGAGGCGAGTGAAGCAGCCCAGAGGGCACAGATTTCAGGAGGCGCTGCCTGTCAACGTTGTGCAAAGGCAGGGTCAGCACCCAAGAGGGAGTGCCTCCTTGCCTCACCCCCCCGAGTCTCCTGCCTGCCCTCATTGCCCTAAGGGAGCCCTCCCCACACCAAAGGGAGCCCCAGGCACTGCCCATTACCTGCTGATTTGCCTCCTAGCCTGATACCACCTTGACGTCATCCTTACTCTTCACCTAGGTGGTCCGACTGTCTCCCAGCTGGGATAGAGCTGCCCAAGGCAGGGCTCTCTCCCCTCCAAATCAGTGCCCAGGTAGACAGTGCGTGCTGAATAAATAAACTGCTAATGAATAAATAAATGACCCAGAATCTTCTACCCTCCTCGCCCCAAGTCTGAATTTGTCCCTCTGGACATGGCCAGCTGCAGTGGCCACCACGGCGTTGCGTGGTTTACCTTGAACCCTATTTAATCCTCAGGCCTTCTGCCTGAGCGTGAATTTGCACAATTGGTGTGTGTTTGTTCTCACAGCCTTTGATACTAAACCCTGCTTCTCTCTCCAGCCAGACACTGACTCCCTGAAGACAGGGTGCAAGGCTGGCCCGGAATTCCTTATTTGGCCTGCAGCACTTAGCCCAGGGTGCCACTCAATGTATGCGACATGGTGGGCACCCGGGGCCCTCACGCCCATCCGAAGACTGGACAGTCTAGTTGAGGAAAGACTGTCTCTACAGTGACAGAGCTGGGCTGAAGCCCAGGGCCCATGTCCCAGAAGCAGGGGAATCTCCTCCTTGTGGTTAGTGATGGCATCAGGCAAATGATGAGGGTGCAGTACTGCCTCGTGCGTGTAGGTGTGGGCTGGGGGGGCTTCTCAGCTTTCTCCTATCATACCAGGTGCATGGCCACCAACTCCAGTGAATGTGACAGAGCACGTGCGAATGGGTGGGCGTGTATGTGATATCTGCTGGGGTGTGTGTGGTGTCTGCTGTGTATGGATGTGTGTGTGCCTGGGGAGGTGTGTGTATGTGGTGTCGGTGGAGGGTGTGTGTGGATTCTGTTGGATATGAGTGTAGGTTGGTGTGGGGGGGTGTTGGCTGTGTGTGTGTGTGTCTGCTGAGTGTGGGCGTGTAAGTAGTATCTCTTGGGTTCTGTGTTTGTAGTGTTTGCTAAGGGTGAGGGTAAGTGGTATCTGTGGGGTGTGTCTGCAGAGCGTGTGCAGTGCTGGCTGGGATGTATGTGTGTAATGTCTGCTCTGTGTGCATGTGGGTGGCTGTCGTGCCTGTAGGCTGTATTGTGACGCTGCCTTCCGGAAACTTCTGTGTAGAATGCCTGATGATATCCCCTGCCCAGTTACCCTACGCCGGGGCAAAGGCTGCTGCCCCTGTGCCTGGGCTGGAGGGCCTGGGAGTGCAGTGACACAGGAGGTCAGGAAGCCCCAGGATAGCAGTAACTGTTATGACCAGGGCACACGGAAGCCCAGGCTGGGACAGGGGCTGGCTGCAGTGAGTAGACAGAGCAGCACCTGGAGTCTCAATCCTATTGAACACAGAGGGCAAGGCCGCCTGCCCCACACAGATCCCAGGCAGGGAAGCGGACAGGACATGTCAAATCTGGATCTCAATCCAGGCAACATCTTCAGTCTCAGCACAATTCAGAAGGAGAGGAGTGCTGGGAGAAGGCTGAGCTCAGATGCTTGGGCAGGCAGGGTAGAGAAGTGAGCCAGGTCTGGACAGTAGCCCCATTGGCCTCCTTCCAGGCAAAGGCAGCTCCATGTCCTGCAGGGTGCAGGACTCAGTGAAGAAAGCAAGAGTAGGCTCTCAGCCCCACTGCCCACCTGGCCAGGTACCCTTGTGCAATGTACAACCTGCCCAACTGTACACAGTAACTCTGGGCCTTGGCACCTGCAACTTCTCCTTCTGGAGCAAAGAAGAGGATGTCCTCCTTGGGCTTTGGAGGAGAGGGAAGGCCTGTCTGACTGGGGTGGGGATGGCTTTGGAGCAGGGTAGCTAGAGGCCTGCTGGCTGGGCATACTGTCTTCTGGGCTAGCCTTCACAGTGAAGACAGGGCAGAAGGTACCAGTAATCTAGAAACTTACTGCTTCACAGAGTGCCAGAATGGCTATTCATTGCCCACGGAAGAGCTATGACAGGGAAGAGACTACAAAAAAGTAGAAAGTTGGCTGACCAAAAAGAACCTTCAGAAAGGAGTCTGGTAGAGAGAAGCCTCCAAGCAGTCACCAGAGTCCCCAAGAGGACCCAGAACTAGATTTGTAACCTTTGACTACTAACTTCTTCCTGGCTTCAGTTTTGTCACCTGATTCAGGGGGTTGGGATAATATGATTTTAAGGTTCTTTTCCCCATGACTCTAACACAGAACTGGCCTGGCCTGGGCTGACCCAGATGGGGGTCACACTAGTTCCTGTTCCCATTCACAGGGACACTGGGGTGGGGGTGGGGATGGAGAATGTGGATGTCTCAGTGCAGCCCATGCCCACACTGAAAACCCAGCCCCAAGCCCCATCTCGCTGTCGGGAGCACTGTGCTCGTGTGTGAACAAAGACTATTACGGACTTTGAGTTCCAAGGAGGGCTATGCCTTTCTAACTCAATTCTAGAATTGAATTTGGAGCTGACATCTATAGACTGTCAGGGCTAAGATTCTTAGAAACTCCAGCCAAACTCCAGAGCCGATGTGAGTCATAGCCTGTGAGCATTGCTTGGGTTATTGGGGCCTGGAGGACAGAGAAGGGCAAGAGGCAGAGGATTCGGGCCTTTGGAGGTCGGAGGGAAGTGGAGGAGGAGCTGGCTGCCTCAGCGCTCAGGAGGGAGGAGGGAGTGATGAGCAAGATTTTTCACCCCTTCAGTAAAACAAAAAAATTATTTCTCCTATTTCCTCTTCTGAGATTAATGATAAACTGTCTGTCCCCTAAAAGAAAATGATAAAGACTCTAATTTTACTTGGAGGCTTAGAAATGCCATTTCTACGCAAAACAGGGAGCCCATAATCAGACTTGAGCGGGGCAGAGCTTTGATAGAAAATGTTTTCCTCTCTCCCTCTATTTCTTCCCCTCCTTTCCCTCGCAAAGCAAGATGCCCGACAGCTAAGAACAATGCTCAATAAAGTGAAATAATATTTTAGTCAAAATAGGCCGAGACTGCTCCCAGCCAACTGTAAATTAGCATTTTGAGGGCAAATATGCAGACAATTTGAGATAATGAAGCCTGATTATTCAATCCAATGAATGTTAACTAGGGAGCAGAGGCTCTGCTGCCTTATCTCACTCCCTTCGATTTATTTTTTTTTAATCGTTTCACATTTGAACTCTTTATTTGTTTCTGTTTTATGCGCCCCCTCCTTCACACACACATGCGCGCGCGCGCACACACACACACACACACACGCACTCACGCTCCCTCCCTTTTTTCCCTCCTGTGCTCCTGCCCAGGCTGCTGAAGGGGACCATAGTAGATGGCCAGTCTAGCCACCGGGATCCCAGCCTGGCCTTCTGATCAGCTCAGCAAGCCCCACGGAGCACCCACTGTGTGCCTGGCTCTGTGGAGTCAGAGGGGGTCGGGGGTCAGGGGCAGTGCGCACTAAACAGATGGATGACACAGGCCCTGCTTCTCAGAGTTGAGAGCAAGGCTGGGCCCAGGATATGGGGAAATCACACAGGTTTATACAGGACTGTGTGGTGTGCGTGAGGTGCAGGAATCAGGGATAGACATGAAATCCAAATAACATGAGGAATTCCTTTCCAGGCCTTCAACCCTCCCTGAAAGGTCCAGAGGGAGCTTCCTTCTCCCCATCCCCAGGAGTCCTGCATGGACACCTTTCTTAAAGTATTCTTCATTCCGGGCAGGACAAACCTCATAGCTTGCAGGGACCAGTGCAAAATGAAAACGCAGGGCCCGTGGTTAAAAAATTATTGAGAATTTCCTTGGGGCGCCTGGGTGGCACAGCGTTTAAGCGTCTGCCTTCGGCTCAGGGCGTGATCCCGGCGTTACGGGATGAGCCCCACATCAGGCTCCTCCCTCTATGAGCCTGCTTCTTCCTCTCCCACTCCCCCTGCTTGTGTTCCCTCTCTCGCTGGCTGTCTCTATCTCTGTCAAATAAATAAATAAAATCTTTAAAAAAAAAAATTATTGAGAATTTCCAGATGGTGATGGCAGAGCATCAAATCAAATATGGGGGCCTCCTTCTGAGCAGGGGGCCTGGGCAACTGTGCAGACCATACACCCATGCCACCGGCCCTGGCTCCAGGAGTGCTGGGTGGAGGTAATCTAAGAAGGCTTTCTGGAGGAGGAATGAGGCAGGAACCCCCAGTTTCTGAATAGTTTTCAGCACAGCTATGTTTCCCCTTGACGCAGCTGTTCTGCAGCCCAGAAATGATGTTTACTTGGTGGTGGAGAAAACAGCTCCCAGCTGAGCGAGGGACCCTCCATGCTCTGGTGCTCACCTGAGCCTCAGCTTTCTCCTTTGGCCTTGGCCCTGCT
>NW_024426774.1:48313376-48378963 GCF_017311325.1 Ursus maritimus
CCTCACCAGTGCGTGACTCCCCATTCCGGCCCCTTTCCCATGGGCTCCTACACCTGTGCCAGGCCCTGCAGCTCCCCTTCCCTCTGTGCCTACTGAGTGTCCCTCATGGTATATGCACAGGAAGCCTCCTTCCAAACATGGCCTCGCCCTTGTCTGCCCTCCCCCTCGGAATGCCCACTCCCCACAATACCTCCTACTCACAGCAGGCCATGTTCACTACACCCAAAGCCTTCTGTGTGTCTGCTTATGCCGAGATCCTCACCTGGGGGCTCTTCTTCAGCCCCCCCCACCTCCTCCCCATCTACTCTGTTTCCATCGCTCTCTTCATACCCAGCCAAAGAGCTTTGCGGTCAAGCAGCCTAGCACTACGCCCAGCTCTGCCCTTTACTGCATGTGCTCTCGGGCAGTTAATTTCTCAGCCTTCGCCTCCCTGTGAGTAAATGGGGATGTACTCAACCCTGTCCCCTGAGGTGCATGGGAAGACAGAATGAGCTGGTACAGGGGGCCAGCCCTCTTAAACGTGCATGTTAGCTTACCACCCTGGGAGGCCAAAGGGTGAGCTGCCCCTCTCAGAACTGCTGTGCCATTTGGAGTCCCCAACATGTATGGTGTCCCCCAGTCTTGTGCCATTTCTTCCACCTGGCTGAGTTTTCCCCAAGTGGTGTGGTGGACACTGAGGAAGGGCTCCTTCAGCCTCCCATGTGACCACCTTTTTGGCTGGAGAGGTTGGAAAATGAAAAACTGAATTTCCCAGAATCCCTTGCAGCTAGGGTTCTGGAAGTGAATAGGATTCGACCAGTCAGTTATACCTTGATATCTGGAAGGTAGGTATGAAGCTGAGGTTGTTTCCTGCCTCTAGTTCTTTCTGGTTCTTTGTTTGTTTTCTGCAGCAGCTTCCCATGATCCATTCTCTAGCTTCTGGGTATCACAAGGCAAAGACAGTGGTGACAATGTCAGTAGTGGCTCAATTCTGATTTTGTGATCTCTGTATTGCAGATACAGTGGTTTTAAACCCATAGTTCAAGGGATGGTTTCAGAGGGGGTAGTGCCACCGGGGTCAGTTCAGAATTCTTCTGGAAATCATTCCTGGATTTCAGGTTAGAATCCACTATTCTGGCCCCTCCAAAAATTTTGAAAGCACCTGATTCTCTGTATTAAATATATCCTTGGTTAAAATGCCCAGAGGGGTTTTCTACACAGAGCCTTGACAGGCACAGGTGCAAAGCAGGCCTTCTTCTTCTCCTAGACACCCACAGTCTCGCACCTAACCTAGGTGTCCTTCTCCTAAAGAAAACTTCTTTATGCCAGCAGACCCAGCACCATGATCGGCCTCTGAGCTGCCCAGCTCAGGTGCTGGTCACTGCCTCTTTGCACTGGCATTCATTTCCTGCCCTTCCCCTGCTCTGTTCTGCATGCAGGAGCCCCTGGCTGTGGATCACAGGTCTCTGGCTGCTCTGCCCACTGGTTTCCTGTGGGGTTCAGCCAAGGCAAGGCACTGGAGGGCAGGAAGAAGGAAAAGGCCAGAGAATTTCTTGTCTTCTCTCTCTCTTTGCTAACAGTGGCATCTAATCTGTGCAGCCAGCTTCTGCCAGACACTCCCCTCAAATGGCTCCAGCTCCCAGCTGTTGGCCCCTCCAAGTCATAGCTCCCACCTGGCGGTCCCAGCTCCGGGCTCTGGGAGACACCCTCTCCTCCACTGTCCAGCTCCAGGGGTAGGAGCGACTTCTTGCAACTGTTCATCTTGAGGTTGCCTCACCTTCCCCTTTTTGATTCTCCCAACATTCCTGTAACTGGGTTCTCAAATCAAATCCCCTCCACAGTGAGCGACCTGGTGTGAGTGGGTTTCCTGACACTGCATTCCCCATACGTGCTGTGCTGGTATTGGGCCCCTGAGCCCCATCTTCCCTCCTCATGGACACAGCCTGTCTCGGAGGTCAGCCTGGCCAGCCTGCCGTGGCCCAGCCAGAGGAAACATCTGGGCAGAGTCCTTCGGGTCCCATTCCCCAGCTGGGGAATGGGGGGTGGGGGAGGAGCCAGGGTGAATGGCAGCTTTCGCCAACACCTCACTCTTCTCTTTTCGACATGTTTACTCACAGGCTGTCTGGAAAGTGAGAATCCTCCCTAATGGATGTTTCACCCAATTAAATAATTAACTCAGTGTTGCTAAGCATCCTTAGCAAATGTCTTCCAGTCCTGGAGGCTTCCTCATGCCAGGCCGTGGCTGCTGCCAGCCGGGGCCTGGCCAATACCGTCGCAGAAGAGGCTGGCGGGAGGAGCCAGGAGGCTTGGGTGCCCATTGTTTCCAGGCCTGGATGAAGGAGACAAGTGCCCTGG
Organism: Ursus maritimus; assembly: GCF_017311325.1. Classification (NCBI taxonomy): domain Eukaryota; kingdom Metazoa; phylum Chordata; class Mammalia; order Carnivora; family Ursidae; genus Ursus; species Ursus maritimus. The sequence continues at coordinate 48,315,711 of NW_024426774.1, forward strand.
GGAGGGAGGGACAGGAGGGGTGCTTAGAATAGGGAGGCTGAGGCCATAGGAGGGGCAGTAGGCCATGGAGTAAGGCGCCTATAGGGGGGAGGCTAAGTATGTTATGGTTCATTCATACTGTGGAATATCACTCAGTCCTTAAATGAATAAGTTTATGTGGAATGGACAGCAAAAGATCTCCAAGATATGATAAGTGAAAAAAAAATGCAGATACCAGTGGATACAGTTAAACTTAATATAAGTGAAAATAACGTGCACATGGGGTGCCTGGGTGGCGCAGTCGTTAAGCGTCTGCCTTCGGCTCAGGGCGTGATCCCAGCGTTCTGGGATCGAGCCCCACATCAGGCTCCTCCGCTGTGAGCCTGCTTCTTCCTCTCCCACTCCCCCTGCTTGTGTTCCCTCTCTCTCTGGCTGTCTCTCTGTCAAATGAATAAATAAAATCTTAAAAAAAAAAAAAAAAAAAAAGGAGTGGTCCCAGAAGACAGGCCTTTAAAAAAAATAATAAATAACGTGCACATGAATCCGTGTGCCTGTACATCTATGAAAGAAGGCCAGAGGAAGCACCCCGGACTGCTCCCGGGGCTGAGCCCTGTGCCCAGAGTGAGTGAGGTGTTCTACTCTCCGCACTCCTGAAATGCTGGACTCTTACAACGAGAATGTATTCTTCTATCACTTCTATAATTAAAACAAAAAATGTAGTGAGGAATACTCTTAAAAAATTTTTAAAATAGCTATGTTTAAAAAAATATGGCACAGAGGGAGATGTAGGAGTTATGATAAATTGAAGAAAATAGATTCTTAACCCTAGGGAATAGGTTCTTGAATCAGTATTTTCCAATTATTTTGGCCTCATGTCATAGAAGTCCGTTTCCAGCAGAGCACGTACGTGTACGTGTCTATATATATTTGAAGTAGCAATTCCACAAAATGATGTCTGCATTGGTACATATCCTGCACCTTAGTGTTTTCTATTCTTTTCTCATTTTCCTTTAAATATACTAGTTGTGAGACTCCAAACAGGTTCCATGAGTATTAATGGGTTCCAAGCTCGTTTGAAAAACACTGCCTAAACTGATGGGTCTCTTAGAAAAGGCTTGGCCATCAAGCCCTCAGGTACCCCTTCCCCCAGGGAGAGATCATCTTCGCGGGCAGGACCACAGGAAGGCTGCACTGGCTGCATTTGCCACCAGCCCACAGGTCTGTCTTGGAACCATTATGAACCAGAATTAAACATTATGAACTAGAACAGAACCATTGCCTACTACCCACCTAAGACAGGAAGAAATGAGGAAGGAAGGGAGGAAGGAAAGAAGGGAGGGAGGAGAAAGAGGGAGGAAGGAAGGAAAGAAGAAGGGAGGGAGAGAGAGAGAGAGAAAGAAAAGCAAAACACTCCACATGAGTGAGATCAACTTGACTGGACTATCCTGGTCTGAAAGATGGAAACCAAATCCTACGGATGTTTAAAACCCAAGTCCTCACTGCTAGCTGTATGGCCTTGGGCAAGTTCCTTAATCTCTCTGCCTCTCAGTTTCTTCATCCGTAAAATGGGCATAGATAAAAATAACCTCCTTCCCTCAAGGAGTTGTAAAGATCAAATGGGTTAATACATACAGAGCCCTCAGAACAGTGCCAGTGGTCAGTAAGTGTAGGCTTTTACTGTACTGCTTTCCCTCTTGACTGCTCCCGCTATGGGGGTGAGGTGGGCAGTCTGCCGGGAAGTGCTTTAGAGGTCAATTGCCTGCAGAAATGAATGAAATCTGGGAGAGCCCATTTCCACCCTCTCCCCTTGGCGGGGCAGTGGGCTGGAGCGGTGGGGGTGAGGGGAGATGGAGTGTGGCGGGTTCTGATGGCGCTGATAAGCCATGACTCCCGCTCCCTTGTGACTGCACCCCGGGGGCTTGGCCGCTGCCCCCCCCTGTCTCCCCCGCTCCCACACACCCCCAGAACCAGGCCTATCTCTGCCATCACGGGCCCCCACGCCAGGCCCACCCCGCCCCCTGACCTCGACAGGTGGGGTGGGAGGCAGACACCCGTGGTGGAGTCGGAATGGCTCACCCCACCCTCTGCCTTCTAAACACCCCTGCGAAAGTGGGGCGTCCCCCCTCACCTCATCCACACCTGGGCACTCCACCCCGGGCAGCAGGTGCGTGGCTCTGGCCAGCCTCCCTCCACTCCTCTCCAGCCTAGCTAAGGGCTCTTGAAGCACCCCGCTCCAGAAAGACCTTTCTGTGACCTGAGTTCCTATGCACACCCCAAGCCAGGCCTATCTCGGCCATCACTGGGCCATCCCACTATCAGGGCATGCTGCTGTCTATTTAGAAACCTGAAAACAGCATCCCGAAGTATTAAAAGTAACCTTCTGAATGGTCATGTTTTTTCTTTTGGAATTAGGTCAATTGAGACAACAAAAGGGCGGAACAAATACAGTATATGGTAAATTGATACTTTTTGGTATACAGTTTTATGAGTTTTGACAAATGCAGAAAGCCCTGTAACCGCCACTGAGGCCAAGATATAGAACACTCCCATCGCCCTCCAAAATGCCTCCTCCTGTCTCCTTTTAAGCAGCTTCTCCTCCACCCAGCCTCTTACAATTGCTGCTTTGTACTTCTTCCCTGAAGTTTTACCTTTTCCTTAAATGTCGTGTAATTAGAATGCTAGAGCATGTAGCCTTTGAAGTCGTCTTCTTGCACTCAGCAGAATGCATGGGAGGTTCATTCATGTTGTTGCGTGTGTTAACAGTTGTTCCTTTTTACCGCTAAGTAGCATTCTACGGCACAGGTGGACCACAGCTCGCATACCCCTTAGAGGTTGATAGATATTCGGACACTTTCTGGTTGGGGGCTGTAATTTAAAAAGCTGCTATTTAGACATCAGTGTACAGGTTTTTGCAAGAACGTAAGTTTTCACTTGTCTTGGGTAAATACCTAGGCGTGGGGTTGCTAGGTCATATGCAATTTATTTAAAAATAAAGAAAGAGAGCAAATCTCCTTCCCAGTCTTCTGGCTCTCTAGGCAACCTCCCTTACCTTTTTCTTTGTGTTTTTCCAAAGGGGTGTGTGTGTGTGTGTGTGTGTGTGTGTGTGTGCCTGCATGCATGCATGTATAAGAGAGAGAGAGGGAGGGAGAACATAAAATCTTAAAAAAAAAAAACCAAATCAGATAATACACATAATTTGCATTTGTTGTCTTTTTCACTTAATGGATATTGAAGATTATGCCCTCTTAATTCATATACTTCTGTCTCATTCTTTTCTGTAGCTACATAGTGTTCCGTACATGGGTGTAACCATGCTTTATTTAGCAAACACATATTGATGATTTCTGATTTTTTTGGAAATTACCATGTTGTCATGAACATTCGTGAATATGCTTCTTGTGCCAACGTTGAGCGCAACTGCAGGGTAACTCACAGGTGGAGTTCTTAAAAGAATACGATTCATCCCAATCACTGGTTGCCCTCTTGCTCTGCTCCTCCTTGGCCCAGAGCATTGCGGCTTGTGCCCCCACCCCAGTAGTGAATCTGCTCTCACCAAGGCCACCGCTGGCCATTCATCCCCCATCCTCCTGGATTCCCTGAGGCAGGCGATGTTGCTGACCCCATCCTTCTGTTTGAAATATTCCTTTCCAGGGCTTCTGGTCTGTCTTGGTTTCCCACCTCTCTCACGGTCTCTTTCCTTTTTTTAATTTGGGGGCAAAGTCTGGACATCTGAGTGGGCGGGCTGCCCTGCCCCGTAACCCGAAGGGCTGAGCGCCCAGAGCCCCCTCGCGGCGTGGCTGTTGAGAGTGCCGTTCTTGGGCTCTCCTTGCTGAACGTGTCCCCAGAGAGCCCTTCAGAGCAGCAGAGGGTGGAAAATGAGGCTCATTCTGCTCCCTGTGTGGGAACGTGGGACTTGCATTCACAGTAACTGATAGTTGAGAAGGAGCAGGGTCCACTCGGCTCTCTCCTGCCCCCCACATCTTCAGCCACACTTGCTTCCAGGTAGCTCCCACTTTATGTCCGCAGTCCTGACCTCTGTTCTCAGTTGTCAACTTCCTGCCCACACTGTGAGACCGACACCCCAAACCTAACGCAGCATCTCACTACCCTCCAAAGCTTGACCTCACCTGCCTGCCCTGGCTTTATTTCTGGGTCTGCCATGCTGCCAGGAAACTGGGAGACCTTGTGTCCCCTTCTCGTGCACAGACAGGCACTCTATCCCCTCACTCTTTTCTTCCCTTAATTATTCACCAAAAGGTGCCCTTCTCATCGTTCTTCCTCTTCTTTTTTTTTTTTTTTTTTTTAAAGATTTTATTTATTCATTTGACAGAGATAGAGACAGCCAGCGAGAGAGGGAACACAAGCAGGGGGAGTGGGAGAGGAAGAAGCAGGTTCCCAACGGAGGAGCCCGATGTGGGACTCGATCCCGGGACGCCGGGATCACGCCCTGAGCCGAAGGCAGACGCTCAACGACTGCGCTACCCAGGAGCCCCGTTCTTCCTCTTCTGATCCCAGGAACAATCACTCCCTGGGTCTGTGCTTCCCATAACACTGTGCCAGGCACAGTGCAAGAATTACCAATCAAACATACACCTCACACAGCCCTATAAGAAAGATGCTATTAGCTTTTTAAAGCTCAGGTTCAATAACACATCTAGGAAGTGGTGGACCAGGGTTTGGTCCCCAGCAGCCCAGAGCCTGTGCTTCCGACTACACCACTGTGTCTCCTTACTCATCGAGATTGTCTTACTATAGATCATCTGGCCCCCAGACCTTGCCACATCCAACTGTCACTCTCACAGATTGATCTTCCTAAAATATTGCTATAATTACACCACAGCTCTGATCAAATGAATGACTTCACTGCCTCCAAATAGAGCCCTGATGCCAGGCTTGCCATTCAAGGCCCTCCATGCGCTGGGCCCACCCTGCCCATCTCCTCCCTCCCCCAGTGTGCACCCAAACCTCCAGCTCTTCTGGTGTGTGTTCTCATTCCCACATGTCCATATTGGCTCACACATTCTCTTACTGGGGGTGCCATCACCCCTCATCTCAACCAGGGCAAATCTGTCCTCTCCTTTACGTCTTAGGTAAATGCCACCTCTTCCAGAGTCCCCCACATCACAGAGAAAGTACTGCCTTAAAAAGGCAAGCCTCGGGGCGCCTGGGTGGCACAGCGGTTAAGCATCTGCCTTCGGCTCAGGGCGTGATCCCGGTGTTATGGGATCGAGCCCCACATCAGGCTCTTCTGCTATGAGCCTGCTTCTTCCTCTCCCACTCCCCCTGCTTGTGTTCCCTCTCTCGCTGGCTGTCTCTATCTCTGTCAAATAAATAAATAAAATCTTAAAAAAAAAAAAAAAAAAGGCAAGCCTCAGTGCTTGCCCCCAAACTACTTCTCTTCTTTTTAACACAGAATTCCAGCCTCTGCTCCCACTCCAACCAGTCCTATCTTCCTGGCGATCTCATTTTAGAAATTATGCTAGACTGAAACCAGTTTGGCCAAAATCAATCTGAACGGAATAGCTATTTGGTATTAAAAAAAAAAAGGAAAAGAAAAAAAGAAAAAGAAAAAAAGAATATTACAGTCATTTAAAATTCAATTTTTTAAATGTTTGGATAATGAATAGGTTTGCAGTGTTAAAAATTCTAAAGATAAAAAGATACAAAGTAAAATCTCCCCCCTCCTTTCCATCTCCCATGCACCCAGTTCTTTTCCTCACAGGAAACAAACATTATTAGTATCTTGTGTATTTTTTTTCAGATCTATTTTGTGGTGGGACTTTCTCCTCCCTTGTGTGTGGGCTGGACTTTGGGACTTGCTTGTGGTGTTGGGTAGACTTCAAAGACTAGGGAAGCCTCCCCCTTGCCGTGGTCTCACAGTGCAATTGAGCTGCCACGTCACAAGGACACTCAAGTAGCCTCTAGAGAGACAGGGAAGCGAGGCCTCCTGCCAGCAGCCACACGAAGGAACCATCCTGGGAGTAGAGCCTCCAGCCTCGGACAAGCCTTCAGATAATCACAGTGCCCACTGACATTTGACTGCAACCTCGTGAGATACCATGAGCCAACACCCCCCAGCTGAGCAGTTCCCAAATTTCTGCCCTACAGAAATTGCGAGATAACACAGTTGATACTTGCTTTTCCCAGCAGTTAGGGTCTATGAAGTCACCAAGCACACTGACTTCTCAAATAGTGAAGCGTTGCTCCTAGGGGAGATACACAGTTAGGTTCTTGCTAGCCTCTGGTCACATTTTCAACTGATCAATATATAACCTTGTTTGATGTGTGTTTCTGTTTAAGAACACCATATTTAATATACATTGTGGATTCGTTAACATTGAACTCCTGGCCAGCAGCACTGTAACTTATGTCTGCACAAAGGTTATCTAACACACATTTTCTCCATAAGCTTTCTTGTGCTGAAGACCACTAGACAGCACGTAAGCACTGCACTTGGGGGCCATTTTGTTGAAAATCACCAACAAAAAGTACAAAAATGTGAAAAACATGGCACTGAACAGACTGTGACAAGGATACCTGTTCACAGTATGAAAGCTGAAGCAAGGAAGGGAGCATCACGTGGTTCAGTCTCAGCTGGGAATGTGAGTATAGGGCAACTTAAACTTCTCCTTGCTCTGTGCCTGTCTGCAGATGACCACAGAAGCACTTCAAATATTGATTTGGGGCTTATAAGTTAGTTTTAGCAAGTGGGTAAGTTCACAGATACAGAATACATGAATAATGAGCATTAACTGTAAATATCTGTTGTTTTAGGCCAGTAAGAACTGGGGTAATTTGCTCTGCAGCGGAAGATATTTAAAACACCCTAATACACATGCTATGATCCCAGTTCTTGCAGAATGATGATACATTCATAGAAAAGGATCTGGGACCAAAAATACCAGTATAAGTGACTTTGGGTGAGTAGAATTATGGGTGTTTTTTTTTTAAGAGCCTTTGTTTGATGGTATATTCTGATTTCTCCTGAAATAAATATGTATTAACTTTATGATAAGAAAACATAACAAAACATTTAAAATTATGTTATTAGAGATTGTGTTTGTTCCGATTAGTTACCTATTATTGGACAATTTTTTGCAATGAGTCCCATATTGTTAGACATTTATATGACATAACCAATTGCTTTTTGGCTATTTAAGTAATTCCATCCCATCTCCAACTAGATTACTTTCGGTCAAATTGTTTGGGGCCACATGTTATACTTCCTATTCTTTCACTCCCTGTTGTCCTTTAGCTTCCACCATCCACTCCTTGATTCCTTCCCAAACCTTGCTCTGGTTTTTCCCGCTTCTTTCCCCAATAATGCCTACATCAACAGCTTCCCCCTTCCTCGCTCCCCACCCCTTGGTCCACTGTAGTAGACCTCCTGCCAGCATCCATTCAGCAAAAGTGCCCCCCGGCCCCCGTCTCCTCTCCTCGTGGCGAAGTCTAATAGACACTTCTTGGGTCCTTTATTGCCCCAGACTTCCTGCTGTTGCCCCTTCCCTCTTACTTCTGGGTTTCCACCCACTTTCTCCCTTTCTCCCTGTCCGCCTGCTCTTCTGGGGCCCCTCTAGAGCCAGTGCTCTTGGGGCTTCTCTCTTCCGTCCTCTTCTCTCCTCACTCCACACCCCCTTCCCGAGGAGCTCACTCACCCCTTGGCTTCAGTTACACCTGTGTGTCGAGGGCTCCCACCAGCTCCCATAGGCGGTCTGAGGTGGAGCCTGGGCTCCCTCCTGTATGTCAGCCGGCCTCTGGGTCTCTCACTTGGTTGTCTCAGGTTCACTACACAAGGCCCATCATCTCCCTCCCCAAGTCTCTTCAATCTCTTCTTCTCTGTCCCCAGTTCAGTTTCTCAGGCAAGGAACTTCCCTGTCTTCCTCAGACTCCACGCGGTGCCTGACACTCAGGAACATTCAATTCATATTAATTTAATGACTTTAATCAACCGCCCAGCCCGGTTGATTCCACCTTCTGAATGACACTAAAACTGCCTCCCTCCACCGTCTTCTGTGGTCTGTTATTTTTGTTTCCTCATTACTCTGTGGGACCTAAGAGGCGGCAGAGCCGTGAACCCAGGACACGTTAACAGGATGCTGTGGGAGAATGAAATCCAGCATGCTCTCAGGGCACCAGGTGGTGGGACCTCGCACAGGGCTTCCCCTCTCGAAGCCCCAGCCCCACCCTCCTCCATCCAGGGGGAAGGGGTGCCTTTGAAGCTGCATATCCTCAGGGCTGCATCCGAGGGGGCACTTCTTTCTAAACACTGAAAAGCGAGATGAGATCCATCCATGTCCATTATCTGGTCCAGCAGGAAGCACGTCCACCTTACATTGGCTCGGATGGCTGAGCCCAAGAGAAAAGGGGCTCCTGCGTTCAGGAGGTTGCATCCCGGCTGTGAGCCCCGACAGGAGGGAGGAGCAGCGAGGGAAAGGGGTGGAGGGGCAGTGTGCGTGGTGGAAATATGGGGGCAATGAGGATGGCCAGGGTCTGGGAGAGGAGGGGATGATTGATTTCCTCGCTGCTCGCCGACCTTCCCAAAGGGCAGTCTTGCTGGTTGGGGAAAAGCAATCTTACTCCGCGGAAACACTCGCGTCCAAGAAGGCCTGTTTAGGCCAGCCACTCTGGGAGAGCAGCCACTCAAAGGGATTGTAGTTCTGAAAATTACCAGCAGAGGGCGCACTCAGTTCGCCTCTGCTCCGTGCGGCGCCGGGGTGTGTGAGGTAAGCTCTGATGGGAAGGTTGGCAGAAGCTACAGAATGTGGGGAGCAAGTATGAATGAGAAATGAGCTGACTTCCGCGCTTCTCTCATGTATGACATCCCAAACTCAGGAATGCAGGGAAAGTGAGTGGGTTTGAACTTGTGGAATGTGAGGTCCAGAGGGACATCCTGCGGGAGCTGTGCACTGGGCAACTAAGTATACAGTTCTGGAGCTATGGGGAAGATTGGGGTTAAATATGCAGGTTTGGGGTCACATTGCAATGGTGCAATGCCTGAGGTAGCTGAGATTGCCCAGGGAGCATGAGCAAGAGGCAGGCCAAAGGCAGAGGTCTGGGGAGCATCAGGATTTTTTAAGGGGCTGGGAAAAGAGAGCATGTCAGAGAGGTTGTAGAATAACCAGGGGACAGTGTGGTGGATGCAAGGGATGGGGGCATTTTAAAGTGTATGAATGTCCCTGTTGCCAGCCCTCTAGAGAAGAGACTTTGCCAGCCTGGTCCCAGGATCTTTATGATGTATGATCCTGAGAGTGGGAAAAGAGAGACAAAACTAAGAGGTTGGAGCGACAGTGGCGCCCTTAGCTAGAGAGGTGCTAAGTACTTAATAGAAACAACATATTAAAACAACAAAACAAAACAAAACTTCCTTAAGAAAAGAAAATTCCCAGAAATCAATAGCAAACTTAATGGTAAAATGTTGAAGGCAGTCCTATAAAATAGGAGACCAAGATAAAATTCTATGTCCTTTATTGCTGCCATTATTCAACATTGTAGTGCTACTTGGACAAGAAGACAAAAAGTGTAATTCTTGGAAAAGAAGAAACCAGATATCATTATTTGCAGATGTTGTTATTATGTCGCTAGGAAAGAGAGGTCCCCGAACAACTATTATAACTAAGAAGAGAATTAAGTGACCAATATAAAATCAACATACAAAAATCAACAGTTCTCCCACATACCAGTCGTAAGTGATTAAAAAACATAAAGGTCAAAACATACTATTTCCAATAGCAACTAGAAACTATAAAATACAATACATTTACAGTTAAAATTATTAAAATGGTAAATTTTATCTATATTTTATACCAAAAAATAGATACTATAGGATTTAAATTAATTTTTAAAAAAAGTGAACCATCCATATGAAGAAAACTCTTAAGCATTGCTTGAAAGAAAAGAAGAAAGGTGAGATAAGTGAAGAGACACACCACGTTCCCAGATGCTGTTATTGTTTGGTATTTTAAGTCTGTTTTTACACCCCATGAGCTAGACATTACTGGAATTATTTTATACAGTCTACATTACCTACATGTTTACTGATTTCTCTGTTCACCTTTCTTTCTTGAGTCTCTGACTTTCCTTCTAGGATTATTTTCCTTCTTCCTGAAAGAACATTCTTTAGCAGTCCCATAGTACAGATTTACTAGAGCTAAACTCAGTTTTTGTTTATCTAGATATGTCCCTAATTCACCTGGCTCTTCAAAGATAGTTTTGCTGAATATATAATTCTATCGTGACTGTTATTTCCTCTTAATCCTTTAGTATATTGTTTTGCTATCTTCTCTATTCTATTCTCGCTGTTGACAAATCTTTGTCAGCTTAATTGCTGTTTATTTGTAGGTGATACGACTTTCTGATGGCCTTTAAAAAGTGTTTTTTTTTTTTTTATGGAGAATTTCAAATGCACCCCAAAGTAGAGAGAAGAGTTTAATGAACTTCCACAATCCCAACACCTGGCATCAACAGTTAGCAATATTTTGTCAACAGTATTTCCTCCAGTCTGGCTCCCTTTCCCTGAGGCATTTTTTGGTTTTGTTTTTGCTGGAGCCTTTAAAGCAAATTCCACAGGTGCCTGGCTGGCTCAGTCAGTAGAACATGTGACTCTTGATCTCAGGGTCGTGAGTTCAAGCACCATGTTGGGTGCTTTTAACTTTAAAAATTGAAAGAAGAAAGCAAATTCCAGATATATATACAGATCAGATTGTATCCCTGATAGCTAAGGACCTTTTGCTTTATTTCTTTGTTAATCTCCTAATATCATCTAATTCCTCATGCACGTTTACTAAGTCTCTTTTCATCAGTCACAGCCCCACTCCACCTCCTTTTTTATGCCGTTCATTTGTTGATAAAAATAGGCCCCTTGGGGCACCTGGGTGGTGCAGTCGTTAAGTGTCTGCCTTTGTCTCAGGGAGTGATTCCAGCGCTCTGGGATCGAGCCCCGCATCAGGCTCCTCTGCTGAGAGCCTGCTTCTTCTTCTCCCACTCCCCCTGCTTGTGTTCTCTCTCTCCCTGGCTGTCTCTCTCTCTGTCAAATAAATAAATAAAATCTTAAAAAAAAAAATAGGCCCCTTGTCTTCTGGAATATCCCACAGTCAGGATTTGTCTGTTTCCTCATGGTGTCATCTCACTTGTTCCTCTAGCTCCTGTATTTCCCATAAATTGGCAGTTCTGGCTAGATCTTTGATTAGATTTAGGTTAAATTATTTTGACAAAATGCTGTTATAGCTGGCACGCCTGTTGCATTATGCTAAGAGGCACATTGTGTTTGGTTATTGCACTTTGATGGTCAATGCATCCATTACTGAATTAGAGGGTGTGAAACGGTGATTTCCTTCTAATTCTATCATGCCTTCTCCATTTATTTGATGGAATTAATCTACTAGAAACTTTTCATCAACTGCTTGATTGAAATGCAGTTGATGTCGTATCAAGGCAGTTAATTAGGGTGTGTGTGTACGATTATCAAATTATGGAAGATTATATATTTCATGTGCTCAATATGTAGTCATTATTATTTACTATTCTTTTTGGTGCTGAGATTATCTCATCTTTAGCCGGTATTCCTTCAGGTTGGCTCCTGTATCCTTTCAACATGACTCTGGTAGTCATTGACAACTTTGTTACTTTATGAGTCAATGAAATCTCCTATGTTCATCTTGGATACTTCCTGTCCTAGAACTGGAATCAGCCATTTCTCCAGGGAACGCTCGTTCCTTCTAGTGAGAAATGGTATTTAGAGAGCAAACTTTGGTTGTTGAGAGTGCTCATTGCTACTGGTTGTCATTTCTACAGAGAACAGAGCTGGAAAATACCTATTATACCTATTATTTAGAAAGAAAAGTAAGCCATGAGTTCATATCGATGTTTCCAAATCAATTTTAAGATTATGAAAGTTTTTAACTGAACTTAAACAAATTTTAATCTCTGGCTGCTTTTACAACTCTCCCTTTGTCTTTAGTATTCTTCAGTTTCCTTACAAGCATTTAGGGGCAGATTTCTTTTTATTTATCCTGTTTGTTATTATATGGTGCATCCTGTATTGTGAATTCATTTATTTTATCAGTTCTGGAATACTCTTCCTTTTTCTCTTCACATATTGCTTCTACTGCGTTCTTTCCATAATGCCCTCCTGCGATTTTAATTAGACAAATGACAGGCTGTTTCATTCTGTGCTCCATAGCTCTTAAATCTTCTGCTACATTTTTCTTCTCCTGTTTCTCTTTGCTGTGTTTTAAGTAATTCCTTCATCTCTTTCTTCACTATTTCTCTTTTCAGCTGTGTCTAATCTGTGTTTAATATTCAATGTACTCAATGAAATGTTTTTTATTGTGGTATTGTTTATGGATGAGAAACTGGAGGAAGATTACATTTCATCAGCTGAATGATTACGTAAATTATTTTATGTACATAAAATGAATACTATGAAGTCTTCACATGGTATTTATAAAGTTAAAAAAAAATAGTGTAAAGGGACACCTGGGTGGCTTAGTCGGTTAAGCGTCTGCCTTCGGCTCAGGTCACGATCCCAGGGTCCTGGGATTGAGTCCGACATTGGGCTTCCTGCTCAGCAGGGAGCCTGCTTCTCCTTCTGCCTGCCGCTCCCCTGCTTGTACTTTCTCTCTCTCTCTGACAAATAAATAAATAAAATATTTTAAAAAAAATGTATAAACAAAAACAACAACAAAAAAAGAAGGATTGCTCTAGACTAAGAGAAATTTCAGAGACACAATTACCAAATGCATTATGTGGGTCCTAATACAAGTAGACCAGCTACCAAAAAAAGACTTTTTTTTTTTTTTAAGAGAGGAAGAGGGGGGAGAGTCAGATGGGAGGGAGAGAGGGTCTTAAGCGGGCTCCCCTTGAGTGTGGAGTCCAATGCAGAGCTTGATCTCACAACCCTGAGATCATGACGTGAGCGGAAATTAAGAGTCGGACGCTTAATCAACTGAGGCACCCAGGTGCCCCCCAAAAAGACATTTTTGAGACAATTTGAATATGACTCTAGTAGTAGGGAATTCTAAGGAATTTAATTTTGTTAAATGTGATCATGGCATTGCATCTATATAAGAAAACATCGACATATTTTAGAGGTGCATTAAGTGTAGAATTTATTTAAAAATACTTCAGCAGCAAACATACACCACATACATGAGGAAAGGATGATGCAAGTTTGACAAAATTTTGGTAATTGTTGAATTGGGTAATAGTCATATGGGAATTCATTAAACTGTTCTCCCCACATTTTGGATATGTTTGAAATTGTCCATAATAAGTTATTTTTAAATCTTTAGAGAAGGATATTATACTATATCCTGTTAATAGCTACAAAAATCTCCCAACTCTTACTGTTATAGAATGCTTTATAAATTCTGTCTGAACAATTTTTGCTTAGTCTTTTTTATTGATTTCTCACAGTAATCGATACTTAAAAGTACTGGGTAAGATTCTCAAAGCGTCATCAATTTGGGGACACTGCAATAATGTATGTGGTAGACATCACCACCCTCAAGCAAAACAAAACAAAACACACTGCTTTCTACATGAAGACTAGTAAAACATCTCACCTAAATTTGCTTTTTTTCCCTTTTTTAAAAAAAATTTATTTATTTGACAGAGAATCAGCCAGCCAGAGAGGGAAGACAGCAGGGGGAGTGGGAGAGGAAGAAGCAGGCTCCCAGCGGAGGAGCCTGATGTGGGGCTCGATCCCACAACGCCGGGATCACGCCCTGAGCCGAAGGCAGACATCTAACGACTGAGCCACCCAGGCGCCCCTCACCTAAATTTTCTTGATTTTTTTTTAATATTCCAATATGAGACTCATTTCTGGAAACATTAATCCTCTTGCTGCCAACTTTCCAACTCAGCTAGGAGCCTTTTTTCTGATATATGTGGTAACAGTGATATATGTTCACTGTACAAAATGTTTACAACATATAAAAATATAGACGAGGGAGAAAAATCACATTTAATCAAAATGCCCATATGCAGCACTAAATATCACCGAAATATATTTCCTTTGATTCTTCTAAATATATGGTCTTATTAAATACTGACCAAATACAGAAGAATCGGTACTACATTTGTGTATAATGCAAGGAATAAAAGCAAAATGAACATCAGGGGACCCACCACCCAGTTAGTAAGCCACAGCTTTTGAAATCCTTGCTGCTCTTTCCAGATCCCAGTCCCTTTCATTCCCAAGGACATTAAGGTGTTTGGGCTTTTGTGTTTTCACTTCTTTATTTTTCTTTAGAATTTACCACATACGTACTAAGCAGTTTTTCATATGGTCCAACCTGGTACCCCTTCCTAAGCAATATGTTGTGTTATTTAGTTTTGACTTTTCTATAAATCACACTGAAGGTGTTTCTCTGCAGTTAGCTTTTCACGGTCATGAGATTTGTTCATGTTGGTCTGAGTAGCTCTATGGCTTTCTTCTCCCTGCTCAAATGTGTTGCATGGGCTGCGGTCTTCTCTACTTTCCTTATCTCTTCCGCTGACACTGGATTACACTTTTATTTCTGTGTATAATTTATATGAACTTGAGAGAAGAGTGTGTATATAACTGATATTTCTATTTTCTTTTTTTTTCTTTTTCGAGATTTTTCTCATTTCCAGTGAGCCCAGCAAAAACATCATGTTTTGTGTGGCCTCTCGTTATTTTGTAGTTGGAGGGCCCTTCTTCAGTGTCTAGTAGGCTATACTCCTGGACGTGGGAGCCTGCAGCACAATTTGTAGAATTCGGATGTGGAACAACTTGAATGTCTATCGGTAGGGCAACAATTTAATGAACTGTGCGTTACCAGTGCAATGGGACTCTCTGGAGTAGTTTAAATCAAGAACAGATGGATCTACGTGTAATGACATGGAAAATTGCTAATACAGTTAAATGACTAAAGCAAGCTAGAACGCTATGTGGCATGGTCCAACTTATATGTTAGAAAAAGTCCAAGTCAGGGCGCCTGGGCGGCTCAGTTGGTTGAGCATCCAACTCTTGGTTTCAGCTCAGGCCATGATCTCAGGGTCATGAGACCGAGCCCCACATGGGGCTCTGTGCTCATCGGGGAGTCTGCTTGAGACTCTCTCACTCCTCCTCTGCCCTCCCCCCACCCACTGGTGCGCACGCTCTCTTTCTCTAAAATGAATAAATAAAATCTTAAAAAAAAAAAAAAAGAAAAGAAAAAGTCCAAGGCGATATATAAGGAGGCAAATAAGTAGAAACAGGCGTTGGAGAGTCCCCAGCAATCTGTTAATAATAGTTACCTCTGGGGCAGGAGGAAGCTCAAGTAGGGGTGAGGGCTATGGCTGAGTTTTACGCTTCATATACATCAGTATGGTTTGATTTCTTTTTTTGGTACAATGAGAATATACTTACATGTTACTTCTGTAAATTTCCTGTTAAAAAGGAAGATGTCTGTAGTATCACTTGCCTCCGAGAAGCCAAGGTAGGACCGGAGAGTCCACTGAATTTGGCACCCGGAGGCTACTGGTGACTTTAGGAAGAGCTGCTGGTGAGGTGGATGGCACGCTGCAGGGGTGAGGAGAGAGCCAGGAGCATCGAGATGGGAAGTGCACCTGTGAAAAGGGGCAGGCGGGCAGGGAAGAGAGCAAATAGGAGCAGGTGAGTAAAGGTTTTAATAAGATGGAATTTTGGAATGAAGACATCTGCCTGAACCAGGTGTGAAGAGTGAGCTGTGGTTCTGAACAGGCAAACAGGAAACTAGAGACAGAGTCTGAAGGATCAGGGACGGGGTGAGCACGGTAGATGGGTCAGGATGATTTGTTCGGGAAGCGGCCTGTGAATATTATTCCAGGACATTAGTGGCTCATTTATCTGAGTGTGTGTTGGTGCCTGACTGAAGGAGCCTTGCAGAGCAGGATCATTGAGGGTGAACGGTGGACCCTTGTTTGGGGAAGGTACAGGGGAGGCTGAGGGGCCAGGTTGAGAGTGCTGTCAGAGACAGGTGAAGTGATGTCACGTGGAGTCCGATTGAATAAGGAAGGGAACGAGGAAAGAACGCACCTGATACCATGCCTGGCACATAGTAGGTACTCTGTCAGTACTCGTTGACTGTTGTCAAGGGATTAGAAGCCTCGGTAAGATTGGAGAGCATGTGTTGTGAGACGAAGGGTGTAAAAACTTGAGGGGTAGGAGGTCGTGGTCAGAAAATGAGATACGGAGAGGTGGTGATTTCAACAGTGGGATGATTTTGGTCGTGACCAAAGCTCAGCCAGGGCTTGACGGTGCGGGCTGGGGGGCAAGGGCTGTTCAGGAGATCACGGAACAGTGAGGGTTTATGAGTGTTGGAAGATCTTGAGAATTGGAGTGTCCTCCTTTCCTACCAGGTCTCCGCTTTTCTAAGCTTTTGTCTCTGGCCTCCCTACTCTCTGGTCTTTGATCGTACATTCTCCTTTCCCTGTGCCTTCCCTCGCCCTTCGGTTAGCTTGCTGGCTGAGTTGGAGAGTGCCTGAGCTGCTGGGCACCCCCACCCCCCCCCAAGCACTCACAGCATACCAGTAGTGCTCTTCCATCTGCCTGGGGATCTGCTGCCACCTCGTTCCTGGATCCTCAGCCCGTGCGCGCGCTGCTCCTCACGTCCTTGAGTTTCTTGTGATGATGGGAGCACCTATCCGCCTGCTCAGAGAGAGAGAGGGCCCATTACAGTTAGAATGATTAGGTATTTTACAGTTGTTCAGAACCTGTGACTTGCCAAAACTTTTTCATGAGCACCATTTTTTTCTACTCACATTATCTCCGGAAGTTAAAATGATACAGGAAATATTAGCAGAGGGAATCTGGTGGTGGGAACAGGAAAGGGTACATGACCGTGGAGACCCTACGGGTCAGAGTCTGAGCTTTAGACTTGCTGAACCAGACACTTTAATTTTGTGGGGTCCCCAAAGTGAACAGTCTCACCAGGACTGATTCACACTGACCAAACTGATATACAAGTCAGATATACAAGCCAGATCTCAATTTTTATTTACAGTAAGGAGTATATTTTTCAAAAGGTGCCTTGTATATCTACAATCCTTCCCCAGGAGATCTCATCCAGGCTCATGGCTTGAAAAAGCACGTATGCCCTGACGACTCCCAAATATGTACCTCTAGGCCCAGTCTATGCTCTTCCTTATCTACCCGACAGTCTAGTTTATCTCTCCTATGAGTTGACTAATAGGCATCACTTGGCTGCTCCAGTTCCTGCCAAGATGAGAATTCACTTGGGCTGCTGGCTTCCTCCCCAAACTAAACACAGGAGGCATTACGGAGGGCAGTGCAAAATTCAGGAAATAGCAACAGCAAAGAAGAAATGCCTGGGGAACAGCAAAGAAGAACAGCCTGGGGAAAAGGCTGTTTAGAACGAGAAAGTGTGTGTGTGTGTGTGTGTGTGTGTGTGTGTGTGTGTGTGTGTAGAGTAGCTGCAGCCTCAGGCAGAGGTGACAGTGATGATAAGGATAGAAGAAAAATGATGGACTTTCAGCTCTTGCTTCTCCCACACCTTTGCATTGGACAGACATTGCTTGCCTTTCAGTGCAGAACTGCAGAGGCAGTGACTCAGGGCACTGGTCGGGGTGTCCGCAGGGAGGAACTCAGAGCAGCAGGAAAGCCCTGTCAGGGTCAAGAGTTGATACATTAGGGGAACAACTGTTTTTGAGTGTATCCTCACTCCTTCACCCCTTGCCCTCTAAATCCCCAGGCTGGCCCTTCCAATCACTGCCGGCAGCTTCCTTCCAGCACAGGGTGGAAAGTAAAACCAAGACCCCAAGGAGTTTTTGGCAGGTGAAGACAAGCAGACATGATGCCACGTGATTGTGTGATGCCTGCGGTGCCCCCTTGAGACCTGAGTCCCTGTTCTCTCCTTGAACTTGACAGCTGAACAGATACCCAGTGGACTTCTGTCCTTCCCCAAAAGGCAGTATGGAGCAGAGTAGACAATACCCTCAGGGAATATGGGCTCACAAGCCTAACTAGTGGGACACTGAAAGCATAAAATTCAACCAAAAGGAAAGTAAAATTCACCATGTGTCACATCAGAACCAGGAGGATGAAAGCAGGAGTATTAGTACACACGGACCAAGGATTTCACATCAGCTCTATCAATATACAAAAGTAATATTAGCAGTGTAAAACAAAAACAAGAAAAATTTAAAAGAACTAAGTGAAAATATTAGGTATGAAGAAGATAATAGTTGAAATAAACACAATAAGTGAGATATATAACAGATGGAAGCTAAATTATTTCGAGATTATCATATTGAGAAACATTCCAAGAAGGATGCGTTAAAGACCGAGGAGATAAAAACTAAAAGTTAGGGTAAAGAAGGTAGAGGTAGAAAACCGACATCCATAGCAGGAATTCAGAAGGAAAAAATGAAAAGGGATAGAAGAGTATGTTTGAGGAAACAATAGACACACATTCATCAGGTTTAAAAAGGATGAATGATCAAATAAAACAAAATAGAATGACCTCAGATTGAAAGGGCTGTAGAGTGGAAAATAAAGGAGAGAAGGGGAAATTCACACAAGATACCAGATGGTAAAATCTAAACACCGAAGAGAAAACTATCAAAGTATTAGATCGACAGACATTAGATCTCTCGGTGGCAACACGAGGTGTAAGAAGATAGTGCTAAAAGAAAATAACTTTGAACTTACAATTTTATATCCAGCTTAAGTGCTAAAAGAAAATAACTTTGAACTTACAATTTTATATCCAGCCAGGTTGTCATTCATATGTGAAAGATATTCTCAGGCAGCCAGGCCTCAAAATGCTTGCCATAAAAAGACCCATATCGAAAAACATCTCTGGGGGGCCAGGAAGCAAGGACACATGAAAAGATAAACGGAGCGATTTCAAATGGTTTAATCTAATATAGAAAGCAGACTGTTCAAAAGACATTAGCAACTGTTACATCTATTGCTGTTCATTATACTATCATTTCTACTTTTCTGGAAATTTGGAAACTTTCATAGTAAAAAAAAAAAGGTTTAAAACATTTTGGAGGCAATACACAAATAAGGGATACAAATCCAGGAGACTTTGCAAGAAACATATAGAGTAAGAGTGATTTGACATGTCGGTAAAATTTTCTGTTGTCTAAACAACAACAGCAAGAACAACAAACTTAAGATTAAAAAAACAAAAAAGAGGAAGTACGTTCACGATAGTCCCAAATTAATATTCTAGACAATACTAGATTGATAGTGGATTGGAAGTATAGATAGAAATTTGGGAAATCCACAAGTGCTTAGAAATTAAACAACACATTTTGATATAACCCATGGGTCAAAGAAGAAATCACAAGGAAAATTATTAATCTTTTGAACTAAATAAAAAAGGAAATTTGACATGTTGAAATTTACGAGATGCTGCAAAAGCAGCTTTTATAGGGAAATGTATAGTTTTAAACACCTATATTAGAAAAGAAAAATGGTCTCATATCAATAACTTAAGTTTCCACTGTAAGAACCTGGAGAAAAGGAGCCAATTAAATCCAAAGCAAGCAGAAGGAGGAAAATAATAAAGATTAGAGTGTAAATAAGTGAAACAGAAAAACAACAGAGACAAAAATCGATAAAACAAAAAGTTGGGGTTTTTTTGGAAAAAGATTAACAAAATTGACAAATCTTCAGTTAGGCTGACCAAGATAAAAAAAAAAAAAGAAGAAGAAGAAATATAAATTATGAAATCACTACCAACCCTACAGAAATAAAAAGAATATAAGGGAACATTACAAATTCAATAACTTGGTTGAAATGGACAAATTCCTAGCAAGATATAGATTATGAAAATTGAATCAAGAAATAGAAAATCTGGGGGCGCCTGGGTGGCACAGCGGTTAAGCATCTGCCTTCAGCTCAGGGCGTGATCCCGGTGTTGTGGGATCGAACCCCACATCAGGCTCCTCTGCTATGAGCCTGCTTCTTCCTCTCCCACTCCCCCTGCTTGTGTTCCCTCTCTTGCTGGCTGTCTCTATCTCTGTCGAATAAATAAATAAAATCTTAAAAAAAAAAAGAAATAGAAAATCTGGATAGCTCTATAACAATTAAAGAATAGTACTTAAAATCTTCCTATTAAAAGAAAACTCATTCCCAGAATATTTCACTGGTGAATTCTATCAGATATTTAAAGATGACATAGTACCCATCTTTCACAAATTCTTTTATAAAGTGGAGGAGAAGGGAATATGTCCCAACTCACCGTATGAAACTATATGTTCTTTGTGAACATAGATACAAAAATCCTTAACACAATATTAGCAAATAAAATTCAGCAATATATAAATAGAATTCTATATCATGACCAAGTGGCCTTTATCCCAAGAGTGCAAGGTCAGTTTAACATCTGAAAATCAATTAAGATAAATCACCATATTAATAAAATAAGGGGCAAAAACCATATGATCATCTCAGTAGATGTAGAAAAAAACATTTGACAAAATCCAACATCCATTAATGATAAAAGCTCTTAAGCTAGGAATGAAAGAGGACTTTCTCAATTTGATAAAGTATATTTAACTAAAACATACAATGTTATATAATGGTGAAAGACTGAATGTTTCCCCATAGGAACAAGGCAAAGGTGTCTGCTTTTGCCACTGTTAATCAACATTGTACTGGCGGTTTTAGATAGTGTGACAAGGCCAAAAAGTAAAAAATAAAAAAAGGTATCCAGATTGGAGATGCAATAAAACCGTATTCACAGATGACACAGTCCTATATATAGAAAATCCTAAGAAATTAACAAAAAACTACAATTGTTAAGATGGTAATACTGCCTACATTGATCTAAAAATTTAATGCAATCCCTATCGAAGTCCCAGCTGTCTTTTTTTTTTTAAGATTTTTTAAATTTATTTATTCATTTGACAGAGATAGAGACAGCCAGCGAGAGAGGGAACGCAAGCAGGGGGAGTGGGAGAGGAAGAAGCAGGCTCATAGCAGAAGAGCCCGATGTGGGGCTCGATCCCAGAACGCCGGGATCACGCCCTGAGCCGAAGGCAGACGCTCAACCGCTGTGCCACCCAGGCGCCCCCCAGCTGTCTTTTTTTGCAGAAATTGACAAACTAATTCTGTAACTAATGTGGAAATGCAAAGGATCCAGACTGGCCAAAAAACTTTTGAAAAAGGACAAAGTTGGAGGACTCACATTTTCTGAGTGCAAAACTTACTACAAAACTACAGTAATCACAACAATGTGGTACAGGTAGTAAGATGGACATATAGACCAATGGACTAGAATTGAGAGTCCCAAATAAGCCCTCACATGTAAGGTCAATTTATTTTTGGCAGAGTGCCAAGGAAGTTGAATGGGAAAAAGATATTCTATACAAGTGCTGGCAAGGAAGTGGAGAAATCAAGTCCCTCATATATTCCTGATAGGAATGTAAAATGGTACAGCCACTTTGGAGAACAGTTTGGCAGTTTCTTAAAAAGTTAAAAATAGGGGCGCCTGGGTAGCGCAGTCGTTAAAGCGTCTGCCTTCGGCTCAGGGCGTGATCCTGGCGTTCCGGGATCGAGTCCCACATCAGGCTCCTCCGCTATGAGCCTGCTTCTTCCTGTCCCACTCCCTCTGCTTGTGTTCCCTCTCTCGCTGGCTGTCTCTCTGTTACATAAATAAATAAAATCTTAAAAAAAAAAAAAAAAAAAGTTAAAAATAAACCTACCCTTTGACCCAGCAGTTCCATTCCTAGGTATCTACTGAGAGAAACAAAAACATGTCCACACAAAGACTGGTACATGAATATTCATAACAGCATTGTTCATCATACCAATCCAAATGTCCATCAGGTTAATGGATAAACCAGATGTGGTGTATTCACACTGGAACACTACTCAGCAATAAAAAGGAATAATTACTGAGTATTGATATACACATGACCTAGATGAACCTCAAAAACATTATACTAAATGAAAGCTAGATGCAAAAGACTATAAATTGTATGATCCCATTTGTATGACGTATATAGAAAAGGGAAATCTATACAGATAGAAGTAGATCAGCGGTTGCCTGATATGGATCTGGGGGTAGGGACTGACTGCAAATGAGCACAAGGGAGCTTTTTGGAATGATGGAAATGTTCTAAATCTGGATTGTTGGATAATTGCACAACTCTATAAGTTTACTAAAAATAATTGAATTGTATACTTGCAATAGGTGAATATGTTATTTTATGGTATATACATTAAACTCCAATAAAGCGAGCAACCAATTATATAAGCCAATTAATAACAAAATAAAAAAAAACCCACATTAATATAATAGAATAATAATAGGGGACTTTATCACCCCCCTCACTGCAACGGACAGATCATCTAAGCAGAAGATCAACAAGGAAATAAGGGCTTTGAATGACACACTGGACCAGATGGACTTCACAGATATATTCAGAACATTCCATCCCAAAACAACAGAATACACATTCTTTTCGAGTGCACATGGAACATTCTCCAGAATAGATCACATCCTGGGTCACAAAGCAGGTCTCAACCAGTACCAAAAGATTGGGATCTTCCCCTGCATATTTTCAGGCCACGGTGCTTTGAAACTGGAACTCAATCACAAGAGGAAAGTTGGAAAAAACTCAAATACGTGGAGGCTAAAGAGCATCCTACTAAAGAATGAATGGTTTATCAGGAAATTAAAGAAGAATTTTAAAAATTCATGGAAACAAATGAGATTGAAAACACAATTCTCCAAAATCTTTGAGATGTAGCAAAGGCGGTCCTAAAAGGAAAGTATGTAGCATTACAAGCCTTTCTCAAGAAACAAGAAAGGTCTCAAATATACAACCTAACTGTATACCTAAAGGAGCTGGAGGAAGAACAGCAAATAAAGCCTAAACCCAGCAGGAGAAGAGAATTAATAAAGATTAGAGCAGAAATCAATGAAATAGAAATCAAAACAACAGAAGAATAGATCAACAAAACTGGGAGCTGGTTCTTTGAAAGAATTAATAAGATTGATAACCCCCTGGCTAGACTTCTCAGAAAAGAGAAAGGACCCAAATAAATAAAATCATAAATGGAAAAGGAGAGATCACAACCAACAATACAGAAGAAATACAAACATAAGAACATATAAGAACAAACATATTTATAAGAACATAAGAACAAGTATACATATAAGAACATATAAGCCACTATATGCCAACAAATTAGGCCATCTGGAAAAATGGATGCATTCCTAGAGACATATAAACTACCAAAACTGAAACAGAAAGAAACAGAAAACCTGAACAGACCCATAACCAGTAAGGAAATCGAAGCAGTGATCAAAAATCTCCCAATGAGCAAGAACACAGGGCCAGATGGCTTCCCAGGGGAATTCTAACGAACATTTAAAGAAGAATTAATACTTATTCTTCTGAAGCTGTTTCAAAAAATAGAAATGGAAGGAAAACTTCCAAGCTCTTTCTATGAGGCCAGCATTACCTTGATCCCAAAACGAGACAGAGATCCCACAAAAAAAGGATAATTACAGACCAATTTCCCTGATGAACATGGATGCAAAACTTCTCACCAAGATACTAGCCAATTGGATCCAACAGTACATTAAAAGGATTATTTACCACGACCAAGCGGGATTTACTCCTGGGCTGCAAGGGTGGTTCAACATCCACAAATCAATCAATGTGACACACTACATTAATAAAAGATCAATAGATGCAGAAAAAGCATTTGACAAAGTACAGCATACTTTCTTGATTAAAACTCTTCACAGTATAGGGATAGAACATACCTCAGTATCATAAAAGCCACATGTAGAAAGCCCACAGTGAATATCATTCTCAATGGGGAAAAACAGAGCTTTCCCCCTAAGGTCTGGAACACTGCAGGGATGTCCACAATGACCACTGCTGTTCAACATAGTATGAGAAGTCCTAGCCTCATCAGTCAGACAACAAAAAGAAATAAAAGGCATCCAAATTGACAAAGAAGAGGTCAAACTCTCACTCTTCACAGATGACATGATACTGTATGTGGAAAACCCAAAAGACTCCACCCCAAAATTGCTAGAACTCATATAGGAATTCAGCTAAGTGTCAGGATATAAAATCAATGCACAGAAATCAGTTGCATTTCTATACACTAACAATGAGACAGAAGAAAGAGAAATTAAGGAGTCAATCCTATTTACAATTGCACCCAAAAACCATAAGATACCTAGGAATAAACCTAACCAAAGAGGCAAAGGATATGTACTCAGAAAACTATAGAATACTCATGAAAGAAATTGAGGAAGACACAAAGAAATGGAAAAACATTCCATGCTCATGGATTGGAAGAACAAATATTATTAAAATGTCTATGCTACCTAGAGCAATCTACACATTCAATGCAATTCCTATCAAAATACCATCAACTTTTTTCACAGAGTTGAAACAATCCTAAAATGTGTATGGAACCAGAAAAGACCCTGAATAGCCAAAGGAATGTTGAAAAAGAAAACCAAAGCTGGTGGCATCATAATTCCGGACTTCAAGCTCTATTGTAAAGCTGTAATCATCAAGACAGTATGGTACTGACACAAAAACAGACACATAGATCAATGAAACAGAATAGAGAACTCAGAAATGGACCCTCAACTCTATGGTCAACTAATCTTTGACAAAGCAGGGAAGAATATCTAATGGAAAAAAGACAGTCTCTTCAACAAATCGTGTTGGGAAAATTGGACAGCCACATGCAGAAGAATGAAACTGGACCATTTCCTTACACCATACACAAAAACAGGCTCAGAATGGTTGAAACACCTCAATGTGGGACAGGAATCCATCAAAATCCTTGAGGAGAACACAGGCAGCAACCTCTTCAACCTCAGCCACGGCAACTTCTTGCAAAACATGTCTCTAAAGGCACGGGCAACAAAAGCAAAAATGAACTATTGGGACTTCATTAAGATAAAAAGCTTTTGCACAGCAAAGGAAACAGTCAACAAAACCAAAAGACAACGGACAGAATGGGAGACGATATTGCAAATGACATATCAGATAAAGGACTAGTATCCAAAATCTATAAAGAACTTATCAAACTCAACACCCCAAAGAATAATCCAATCAAGAAATGGTCAGAAGACATGAACAGACATTTCTCCAAAGAAGACATACAAATGGCCAACAGACACATGAAAAAGTGCTCAACATCACTTGGCATCAGGGAAATGCAAATCAAACCCACAATGAGATACCACCTCACACTGGTCAGAATGGCTAAAATTAACAAGTCAGGAAATGACAGATGTTGGTGAGGATGTGGAGAAAGGGGAGACCTCCTACACTGTTGGTGGGAATGCAAGCTGGTGCAGCCACTCTGGAAAACGGTATGGAGGGTCCACAAAAAGTTGAAAATAGAGCTACCCTATGACCCAGCAATTGCACTACTGGGTATTAACTGCAAAGATACAAAGGTAGTGATCCAAAGGGGCACCTGCACCCCAATGTTTATAACAGCAACGTCCACAATAGCCAAACTATGAAAGAAGCCCAGATGTCCATCGACAGATGAATGGATAAAGAAGATATTGTATATATATATACAATGGAATACTGCTCAGCCATCAAAATCGAAATCTTGCCATTTGCAACAACATGGATGGAACTAGAGGGTGTTATGCTAAGCAAAATACGTCAATCAGAGAAAGACAATTATATGATCTCACTCATGTGGAATTTAAGAAACAAGGTAAAGGATCATGGGGGAAAGAGGAAAAAATGAAACAAGATGAAACCAGAGAGGAAGACAAACCATAAGAGATTCTTAATCTTAGGAAACAAACCGAGGGTTGCTGGAGGGGAGAGGGGTGGGGAATGGGGTAACTGGGTGTTAGACATTGGGGAGGATATGTGTTGTAATGACCACTGGGTATTGTATAAGACTGATGAATCACTGGGTGTTATATGCAAATACTGAATTATGAAACATTACATCAAAAACTAAGGATGTACTGTATGGTGACTAATGTAACATAATAAAAAATTATTTAAAAAAAAAGACTGATGAATCAGACCTCTACCCCTGAAACAAATAATACATTATATGTTAATGTAAACAATGAATAAAAGAATAAACTCTAATAAAGCTGTTAAAGGATCATAAGTTCAGGGACCAGAGTATTGGGATAATTTAGGGATATTTTGTTCTAGCTGGGGGAAAATCTGTGATAGGTTTAAATCTGAGGGCTATATCCAACTGCAAACCTGTGATGGGCAGAATAATGGCTCCAAAGATATTCAGATCCTAATCCCTGGAACCTGTGAGTATAATCGTAAGTGGCAAAAGAGACTTTGCAGATATGATTAAGTTAAGGGTCTAGAAATGGGAAGATTATTCTGGATTATCCAGATAGGTAAGCCCTCCATGTAATCACAAGTACCTTTGTAAGATGGAGGTAGGAGGAGGTTTGACATAGAGGTAAGAGTTGAGAATATGGAAACAAAAGACCAAGGAAGGAGTCATGAGCCCTGGAACATAGGCTTCCTCCAGAAGCTAGGAAATGCAAAGAAGCAGATTCTCCCCTCAAGCCTCCATTAGGAATGTGGCCCTGCTGATGCCCTGACGTTAGCCCAGTAAAATGGATAGTAGACTCCTGGCCTCCAGGGAATACATTTGTGCCGTGTCAGGTCACCAAGTTTGTGGTCATTTATTACAGTGCCATAGGAAACTATAGAAGAGCCAACCTTAAACAGATTTGGTGTATATTATAAATTTTTTTTTAAAGATTTTATTTATTTGACAGAGAGACAGCCAGCGAGAGAGGGTACACAAGCAGGGGAAGTGGGAGAGGAAGAAGCAGGCTCCTAGCGGAGGAGCCTGATGTGGGGCTCGATCCCATAACGCCGGGATCACGCCCTGAGCCGAAGGCAGATGCTTAACCGCTGTGCCACCCAGGTGACCCGTATATTATAAATTTTGAATTAGCTGGAAAAACAAAAACTTTTAATTTCACATTATATCTGAATTTATATGGGCTTTTTTTAAGTGGAAATTTTAGGCAGCATAGATCTTCCCCATGAACGTAATAGTAATCGCCCCGAACTGGGTCATGTTCCATCAGCTTCGCCGGCTTCCCATGATCTGCTTGCTCTTCTATCCGCCTGGCTCCTACAGGCATGTGAGAGTTTGTTCCTCTAACCATTCTGAAGAACAGTCACCATAGCTTTCTGCTTCTGAGGACATGGCCCTGAATGGGGCATCTTCCTCACTCGCATGGACTGTAATGATCTCCTTTTTGAGAGGGTCAAGGAGGAAAGAGGGGTCACTTATGAAGCTGCCTAATTAGTTCATCCTATGTCACTTAGCGCAAGTGTTGACCGAAAAGCCCTTGTCCACATGATCGCAGGGACTCATTTTGTCTGTCAAGCTTCTGGCCTTTCTAGAATAGAAAGGGTGGGGAGTCTCTCATGTTCACACTTGGCTTGTTTTTTCCACTTTAGCATGGACTGATCCCTTATCTCCTGGGATTCCAGGACCACTACCATCACTTGAAAGGTGCCGTTAGCCCCTTGGAGGCCTCTGAAGAGACGCAGGAGGGGCTGCTGGGGAAGCTGTTCTTGAATCTGACATGTGGAACACAGACCTTTTCAGTGATTCTCTTCAGCACAGGTGAGAGGTTGGCAGTCTTCACTGAAATCTTGGGTGAATTATAAGGCACGAAAAAGAAATCTTAAAAGTAGGTATTAGAATGCTCCAGTATTGAAAAGCCAAGGGCCTCACGTCAGCTCCTTTCTGGGCACTCCTGCTCTCCTATCCCTCAAGAAGATGAGACGGACAGCAACGCCCAACACCATGAAGGCCTGGGCTCCTGCAGACCTTTCTTAGGTCAGATGCGAATGTTGGTTTTTCCACACTCTGACCTTTCCAGAAAGACTCACAGCTTTCCAGAAACCTACTCACTTACCGCACCCCTTCCCCACCCAAGAACACCCCAGCCCTCATCAGTGCACCACCCAGCATCTGGAGTGTAGCTTGTTCACAGCCTTGTGGAACAGCCCAATGAAGGCTTCGGCACTGCCATTGGAGGCCTCTCAGGGGTCTCCATTCTGAAGAGGACATTCGCCTCAGGACCTTTTGGCTGCCCACCTAGCTCTCCTCCCAATGTCCTGTGGGTAACTGCTTTGACCAGTGTATACCCACACCCCCGCCCAAAACACGGCTGCAGACACTGCTCAGTGTGAATATTATTTGTTAAAAAGAAACGTTTTCCTAATCTATAAATAGTTTTGCATTGCCCTTATTAGGAAATTCGTAGTCGTTAAAGTGGCCCACAGATCCTGGAAGGGTAGCTTCGGCCGTTCCCTCTTGCCATCCCTCTCAGTGCTCAGGCCACACCAGCCTTAACACTCATAATGGCATAAATACTCCCAGGTATTCCCTGACTTGGGCTTTTGCACAAACCCTTCCTTCTTTACGCAAACTCTCATGGGATTCTTTTTCACTTCTCATCTTTCTCTGGTCTTGCCTAATGCAATTTCCTCAGGGAAACCTTCTCTGACCTCCCAACCGGACTGAAGTTCCCCCATATTCCCTGTACAGTTCCCTACAGAGAACCCTATACTACAGCCTCCCATAATCTCACACTCTCCCTTCACAGCCCTTACTGTTACAGTTTTATGTCTGGCGTTATGTAGTTATTGTCTCCCTCATGAGCGTTCCTCTCCTCATGGGCGGAGCTTCTTGAGGGGCTGTGTCATCTGTCCCACATTTATTGAATCAATAAATGAAGGAAAGGGAACCATTTACAAAGGTACTTTCTCCCCCTCCATTCCCAACAATTTAAAATATGTAGAACTTCTTACTGTTTTGAACCTTTGTAATTAAAAGGGGATGTTGGACGTATCTTTATAAATTGCCCGACCAAAAGGCCCAAGGCTTAAGGGGTTTTCTCAAAATAAAGGTGAAGTCAGTCAGCAGAGATGATGTCCAGGAACACAAAGAAACCCCGACGCTAGGAGACCGCAGCTCCTTCCAGGTGGGGGTTGACGGGCTGAGTCTTCTGGGACTGTGAGGCCAAGGTCTCCGGAGAGGAGAGTTTTCCTCAGCACAGGGGCCAGGTGGGGAGGCCGGCTTAGGGATGAGGGACGCTGACCGCATAGCTCCCCTTCCCTCAGCAGCGCACAGACTTCCTGGCCTTTTCTCACGTGCTCTGACCTCTTCACTTTCGTTAATGGATATTCGGGCTCTACCCCAAGTGGTTTGCTGTTTTTAATCATCTGGAAATGAACATCCTTATACAAAGATCTTTGAATGCTTGGGGTTTTCTATTAATTTATTTTAGAGGGAGAGAGCAGGGGGAGGGGCAGAGGGCGAGGGAGAGAGACGCTCAAGCAGACTCCGTGCTGAGCGTGGAGCCCATGATGGGGCTTGATGTCATGACCCTGAAATCATGACCCGAGCCAAAACCAAGAGTCAGATGTTTAACCGACTGAGCCACCCAGGTGCCCAGATCTTTGAACAGTTGTGTGAGGATTTCCACAGCATAAATTCCTAGAAATGGAATTCCCAGATTAAAGGGATGACCCATTTTTTTTTTAAAGATTTTATTTATTTATTTGACAGAGAGACAGTCAACGAGAGAGGGAACACAAGCAGGGGGAGTGGGAGAGGAAGAAGCAGGCTCCCAGCTGAGGAGCCCGATGTGGGACTCGATCCCGGAACGCCGGGATCACGACCTGAGCCAAAGGCAGACGCCCAACCGCTGTGCCACCCAGGCGCCCCAAGGGATGACCCATTTTAAATTGATAGGGACTGCTGAATTGATCTTCAAAAAGGCTGTACCACTTCAAACTCATGCCAAGGGTATCCTTTGGCCCCCCCCACGCTGGATAGCACTATTGTGCTAATTTGTAATCTTAAACTAGTAGTGAGGTTAAGCATTTTTTCATATGTATGATTGCCCTTTGTGTTTCCCCTGTGAACTGTTTATTCAGATTCTTTGAACAGTTCAGGTATAGCCCCGAATATATACATATAAAAAAAAAGTACTCCTATGTTTTATTCTACTACTTGAGTGAGTTTTAATGTCCCAATCTTTAACCTATCAGGCATCATTTTTTTATGAGTTGGAACTCTAACTTTGTGTTTAATATTTATTACTATTATTTTTTAAAGTTTATGTATTTACTTTTAAGTAATCTCTATACCCAATGTGGGGCTTGAACTCACAACCCCAAGAGCAAGTGTTGCATGCTCTACTGACTGAGCCAGCCAGGTACCCCTATTATGATTGTTTTTTACAGATGGAAGTTAAAGTTGTCCTTCTCCTACATATTTGAAATACTATCTTTATCATAGATTAAATTATTATTTTTTTAAAGGTTTTATTAATTTGACAGAGATAGAGACAGCCAGCGAGAGAGGGAACACAAGCAGGGGGAGTGGGAGAGGAAGAAGCAGGCTCCCAGCAAAGGAGCCTGATGTGGGGCTCGATCCCAGAACACTGGGATCACGCCCTGAGCCAAAGGCAGACGCTTAACGACTGTGCCACCCAGGAGCCCCTATCATAGATTAAATTCTTATGCAAGTGTAAGACAGTTTCCAGGCTCTTTTCTGTTCTTGCTGACCATTTGCCTGCTTCTGGCTCCACCCTACATTGTCTTAATCATTGCAGCTTTATAACACATGCCTGGTACCTAGTAGGCTCTCAAAAAATACTTGTTACTCTACATCTATTCTTTTGAATATACTTTGGAGTCAATAATGTCAAATTATTTTCAAACCCACTGCGATTTTCATTTCTTCTACTCTCAAACTCCTTGAGCAACTTTGTTTTAGGTATATCTTTTATTGGTGGCATATTTTTGCATTTTTAAACCATATCTGAAAGTGTTTTCTTTGAGTCGGCAAGTTTCTCCCATTCAGTTATTGCTATAAAGATAGATAGATATTATCATCTTTTATAATTTCAGCTTGTTTTTTAATACACCCTTGCTGCTTTCCATCATTCGCTTTATGGTCTGTTTTCTTTTCTTTTTTTTTTTTTTTAAGATTTTGTTTATTTGACAGAGAGAGACACAGCCAGTGAGAGAGGGACCACAAGCAGGGGGAGTGGGAGAGGAAGAAGCAGGCTCCCAGCAGAGGAGCCTGATGCAGGGCTCGATCCCAGAACGCCGGGATCACGCCCTGAGCCGAAGGCAGACGCTTAACGACTGAGCCACCCAGGCGCCCCTGGTCTGTTTTCTTTATTGTTTCTCCCTACCCCCCCAAATTTGAAAAATGTGTAACTTTTAAATGTTAATCTTCATTTTTTTTGCTTTTAAATAAATACCCTTAAGCCTATATAACTGCAGAGTCACTCCTCTCAGAAACCAAGAGAGCAAGCAGACAAAAAATAGAGATATTGAAGATCTAAAAATACAACTAATGCATTTGATATATTAGGTAGAATGGAATTCCACACCCAAGAGAGAATTCATATTCTTTTTGAGCCCAGGAAGAACATTTGCATTGACCATAAAAGGAGCTGTAATAAATTTCACAGAATCAATTAATTATGGGTCATGTCATCTGCCCATAATGCACAAAATTATAAATTAATAACAAAAGTGAGGCTTAAAAGCACATGCCTTTTGCAATTTTGCTCACTCCGCTTTCGCCTCAGATCACTCTCACCTGCCCTTCCCTCCTGGATTGGTAGATGACTCTGGGAAACTTGAAATTCTCACTCTACACAGCATTTCAGGTTCTCCAGGTCTCCTCAAAAGCTCAGCTCCTAGGCCAACTTTCTTCATCTGGAAGTCCTCCAGGTACCCAGCAGAAACAAATGGGTCATCTTCTGACTTACTAGGTCCTGCCCTCCTAAGAAGTTTTTAATGGCAACTTCACATACAACCACCATCTATTGGCTTTCATCCCCATCTCCATGAAAAAGGAATGAGTAAGCTATAAATACTGTGACAATTCCCCTTTTCTCTCTCCCTTCCACACCTACATTTTGGGCATATTTTACACTTTTTGTTCATTTCTGAAATCAACAAATATTATCGAGCACCTAAGACATGGCAGGCACTGTGGAGGAAGCCGAGGATAGAGATGAATTTTACAATGTGGTCCCTGCTCTCATGGACCTTATGGTCAAGCAAGGAGAGAGACATGAAAGCAAATAGCCACCCAAACCAGTATAGCGTCACCCTTGGGGACCGTAATGAGAGCCTATGGTAAGGAGATTCTGCCCAGCTGGGGGGGCCAGGCAAGGCTGGACTGACAGAGGGATGTTGGAATGATACCCACAGAGGAGTAGGAGCTACCTTGGCAAAGAGGAGAGGAGAGTTTGCCAGGCAGAAGAAACAGCAGGTGCAAAGGCCCTGTGACAGAAGGGAGCAAGGTAAAATACAAGAGACTGGAAGGAGGACAGCTTGACTAGACCACCATGAGGCAAGGAGAGGCTGTAGAGGTGGGTCATTTGGGTCTTGCTGGCCAGGCTGAGGATGGCTGCCCTTATTCTAAAAAGCAATGAGAAACCATTACAATTCTGTTTTGTTTTTAATTTGTTATTAAATATAACACAAATTCTGAAAATCAAATAAAGCATGTATTCCCTTTAATGAATTACCAAGTAAACATCACAGATAGGAGGAGACTAATGAAACATGATGACCAAATGCAGTGGTGGATCCTGGATTGGAACCTGGGACAGAAAAAATTATATTAATGGAAAAATTGGTGAAATTGGAATAAAGTTTGTAGCCTAGTTAATGATATTGTTGGTTTCTATTGGTTTCTTAGTTTGGACAAATGTATCTGTAGAATGTTAACATTAACAGAAGTCAGGTGAAGGTGTACGGGAACTCTCTGTACTATCTTTGCAACTTTTATGTAAAATCTGATATTATTCCAAAATTTAAAACTCAATTTTAAGCCATCAGCAGCCCAGACTGAATTGAAGGCTTATTATCACACTCCAGCCTTCTCTGTTCCATTTGGTTTCCTCCTTCTTTCCCATATTCTTCTATGACTCCCAACAGGCCACCTGGTGCCCACATCCAAATTCCTACTATCTAGTCTGTCCTCTCTAGCCACGAGGATCTAGGAATGAAACCTAGACATTTCTCCGGCAGGAGATCAAGGTGGTCAGAGGCTTCATTCCTGCTTGGCCACTCTGAAGCTATAGGACCTTGAGCAAAACTCTTCCTTGCCTTGGTTTTAGTTATCTGCAAAATAAGCAAACTGTTCTCATTCATGTACCACCTTCATGATTTTTAATTGCCTTAGTCCTGGAATCATTTCTCAAAGGAGTCTGGTTTTTTTGCATGAAGAATGATACTTAGAAACCATGATCTTTGTGGTAGATGTGCTCATTGCTATTGGTATGTTTATTAATTTTTTAAAAAGATTTTATTTATTTATTTTTGAGAGAGAGAGATTGAGATCAAGCAGGGGAAGGAGCAGAGGGAGAGAGACCAGCAGACTCCATGCTGAGCACAGAGCCCGATGCAGGGCTCTATCTCGCAACCCCGAGATCATGACCTGAACCAAAACCAAGAGCCAGATGCTTAAATGACTAGGCCACCCAGGCACTCCATGTTTACTTATATTTTAAAATGTATTTTTCTTGTTTCTAGGTTCCTCTTCTAGCTCTTTTTTCCCCTTGTAATGTTCTTTTTGAAAAGAAAAAACTGGATTGTTTATCGTGTGGTTTCCCACAGCCTGGTTTTTGCTGATTGTATCTTTGAGTTGTTCACATTTTTCTCAGTCCATATAGTTTCTGTAAAGAGGCTTGATCAGATTCTGGTTAGATTTTTTGGACAAGACTACTTCATAGTTGGTGGTGCGTTCTTTTATTAGGAGGCAATAATTCCTGGTTATCTCTTGTGGTGTAATTCAGCAGCCATTGCTAATCACTGCCCAGCTCTATTTATCCATTAGGGGCTAGGCATGGTGATGCTCCAGTTCAATCATTTCTTCTTCATTCATCTGCTGGAACACTTCTATAAAGAGAGTCTTCTCATTTACTATTTTGTTACCTACTGTTACAGTTCTTATAGAAGGGGCAGGGTTCTTTCCCTTTATTTAGCAGTTTTCAAAATAAAGCAACATCTGTCACCCCATTGATCACCAGTGTTGATTTGTCTAATCTGGCCAGCTAGATGGGTGTCCCCTTCCTCCCAGACCACTCCATGTGTGTGCCTCCTGAAGCCGAGCACTTGGTCACTCGGTAGAACAGGATGACCTTCCCTGACAGAGGAGGACCATCCTTCTGTCAAGGGTATGTGAGTAACGGTGCTAGAACCTCCAGACAAATTTTCTTCGCATCTTCTAATGATGAGAAATTTAACTCTAAAAAATCATTATGAAATCATGGATTTAAATATATTTAATGTATTTCAATCCATTGATTATTATCCTTGGCCATGCTCTATTTGTTGCACCTTTGGCCAGTGGAAGCTTCTCAAGTTGACTTCTGGTCCTTTCTGACAATCCTGGTAGTCTTTGATGGCTTGCTTCTAATATGGAATCTGGGAAGCAGGCAAGAGGCAGATGCCCTCTGCAGCCTCTAGGTTTGGTGAGAGCGCCTCCGCTTAGGCCCACTTTTGAAGAGGAAACTGTACCTTCTGGTTAGAGTCTTGAGAGGTTCCAAAATGACTGGTGTCCTTTATGAGAACACAAGATTAGGACACAGACAACACACAGACCAAGGCACAGCCATGTGAGAATGCGGCAAGAAAATGGCCATCTGGATGCCAAGGAGAGAGGCCTTAGAAGAAATTAACTTGTCAGCAGCACCTTGATCTTAGACTTGTACCCTCCAGAACTGTGAGAAAGTGAGTTTGTGTGGTTTAAACCACCCGGTCTGTGGCATTTTGTTATGGCAGCCTTAGCAAATTCATATGAACTTGAGTTTGAAGCATCTCTAGATGTTGCTTGGCAGTTGTGAGTGTGGACCTGGGGTTCAGGAAGGAGGACTAGGCTGGAAGTAGACATGCGGGAGTTGGGAACACATACAGCGTGGATAGAGGTGAGTAGAGTTGAGTCTCCAGGGAGAGTCTGAAGAGTGAAAAGCGAAGAGGGCTGAGAAATAGACCAATGTTAAGAAAGGGGGAAGAGAAGCCCTTGAAGGAGACCCAGAGGTAGTAGGTTGAGGGAGAGGCAGGAGCAAAAGCATGGAAGAATGGAGCCTGGGGCAGACAGGGTTGAGGGAGTTTGGAGAAGGCAGTGGCTAACTACTGAATGCCAAAGAGAGGTCAAGTGAGATAAGGACTGAGGGAGGGCCTTGGGATTTTGCAATTAGGAATGGGTGGGAGCATGGAGAGCCAGGCTGCCGTGATTTGGGGTGTGAATGGAGAAGTGAGGGGATAGAGACGAGGAGGGTAAATCATCTTTGGGAAAGCTGATGGAAAGGAGAACATGGCATAGGCTGATAGAAGAAGTTGGATATGTTCTGTGTTTTTCTTGGGAGGGACTTGAGCATATTTATATGAAGAACAGAGGAGCCAATGGATGAGATATACTGAAATGAAGGAGGAGATGGAAACTGGACTGCCCTAAGGCAAAGAGAGGGAAATTCAGCACATAGAAACACCTCTTCCTCTGAAATGGGAGAAATATAGGTGGTGATTGGTTTGTAGGTTTGGGGTAGGAATCTGGAAATGAATATTCATGTACAACTTTTTATATGGATGCCTGTTTTCATTTCTCTTGGGTGTATATGTGTATATTTCTACTCTGATGAAATTGCTGGGTCATACGGTAACTCCTATATTTAACTATTTGAGGAACCACCAAACTGTTCTGCAAAGCAGCTGCACCTTTTTACATTCCCACCAGCAATGTATGAGGGCTCCATGTCTCCACATCCTGACAACACTTGTTATTATCTGTCTTTTTTGTTATATCCATTCTAGTGGGTATGAAGTGGTGTCTCATTGCAGTTTTGATTACATTTCCTAATGGTTAATGTTTTTGGTTTCTTTTCATGTGTATATTGGCCATTTGTCCATCTTCTATAGGGAATATCTATTCAAATTATTTGCCTTTTTTAAAATTTGGGTTATCTTTCTATTGTTGAATTGTGAGACTTTTTAATTCCAGATACTAGTCTCTTATCAGATGTATGATTTACAAATATTTTCTCCCATCCTGCCTGACAATGCAGGGCTTGATCTCAAGACCCTGAGACCATGACCCGAGCTGAAGGCAGACACTTAATCAACCAATTGAGCCACCCAGGTGCCCAGGACAAAGTGTTATTCTTAACATAGAAAACATTAATATAAATTAATAGGAAATTAAGACTTCAAAGAAAAATGAGCATAGAAGATAGACAATTCAGGGAATAGACAATTCAGTAAAAGGAAATATAAATGACTAAGAACTGAAAAAATGTTCAATCTCATTGGCAATCAGAGAAATGCAAGAGAAACAAGGATGTACAAGCTTTTGCTTTTGGCAAAGATTTCTAAGGTGATAATACTCATTACTGCTTGTGTGTGTTGAGATAGCTCTTCTATTAACCCTAAGACGTGACTTCCATTATTAGGCCCATTTTATAGATGTGGAAACTGAGATTCAGTGGGGTTTAGTGATTTTCCTAAGCTTACAATGGTGGTGAGTGGTGGCATTAGAATCTGAACTTGGGTCGTGTGACTCTGTTATGGTGAGGGACCTAGAAAACAGAAGCAGGAAAGGGGAGGTGAAGAACAGGGAATGTAGCCTGAAGAGCCAGGCAAAGATATTTGAAGTACCTATGTGGAAGGGCGAATGGGCTTTTAGGTATTGCAGAGAGAAGCAACAAGTGGAAATTATACAAAGGAGCACTTTTTTTTATAGCAAGACCTATCTTTAACAGACTAGAGAGGCCCAGACTAGAGAGGCCCATGGGCACACCCAGCGCTAGGGAGGCAGAGGAAGCCAGAGGGTCCTCTGACTAACCCTCATGGCAGGCTGCAGGGTTGGGGGTGTTGGTGGTCTCATTTTTTTGAGGAGGAAACACACCTCTAGGTGGTCAAGACTTCAGTGTTTCACAGTTTCTGCTCTTTTCTCAACCACAGGTAGTTAAAAGAACCGCCTCTTCTTCCTCGGGCCAAGGGACCTGCAGGGGAACCCTGCCTGGCTTCACTGCCCTCCTATGGCTGCAATCCCAGGCCAGCAGGAAGTCTGAGCTTGCCAAACTGCGTGGGCCAGGGCAGGAGGAAGGAGAGCGGGAGTAGCCCATCTGAGTTCTCTTTTGCCCTTTCCTGCAGCCTTGCTACTCCATGGGGGAGGTGGGGGGAGGGGGGAGGAGGCAGCGGCCTAGCCTAGTTGCGTTAGAGAACTAGGAAGCAGGTCAAATGGAACCATTAACGAAGGGTGACTAATAAATGTTAGTTGCAGTTTGATAAAGATGTCTTCATTTGCAAAGCCCTTGGGGAAACCATTCTTAAAGTTGGGGCTTCATCCTGAGTGCAACCCTGGTTAAGTCCGTTAACACTCTTTATACCTCAATTTCTTCATCTGTGAAGTGGGTATGACAACGTTTCCTGCTTTATCAACCCCAAATGATGTAGTGCCTATACCACCACCAAGCTAGGGCGACAGCAGAGTGCCACAGGCACTAGTCACTCAGACTTGAGTTCAAGTCCATTCTCTGCGATTTTCCAGTTAGAAACTTGGAGAATATTATCCAAGTGCTCTCGGCTTTAGTTTCTTCATCAGTGAAAGTGAGGGTCGCAATAGCACTTGCCTTAAATGGTTGTCTTTAGGGGTAAATGAGGTCATACATGTAAACGGTAGAACCAGGACTCCAAAGCCCACTCCAAAACTACAGTACAGTTGCCTCACAGCCATAATGCATACAAATCAACAGCAGAGTCTAGAGAAAAGATTCAGTAGAAAGACAACAAGTTAACAGTGTTTATTTCTGGATGGCGAGGTTATGATCTATTTGTTTTCCCTTCTTTGCATCTCTTTATATTTTCCAAGTTACTTTTATAATCAAAAGCTGTGTATGAGATTCAGATGCCTTGAGATCATTTGTGGGGATCTCCACTGCATTAAAATCTTTGACAATATTTTGTCACACAATCTTCTCAGCAACTCTTGAAGTAGGCATCATTATCCCCATTTTCCAGACGAGGAAATGAGGCTGATAGAGGTTAGAGAGCTGGTTTAATTTTCAGGTCTTATTGCTGCTAAGTGGCAGGCAGCCAAGATCCAAAGGCAGATCTGGCTGTCTCAAAGATAGGTGCTGGGCACATGCCTGTTAGACCATGGGGCTCAGTGCCCAGGACCCCTCCACCCCTGTCTTCAGAAAGCAGGGGCATGGTGGCAGGCTGTCAGCATTGGGCCTGTGGTGGGTGTGTGCCCACCAATCCCCAGTGACTGGTGTACTGGGTCCCACCACCCATATTCTGCTGGAGGACCTGGCCTGCAGTTGGGATTTTTCCTCCTCTCACTGTACAGGAAGTCAAGGGGGTACTGGGGAGTCTTCCCAAGAAGAAACACAGGTTTCCACCATAAAGGTATCCAACAGAGGAACTAAAAATAATAGGATAACCACACAAGATTGAGGGAGGGAAGTGGGTGTGAAACACACCATCTATCATAGCAGGAAGGCAATAGATAATGGCCGTCCTGCAAAATCCATCTATGTAAGCATTTTAGGTAGAGAGATGGAGGTACCCACCAGGTTTGAAAACACCAATGACCATAAGTGGGTTTTCTTTGGATCCAGGGGTGAGAGGGAGGGTTTTGCTTTTCATCAAAAGTGCGTCTGTTCTATTTGATTTTTTTTTAGCTGTGTTATATTTTATTTAAAAATTATGATTTTAAAAGTACAGGCTGTGGGGTCATCTGTGTGGAAACACATCCCACCTTTGCCAATTATGGATCTTGGGCAGTTTAGCTGCAATTTAATCTTCTGGAAAACGAATAAAAACCACACTCACCCAGAGGGTTGCTCCGAGGATAAAATGAGGTAATGTATATAAAGTACATGGACCAGCACTGGCCGAAATTCAGCATCTATAATTACTAACCATTGCTATCATTATTAATAACAAACCAAGCGTTCAAATAAGACCCTGTGCTTTGCGCACAGGCACATAGTAGGCACTTAATGGGTGGAAGTAATTGTTTAAAACCCTCTCCAGAGCCTGTAATTTCCGCCCACCGGTGACGCAGGAGCCCCAGTTTAAATATTGATGTGGTTACTTATTTATTATTCATCACTCGGCTCTCGGCCGCAGTGTCCGCTTAGGGCGAGCCCAGCCGTCAGGCCTCCCGGGGCACGGTCTCGCCGCATCAGTGGGACCCTGAAGCGCGCGGAGGTTGGAAGCGGCGGCAGCTCACCGGCTTCCAGCTCGCTGATGCGGGCCTGTCACGTGCCGGAGCGGGGATCAGTTCTGGTTTCACGCAGCATCTTCCCGGGCAGTGGTGGGCTGGAGGACAGCGCGGCTCGAGATCAGGGGGGAAGCGGAGTCCCGCCCCACACCCACTTGCCGGCGCCAAGGGGATGGCCATCCCAGGAGGGGCGGGCCGGGGCAGTTTAGGGCAGGGCTTTCGGAGCAGGGACATCTCCAAGAAAGATTTGGGATTGGCCAGGAGACGCGGAGCGGGCTTTTCATACCGGGCGGAGGGTGCGGAGCTCCCGCAAGCGAGGCGGGGTTCCGCGGGCGCCCCCAGCCCGGGGCGGGGCCAACAGGGGAGCCCCGCCCACCCCTCTGCGGAGGCCGCACGCCCCACCCCTTGGTCCGGGTCGCCCTCTCCAGCTCCAGGCCGGGGTGCGGAGGCCAGTGCCGGGGCGCGACAGCTAGGGGCCCCGCCGCACTGCCGCACCGCCTCGCGGGTCTGGGTCGCGGGGCGGGGCGGGAGGCGGGGCGCTGACGTCGCGGCGCGGCCGGCGGCCGGGGAGGCGGGGAGGCGGCTGCCCGCTCGGCCCAGCCCAGCCCGCAGCTGCGGCGGCCCGGTGGCGGCGGCGGCGGCGCTCGGAGCCGGCTC
The DNA here is from genome assembly GCF_017311325.1 of Ursus maritimus. NCBI lineage: Eukaryota > Metazoa > Chordata > Mammalia > Carnivora > Ursidae > Ursus > Ursus maritimus. The sequence goes on from NW_024426774.1 coordinate 48,355,600, forward strand.
CTGACCGCCCTCCGCCGCTGCCCGGCTCCTCTCACGGTCCCCGTGTCTGTGCCCACTTCTGCTGGCCTCGTCCGCCGCCGCCTCCTCCGCCATGGCCCTGGTGCGGGGCGCCGAGCCCGCGGCGGGGCCCTCCCGCTGGCTACCCACGCACGTCCAGGTGACTGTGCTGCGGGCCCGCGGGCTGCGGGGCAAGAGCTCAGGAGCCGGCAGCACTAGCGACGCGTACACGGTGATCCAGGTGGGCCGCGAGAAGTACAGCACGTCGGTGGTGGAGAAGACGCAGGGCTGCCCGGAGTGGCGCGAGGAGTGCTCTTTCGAGCTGCCGCCCGGTGCTCTGGACGGGCTGCTGCGGGCGCAGGAGGCCGATGCGGGCCCGGCTCCGTGGGCCGCGGGCTCCGCCGCCGCCTGCGAGCTGGTGCTCACCACCATGCACCGCTCGCTCATCGGCGTCGACAAGTTCCTGGGCCAGGCCACGGTGGCGCTGGACGAGGTCTTCGGCGCAGGCCGCGCCCAGCATACGCAGTGAGTGAGGGGCGCGGAGGGCGCGGAAACGGTTAAAGGAGAGCTCGCTGGGCGGGGCTGGCCGGGGAGCGGGACCCCGAACGTCTGCCCGGGGCGGTGCGCCCTTTGCCGCGAGCTCAAGGGCGTAAACCGACCAGTTGCTATTTTGCATTTTGGGTCCCCTTCTGATCCCCTTCCTTGCGACGGTCTGTGCTTGGTTGCTGGTGTGTCCTTGCGAAGCCTAGGGGGAGGTATGATTGGTGGCCTAGCCGTAGGAGCAGATTGCCAAGTAAAGTTAGGAGTGGGATCCAGAGGCCCTTGGACTGTGGGAACCTCAAGAAGGAAAATTTTGGAGCCATTCTTAGGGCCTCCGGGCCTGTCTCCCTTTCCTGGAAGGGGAGGGGCACTGCAGTCGCCTGCCCCAAGCCAGGCCCGCAGGGGAATGGAGAGGCGCTGCCTCGCCCTGTTGGGGAAGGAAGGTGCAGTGTTCTACTTGAGCGCGAGATTGACCGGAGATGCCCCACCAAATCTGGAGACTGCAGAGGGCATCTGCTTCTTGCCTGGTATTTGGATGCCCTCTGCCACCTAGAGACAGATGCCTCTGGAACCCTGCCCCTCTGTGTCCCTATTCTGAAAGCAGGAGGGCCTCCTGCTAAACTAAAGGAAGGAAACCCTTCAGTCAGCCTTCAAATGTCCTGCCTGTCCTGCTTGAGGTGAAGGCAGCGTCATGGCTAATGCACAGCAGGAGATCATCTCCATGCCACTTCCACCTAGAAGGGCCTGTGCGGTTTTTAATCATTTATCTTGGCAGTGTTTAACCTTCCCGGTGTTAAGATCAAGGCTTCAGACTTGGAGCCCCATTTCCTGTTTGGACTTGGGCAGGATCTGGAAGCCAGTCCCCAGGGTTGACCACCTGCTGTGGATCATTTAAGGGGTTAACTGGGGTGACACCTCCCCTGGACCCAATGGGGATGGGGACAGGGGTGTGCTATAGGTGGGGACAGATGCTGAAAAGGTGGAATGCCATCTGAGTAAATCTAGGAAGGCTTGTCGGAGGAGAAGGATGAGTCTGGTATAGACCCATATGAGAGCAGAATTTGGTTAGAAAGGATCTGACCTTGAACATTTTTCAAAACGTGTGTAGGAAAGGGCCTCCGTGGCTCTGCGGCCTGGAGTGGGAAGCTGGTTAGGGCAGGTTCCAGGCAGGGCTGTGACCTGCCTCCATCCCCCTCCCCTGGACTTCTCTCCTTTTCTCATGACTTGCTGTTTGGTTGCTGGGTGCGGAATCATGTGGTATAGTTTGGCCCTTGTTTTGGTTTTTTCCTCCCCTTTTCTGTCCTCTCCTTCCTTTCTCGCTGAGGGAGGCCAAGGGGCTGGGCGTGGGGCAGAAAGCTCTCCTCTGGGTCTCTTAGCCCTTTCTTTTCCCCAAAGAGGTCCCTGTCTCCAAGTTCATTCCACCCCTTTCTTTCCTAGTCCTTCAGTCTCCACCTCTCAGCTAATCTGACCAGACTGGTAGATGACACCCCTGGTGGCTGGGGGAGGGAGAAGACAGAAAGTCTCTAGGCTCCTGGAGAAAGGCCTCTGTGAAGTCAGTGACTTAGAGTGGGGGAGCTTTTGATTTTTTTCAGTTTCTGCCCTTGCCTTCTTCTTGGCCTTTGGATCTTCCTTAGCTGAACTGTCTGTGCTTGTAGGCCCAGGTGGGCCTGCTTTCAGTCAAGGGCAGTCCCTCTTAGAGAATTTGACTCGCCACCCCTTGCTCTGAATGGGAGCCTTGATTTACCTTATAGGAGTCATCTTTCCCACCAGGATCCGACCCACTGCTTTTCCTCTGTTGCGTTGACCTGGGTTATTTATAGAACCTGGAGAGGGCAGGAGAGGAGAGGGGCACTCCTGGTGGGCAGGGGAAAAGTCTGTGAAATCTGCCTGCTCTTTCAGTACACTGGACCTAACAACGTACCTACTGACAGAGGGTGAGGGCTGCTGCTCCCACTCGGGTCCCCACCTCCTACCTCTGATTTTAATGGCCACTCCTGGTGATATTTCCTGGGAACACCCTGGCGTGAGCTACTAAGATAGTGAGTCTGCACATTCCCCAGTGGAGAGAGGCAAGATGGGAAAGACCAGGGTGTACCCTCCTCAACTTTGGGTAATGGTGGAAAAGAACAGCATCTACTCTAATGCCAGGAGCCAGCTGTGGTGGTCTCGGGGAAGACCGATGGCAGCCCTATGTCACCAAGACAGAACCTGACTGGGGAAGGTCAGCCTCACGTTTATGAGGAGGGAACTGTGGAATTGCAAGAAATAGATTCTGGTCTCAAACTTGCCACCTTGTGGTGAGTCAAGTAAACTCCTGGTGCCTTAGTTTTCTCTTCTGTAAAATGGGGCTACTGTTACAAGATTGATGTAGGCCTGAAATGAGAATGCAATTAAAGCACCTAGGCGTGGCAGCTGGTCAGTGAACAGCAGTGATAGTGGGGGGAGGTTTTGGTAACAGTGTCTGGTAGCTCTGGTCTGGAAGATGTCCCCTGCCCTTGAAGAGCCTCTCATGTGATGGGGAAAACAATACAGAACTTAGAGCCTGAGTCTGGGAAAGCCCCAGGACTGTGGGTGGCAAAGTACACACGGAGTAGGAGAGCTCCTGATGGAATAGGCTGGCCCTTTGCAGGCCTCCATTCTCTTTGCTGCCAGAGGTTTGAGAACTGGGGCTGGGCTTGGGAGGCCTCGGCAGTGCTCAAGCCAGGCTTGAGTCAGCTTGCAGCCCTCCTGAGCAGCCTGGGCTGGCACTGCCCCTGCCCTCTTGGGAAGGCAGGACTGCCCAGTGTCTCGGAATGTGGAGATGGCTTTCATTCCCAGTTCTGTGACTTACTAGCAGGCAAGTTACTTAACCTGTTTCCTCATTTCTACAACGGTCACAGTAATAATTATGGAATTGTAAGATGAAATAAGACTGTGTCTATAAAGGCCTAGTATAGTTCCAGACCTAGAGCAAGCCTTCAGAGTGTGGGTGTTGTGGTTACTCTGAGGACCCTGCTTTGTGTGGTGATGGTGGTGGGGTGGATGGTGGTGGCGCCTCAGCAGCCCCTGATGCTCCTTCATTAAGCGATGCTTTTTGAGGGGAGGGATTTCACCAGAGGCTTCCAAATAACTGAGGAGGAAATTCTGAACACAAAATTTAACATAATACATGAGGAACTGATTATAACCCTCTCCCCTCAGTTAAGCTGTACATGGATCATCATGGGTCTGAAAATCCCAAGATGCTTCTCCACTATTTCCTTTCCGGTTTTTATCTCCAGTACCCTTGGTGGGTACTATGTGTGTTGGGGGGTGTTATGTGTGGAGTAAGAGAGTCCCTGTTGTAAAGAACCCTGTCCTGGGCCTGTCAGATTGATGGTTAGAGCCTGGCCCCTTGGGAAGCCTGAGTCTGGGCTTAATTTGTGTCGGGACCAGTTTGTCTTTTTTCATCCCAAAGAATAAAACCACTGGGCAGGCTGCTAACTGTGCCACCCTGAGAGGCTTTGCTGGCCCTGGTCAGACCTGCGCCATTGATTTAATGGAGGGCTTCCAGGAGGCCTGTGGCCCAGGACCACCGAGGTTGGAGACTATAGTCTCCTGCCTGACTGATCACAGTGGCCTGAGATCCCCTCGAGGGGGGTGGGTTTGGGGGCACTGGGAGAGGCACCTGAGGGAAAATGCAGCCTGCTGGCCTAAGGTTGGGATGGTTTTTGAGGGCTTCCATTCATCTCTCAGCCTCCAGGCGGCCTGTACCTTCCTGTGCATGTGACCCCACACCCTCTCTCCACTGGTTTCCAGATGGGACTGCCCCTCAGGAAGCAGCTGAGGCCATAAGGATCCTGGGTCCAACCCTAAGGTTCAGCTCCGGCTCCAACCCCAGACCTGTGGGGCTGCTGGGGAAGTCTGCTTTGGCTATGAGTGTGTGTGTGGGGGGGGGGGAAGGGTGTGGCCATCTTTAAAAGTCAGTCATTCGGATGCAGGAGGCTTCAACTCCCTTACTTATGGGGTAGTTTTTATTTGGGGTTGCTGGAGCAGCAGTGGCTGGGGGAGGGGGGAGGGGTAGGAAGTGACTCCTCCATCAGACTGGGCGGCTCCTGGTTGGCCTGGCAGCTTCCTCTTCCCTCTGCATCTGGCCTTGGGTGGGAACCCCATCTCTGCCCTCTTCTCCTCTCCCTGTAGCCAGCCAGGAATAGGCATAACTCAGCAGAGCCTCCATCCCAGACACGGGCCATCCTTTCCTGTGATGGGGGCTGCCCGCTCCGCTTATTACTGCTGCTTCCCTGGTGCTGTGACGCTCTTGCGGATGCTAAATGACTAGTCTGGCCTTGTCCAGATGTTTCCCCTGCCCTTCCCACTCTGCGCTGGGACAGATAATTAACACAATGACAGGAGCTCTCTGTGCTCTCTGGGAATCAGTCCTCTATTTTTTCCTCATACAGGGCCAATCCTCTGCAAAATGGTATCGTCATGAAGAAGCTTTGTCCATTTCCAAAGCCAAGTTAAAAAAAAAAAAAAAAAGTCCACAATGTGGGTCCTTTATACACCTGGCAGTCCTGCCACGGAAGAGTCTAATGGCTTTGCTCTTACTGAGCTGGTCAAGAACCCCTTAGGTTATTTCTTCCCTCAGGAAGGATGGCGGCCAGCGAGGAGAGCTGAGCGTGGCAGGTCGCGGAGGCCCTGGGTGTGGGGCTGGGCCCAGGCCTCTCCCTAGTGAGCAGTAAGCAAGCAGGGACTCTGCAAGTTCCAGAGGAGCTGCCCAGGGGAGGGGCTTTGTCACAGGCCAGCTCGACCTTCAGCTGACCCAGGGGTTGGGGGGGGGTGGTAGGCAGGGGAAGCACAGCCCTTGCTCATGGAATTCTAATGTCAGAGCTAGCAGAGAGCTTGGATCTGTGGGGACTGAGGCTAGGGAGGGGTGGGGCTCTGTGTGGTCTCTGTGAGGCCCTGGCAGCCCGCAGAGCTGTAGGATTTAGGGTAATGGAGAGGTGGCATTTGGGGCCCTGTGTGCATCCCAGGGTTTCTGTGGAGGTGCCTGTGGGGTTTTAGACAGAGAGGGACATTTCTACTGGGATAGGGGAGGGGGGCCTTGAGGCTTATCTGTGGACCTGGAGGGGCAGTCTCATCCAAAGGCTCTTCTGGAATGCCCGGGCAGAGGCCCACAGGGGTCACTGGGTGGGGTGGGGTGGGGTTAGAGGAGGGGAGGACATGGGTATCCTGGCCTGCATGCCCGGAAGGTGGGGCTTTCTTAGGAGGATGAGCCCCACATTTGGAGGAGGGGCCATAGGCAAGTGCTGTATTTTCAGGCCTCGCCAGGGCGCACTGGAGATGTTCGGAGCAGATAGAGCCACTGGGCTTAGCTGCGGTCAGGGATGCCTCCTTGAGGAAGAGACATACACTGGAGGCCGGCGAGGTCCGCCCTGGCAGCATGTAGCACTCTGTCTTGAGGGCTGTTACTGCCTCATTAGCGAGGCGTACCATCGATGACGCCCTTTCTCTGTCCTGCCCTGTCCTAAGGACTTACCTTAGCTCACGGGAACCCCTTGAGGTGTAGGTACTGTTACTGTGTTTGGCAGATGGAGAAACAAAGGCCCAGAGAGGTGAAGTGACTTTTCTAAAGGCACACAGTACAAGGCAGAGTCGGGATTGGGACCCAGGCACCCTAGCTTCCGATTCAGCGCTCTTCACCACTGCTCTGTACTGCCCAACCTCAGTTTCCCCCTATGTCTTCCATGAGTTAGTTCTGCATAGGACCAGGGCTCAGCTGCTGCCCTCCTGAGGGTTCCTCGATGCTCCCCAAAGCCCCTCTCTGTGGTTAGCCCCACGGCTCTGTAAGCCTGGCCTGCTTCTGTGTGGGGCCTTGGCTGTTTGGGGTGTGTTTGAGCTGCAGCTCCGAATCCAGTCGTGCCTGCCTGCCGGGGCTGGGGGTGTTGTGGAGTCCTTTGGGAAAGAGGGTATCAGTGCCACCAGAGTGTCTCTCAGGAGCTGGGGGGAGGCTTGGGAAGCTCTGTGCCCCCAGGCCCCCACCCTGGGGAGGTTTGCTCCCGTTGGCTTGTGCAGTAGAGCAGAGCTTGGGAGCATCAGCAGATACAAGACTTCCTGATCTTTCTCAAGAATCACATGCTTGTTTCACTGTGACAGAACGCTCTGAGCGATCTAGGGCCTTACAGCGATGCCGTCATTGGTTGGTTTTTTTTTTTTTTCTTTCTTTCTTTTGTTCAATATCTAGGAAGCAATTACTAGGCAACCACTGTGCCTAGGTCAGGGCTTTGGAGAAAACAAGAGAAAGAAATGTGTAGCCCTTTCCCTAGAAGGGCAAAAATACGTTTGAGACAAGACTTACCCGGGAAGGATAATTAACCTCAAAACAGCATATGTAAGTGTGAGAGACGGAAAGGGTCGGGAGAAGGGTGAGCTCAGCAGGGTTGGAATGATCAGGGCGGGCATCCTGGGGGAAGCAGGTCCTGGAATGACAGCTGAGGCTGTGATGGAGACTGGGAGAGTGTCAGAGAGGGAGACTGCCTCCGGAAGGGGAAGCGAGTGTTTTGGGGCTGGGCCAGGAGAGGGAGTAGCGGGGAGCCAATCTTACTTTCCCCTGTGCCTCTCTCAGCAAAACAGCCTGACTTGACTTTTTTTTTTTTTTTTTTTTGAGTAGTTCACCTGGTTCAAACTCTAAAGGTACAGAAGGTATGCAATGAAAAATCTCCCTTGCCCCGACCTTGCATATCCAGCTCCTCTCTTCAGAGGGAACCACTATTGCCAGTTCTTGGGCATCCATCCAGAGTTATTCTATGCATTTAACATTTGTTTGCACAAATGCGTGTTCTCTGCACAGAGGTTATACCTATGATCAGTTTGCCTTTCCCACCCAGGATGTTTATTTACTGTTTGTCTCCACCTGTTGTGCGTCTAAATCGACACCCTGGCGGAGGGGCCAGGCACTACTTAGCTTTGCCCTCCAAGACCCAAGACTCCTGTTTTGGGTGAATATGAGGTTAGGAGCAAACTGGGGAGGGGGTGCGATTAAGTAGAATTTCTTCCTATTCCCCACCCCCCATCTGACCAAGACCACCGGGGGAGAGGTCATCTTGCTGGTTCTCTCCTTCTCCCTAGGCAGGGTCATCACTGGTTGGTCCTGGGCCACCTTGCTCCCATGGGGCTGATGACAGCTTATAAAAGGCCCTTGATAGTCAGTGAACCCAAATCTTTATGTGTGGTTTGGCCTATTTTTCAGACTGCTTTCCTGGCATCACCTCATTTCATTCTTCCCTGAGGGCAGACAAGGTGACCCCCATTTTTTTTTTTTTTTACACGTGTGGAGAATGGGGTCTCAGGAGGTGAAATGACTTGTCCAGGATCACATGACTTATGTGACCAGAATGCAGCCAGATTTCTGATTTCTAAGCACAGTGCTTTTTCCCCTACTTCATGCTTTTGGCTGTTACATATTTTCTGCTGCCATCAGGGTGGTTAGACTTGTCTCTAGGCATTTTTATAGCTATTTCTCTGCCGTGTGAGCATGGTTGCTGGCCAGTCTGAGGCCAGCTGACAGTGACAGGCCTTTGGAGCCCACAGCAGTAGGGGGCATGAGGATTGGCTGAGACGTTTGTGCCTAGGAGGGAGGGAAGCTGGACCTGGCTGGGTCCTGAGGTGAGTTAAGCAAGCCATGCTCACAGAGCATGACGGTTTTGGGCTCTGAGGACTGTGGGTGCTAGAGCAGGTGATAAGAATCATCTCCTGGCCTGATAAGAGGCAATATCCTGCCCAGTGACTGGGTCTGGCTTTCAGTTTTGCTGTAGGTACCAAATCAAAGCGTGGGTTTGATTGTGGGTGTGGGAAGCCAGGAGAAGATCAGCCTGAGGCCCTCCACGCCTCCTGTCTGATAGCACGTGAGGAGGAATGCTCGTGGGGGGATTTGGAGAGGAGTGAAGGTGTCTGATAGAGGAGACTCTGGGGAGGAGGTTTTCCAGCTGTCCCCCTGATCCCTGAGTACTAACAGTCCTAGTTGTCACTTCTCCCCGCCCCTCACTGGCTTGCTTATCGCCCCACTTTTACAGGGGTGAAATGGCAGCTTTAAACCCTCTTAGATCCACGGACTAGAACTTGGGTCTCCTGTCTTCCCACTATGCCCTTAAAATAATTTTTTTCAACTTATTTTTGGGACTAGCTGAGCCCTTGCCAATTCCATCTCATTTATCTAGCAGGTATTGGAAGGTGTTCCATGTATCAGGTCCCACCCCTGGGTTTGGGGGATAAAAGGTAAGTCGCAGTCCCTGCTGTCACTAAGGACGGAGAGTGCAGGGCGGAGGCCTGCTGCCAGAGGAAAGGGGCCCCTCCCACCTTCCCCATTGCTCCTGTCCTAGTTTAGGATTCTTTTTTCTTTTTTTTTTTTAAATTCCTGTTCTGGACTGTTATCATAGCTGCTGCTGCCTTTTTATAAACCAAAATGACAGTTTATTAATTTATGATGAGAAATTATTACGCCTGTGGAGGCATAAGTTGTTCAGGTCAGCCCAGCCAGGGGACCTGCCGTGGCTTGTGTCGGCTCAGACCTGTCACCTGCTGTCCCACACTCTTCCCACAGCACGGCATCTCTCAGGCCCTGCCCTCGTTTATACCCTGTAGCGCTTTGCTCTTCAGGGGCCCAGAATAGAGTTACAGCCCTTCCGTGTCATGTTTGAGGCAGGCTCCTACCTGCCCCCGGGCACTTTTCTGCCTGATTTTCCCTGTCAGCCCTGGCATCTGCAGATTTTATTCCTTCCACCTGGAATGTCTGCCTGCCCAGCTCCTTGCGTCTTTGCTCCCCTTTGCTCAGGGCCCAGTATCAATGTCGTGTCCTTCACCACCCGTCCCGAAATCATCTTACTACTTTAATTCATGCAGTTTGTGCATTTTTGTGGTATCAGTCACTTTCCTGATTCGTGTGGCTATCTTATTTCCCCACCAAGATGTGAGCTTCTTAAGGACTCTCCCTTTCTTATTCCAGGCAAATACTTGGGAAATGTTTTGAGTGGAGGCCTAGCCAAGGCCTCCCATGGTTGGGTGGATTTCATGGGCCAGACCCTGTGCCTCTAAGAGGGATGGTGTTGGCATCAAGTGCCAGGCCCTGTGCTGGGGTGCAACCATGGGTGGGCAGGACTGAACTCACGGGTCAGCACAAGGCTCAGAGACCAGGGCTCAGTCATAGGACAAGGAGAAAAAGCCTGTGTCCTGGCCCAAAGCTACCCCCTGACCTCTGGGGTCTAATGGAAATCTCACTGTTCGTCCCAAGTGGAACCAGGAGGAGAGTGTCACTGAGTCAGTGCTCCCTAACAGAACCATAATGTCCTTATCACACACGAAGTCAGTAGTTCCTTAATATCATCCAGTGTCCAGTCCATATTCAGTTTCCCTTGCTATCAGAACTCTCTCGTCATGGATGGTTTGTTGAGGCAGCATCCGGACAGAGCTCCCATCCTGTGCCTGGTTAGGCCTCCCAGGATGACAGTCCTTGTCTCAGACCCCTACGGGATGGAGGAGCTGGTCACTTGTCCTTGAGGCTGTCTGACACTACGGCCCCAGCCGAGGAGCTCGTCATCCTGCACCTCACCCCAGTTCTCCAGCCCCTGAGCACTAGCTCAGGGTCCCCATGCCCCGCTTGCAGGCAAGCGTCCTTCCGTGGGGGGGTGGCTAATGCTGCTCCGTGGCCTCGCCGTCAGTGTCTCTCCATCAGTGAGGCCTGGGTGGAGCGGCGGGTCCTGTTGCCCCGACCCAGCCGGTACGAAGTTCCCCATCACCGTGGTGTTCGCATTCATGGATGAGCGCTGCCTTGGTCCCCAGTTCTGCCTTTTCCTCCGTATCTGTCAGGAACCTGGCGGAAGGAAGAGCTTTCCCTCTCAACTCTTTGGTCACTCTCTGTAGGAATGGGCAGGATGGCGGTGTTCACTGAGGAATACCAGGAATGGCAGTTCTTTGCCGTTATGTTTCCATTAGTGATGACTTTCAAGTTAAAAATCCCCCTGCCCCGTGATCGTGTGCATGAACTAGTTATTTACAAGGCACGGGTTTCCTGCCTGAGCAGGATTGTAGGGCCTCGTGAGCCCGGGGATGGTGGGAAAAGGTAACTCGTCTCTGGGGCAGCAGGGATCTTGAGGGCAAATGGTATGCTCTGTACAACATTGCTTGAAATGGCTGATGGCTGGCCTGGAGTAGGAATCCGGGCGCAGATAATGTGAAGGATAGATATTTTGCTGTTTCCTCCTGCAGTTTCCCCCAACATCTCCTTTTTGGGTCGCATATCCTTTCTACTCCAGAGCCCTGCAGCCTCCCCATTTGTACTAACTCTCCAGATGGGGAGAGTGAGGCCAGGAAGGGAGAATTGGATCAGTATATCTTTCTCTCCTTTGTGGTGGCTCTCCACTTTTCCTTCTGGAAGATTCTCCAGCCAGTACATCAGGCCTCTTAGCTTCGTTTGCCCCGGGGGGTGAGGTCTGATGCCGACAACTGTCAGCTCTGCAAGACCCCCTTATCCCCAGCCTGGCGGTAGCCGTTCGGTAGCCTGAGGTGAGACCTGTGTCTGGAGAGGCCGGGGTGGCATCCATAGCCGTCAGAGAGAAACCGCACCCCTGATGGGTTATAGCTGTAGCAGGGGAGGATCGGGTGAGGAGCCACCCCCGGAATCTGAGAGATTGTGGTTTCGGGGGTATGAGCGAAACACACTTGCCTGCTCCCTAGCCAGCAGGCGCACTTGGCTGGTTTTGTTTTTCTGGAATCACCTTCAGTGGTATGCAGGGTATCTGAGGGTTAGACTGAGCACTGTAGCGTGACGCTGGCGAGACTCGGGGCCTTGAGCCAGCTTCTGGCCCCTGGCCAGGCCCTCCCCTGCCCCTGGGTAGGAAGTGGGGAGCAGTGCCACTCCTCTGGGTGCACGCAGTGGGGCAGGAGGAGACCTGCCTTTCTGCTGCCTTTGCTCCCTCCCTCTCTAGAGCAGATACTCTTAGCCCTTTCTGTGCCGTGGACCGCTTTGGTCTCTGTAGACCCCTTCTCAGAAGAAGATCTTCAAATGTACAGGATTACAAAGTACACCAGTGATATCAAAGTTCATTTATCAATATATGGAAACATTTGCTACAGTAACATGTCCTTTATCACTGTACTAAACGATGCAGTCCCGTGGTTGTCTAATAACGTTCAAGTTCAGAGTCCTGAGGAGTAGAAACCATATTCTGTAACATCTGCCACAACTGCAATGGGATGTGAAGATGTCTGGTTTCCCTTGGTAACACACTTCCTGGTACTGCTACTATACCATGACTGTTGCAAAAACTCATAATTGGCAGAAATGCTAAGTTCTAGGTAGAGGTTAAGAGAAATCAAGATGTAACTTGTGTTCCATCGAACACATACCCCTGCCTAGAGAGATAAGGGGGTGACTTTGGATTCCTTGGTTGGGCAGGGACATGCGATTTCTTGCTTCTGTGCGCACGTGTGTGTGTGTTGTACGTGCAGAGAGGGGCAGCCTAGTGCAGTGATGATGGTCAGGGGCTCCGGAGTCAGGGAGCTTGAGTTCACATCCTGGCTTTCCTGCTTACTGATGAGAAGTGCGTGACTTAACCCAGCGGACTTCTCTTTCCCCCGTGTCGGGGTTGGCAGAAGTATGTGAGGTGACGCTTGTGTGGCACTTCTCGTGTGCCGAGCCCCGTTCTCCGAGTGTTCCACAGCTCACTTCATCCTCATAGCGGTCTTGTGAGGAGAGCGGACAGGTGTTACCCCGCATCATAGGTGCGGAGACAGAGGTGTGGAGAGGTTAAGTGACCTGCCCAAGGTCATACAGGTGATGGGGCAGGGGTTTAAACCGGGTAGCCTGGCTCCGAGGTCCACGCTGTAGCTACCCGCAAAGGCTGCCTCCCACACCCAGCTCACAGGGCTGTTGGGAGGATTAGTAAGATACCATCCCGTGTGGTGAGTGCTTAGTATAGTACCGGGCACACAGTAAGTGATAAAGGAGAGGTGTAGCTGTTAATGGTGATAAGATCGTGTCCTACTGATGGGCTAGACTGGGGTCAACACCTGACCTCCCGTCACCGACCTCCATTCACTGGGCTGGGCACTTCCCAGATCTGGCTGGGAAGTGAACGAGACTCTTCACTCAGACATGGGCGATGAGGCTGTCAGGATTAAGGTAAGCCCCCTTTTGGAACTGTCCCCTTAAGCCTGGCACTTGGGGCTTCTGCGCTCAGAGGGCTCCTGTTGGGGATGGTAAGCAGGGAGCACCCTCTTTGCTTTTGGGGAGCTCCTGGTCGCATGGGTGAGACCCATGGGTTTGTAATGAGAGAAACGTTACACAATTGTTCACTTGCGAACGGGGATGGACAAATTCCTAAGTCAATTCAATTCATAGATTAATTTGTTAGTTCATTGAACAAATGTTTGAGTGTCTGCTGTTTTAAGTGCTGGGGACGCAGAGATGAGCAGAATACAGTTGCTGCCTGTAGAGCAGAGGAAGACAGATGTCACACAGCCATGAATACGTACATTGTTGTGCTGTGTGGGGGACACACACACACACACACACACGATGTCAGGTAGTGTTAAGTACGCTGAAGAAACAGAGTAAGGCAAGGAGCCCTGGCAGCGGAGGGACTGAGGGAAGCCTGAGGAGGTTCAGATGAACTGACGCGTGATGTGAGTGAGTGAGTGAGCGAGCCTTGGCCTGAAGACCCGGGCCTGTGTCGCAGGCAGGGGGAGAAGCAAGAGCAGTGGCTTTGGGGTGGGAGCAAGCCTGACAGGTTCAGGGACATCACCAAGGGCAGTGTGGGAGGAGTGACTCACAGAGTCAGAGGAGCCGGGACTCAAAAGATGGGAGCTTCCCACCATTCTGAGGAGCCGCGTGTGCTGTGCCCATTTGCTGGTGGAGCAAGGAAGCAGGGGATCGTCACATCCAGCAGGGAGAGGGGGTGGACTGGACTGTAGGCTGACAGTGGTGAAAATTTGCACATAGAGCCAACAGAGTTCAAAGTTTAGATGCGGGGGTGCGAGGGGGAAAAAAGAGACAAAGATGGTTCCTGGGTTTGGGGACTGAAACAAATGATGTGTGGGGGCTCAGAAGGGGCACCATGATTTGGATCATAGGCTGAATTTGGGACTGATAAGAATTGGGGATGAGTCAGATGTGCCCCGACCTGTGTGTCGCAGCCCCTACTGCCCCTGGTGTGTGACAGGAGCCACCTTGGCTCTGGCACGTGTGGGTGTGACATTGGCCCCAGGTCAGTTACGGTGTGTGGCAGCTGTTAGCCAGCTGCATTGTTCCCGGAGAGACAGGTGGAGGTGGTGGGCGGAGGAGAACCTAAGGCCATAATCTTGGTAACAGGTGGGTCAACTAGTCCCCCACCCCCTCCATCCCACCTTTGTCCTCTGCCCCCGGGACTTGGGGGGATGTCTAGCAGGGGAAGAGGCTAAGGGCTGAGACCTAAGTCCAAGCTGGGCCTGATGAACTTTCGTCAGCCGCCTTGGGAGCTTGGGGGAGGTTTGGCTGATGAGCAGGTGGCCATGAAGGCTTCTCCATGGTTCTGCACCCCCCAGGAATTCTGGACTCTCATGGCCACTGGGGGAGGCTGGGCTGCCCTCAGACAAGGTTTTAATGGCCTGGGAACAGGACAAACCCCAAGGTTCCCTCACGGACCTTTCAGGGCTGCCTCCTCCTGGGATGGCGCCAGCATCCGTGGTGTACTTCCAGGCCTTTTCCAGCTTCCATCCCCTCAGGGTGTCCAGAGGCCTGAGTGTTTGCATTCAGCCGTATAAGAAATGCGACATCTTTTTTTTTTTTTAAGATTTTATTTATTTGTCAGAGAGAGAGAGCAGAAGCAAGGGGAGTGGCAGGCAGAGGAAGAAGCAGGCTCCCCGCTGAAGGAGCGTGATGTGGGGCTCGATCCCAGGGTGGGATCATGACCTGAGCCGAAGGGAGACGCTTTATTGACTGAGCCGCCCAGGTGTCACAAGAAATGCTACATCTTAAAGGTCAAGGGCATGGGCTGAGGGTTCGGCACATTCGTGTTCAGGTTCCAGGTCCGTTGCTCACTGGCTGGGTGACTTGGGCAAGTGACAGACCTTCTCTGTAGGTCAGTTTCCTCAAGCACAGAATGGGGATGATGGGCCTGGCCTCCTGGACTGTGTGGATGGTAAAGGAGCTACGGAGCCTGGGACACGAGCGTGCAGGAAGGCTAGCTCTGCTGGGTCTCTAGCCCCAGCATGTGTCTCCCCTACTCACGTGTGGTCCTCAGCAGGGCAGGCATCCCCTGGAAGCTGGGTGGAACTGGAGCCTCGCAGACGCCCACGGCTGCAGATCCGCATTTTGGCCAGATCCAGCGACCCTCTAGCACTTTCCAGTTTGGGAAACGCTGAGAGCTTACTCCCGAAGAGCAGCCCCCGTAGTTGTGCATACCTCTTGGGCAGCAAGGGAGTTTCTCTGACTCCTTTCCTGTCAGTGCCCATCCTGGCTTGGCTGCCGGCGCACCTGGGATGAGTCCCAGATAATGCTGTCTCTCAGGAGAGAACACCCTTCTCTCCCGAGCTCGTGCTGCCTGGGCCTTGGAGCGTTCGGGTGCCCCACCTGCCATGACTCTCACAACATCTGAGAGTGAATGGGTAGCGTTGCTCTGTGCTGCCCTGTTGCCCCGAGAGGATGGTCTCCCACTGCGTGGCTGAGAAAGCAGAGGTTTAGGGAAGTAACCTGGTAAGTGATGGGGCCAGGGTGTGCACTCAGGCCGCAGAGCCCGGCTCTTAGCCACCATGCTTCGCGGCTGCAGGCATCTGGATGAGAGCTCCAAGCGAGGAGTAGGCAGAGCAAGAGGGAGGCGAGAGGGAGTGCAGGCCGGGAATCATGGAGGCCTTGTGACATCTCGA
Source organism: Ursus maritimus (assembly GCF_017311325.1). NCBI lineage: Eukaryota > Metazoa > Chordata > Mammalia > Carnivora > Ursidae > Ursus > Ursus maritimus. Next base: position 48,370,990 of record NW_024426774.1, read on the forward strand.
GATTTACTGCCACGCACTGTTCATCTGTAGCTCTGTGCCCTGGGGGACACTCAGGAAGCATTTGCAGGGAACCCAGTCCAGCTCGGGAGACCCCGGGCACCCAGAAAATGACAGGGCCAGGTAGCTGTGGAGCAGAGTGCAACCAGGTCTGGTTGTAGAGTGAGTTTGGTTCCGAGTGCGTGTGCCTGGTCAGAAAGAGGAGAGATTGGGCCAGGCCTGGATGGTGGCAGCTGTGAGATCTTCCTGGAGGAAGTAGGACTTGGGCTGGGCTGTCGGACCCTGCAGTCATGTTCCCCGAGGGAGCCCCAGTTTGTGGGGATGGGATGCCCAGTGCCTTTTTGCTCTGGAATCTGCTGTATGTGGGGCTCTGTAAAGAGAAAGTCTCCGTCTTTCACGGAGGGATCATCAGCCCACGCCAGCAACGTCTATGGCCTTCTAGCCTGCAGTGGACTGTGTGCCACAGTGCCTGGCAGGTCGGGACCTCTTAGGGGGCCATCCGGACAGGCAGGAGGAAGCAGGGACAAAGGGTCGAGGGGAGGCATGTGACCTTTGTCTGGGAGCTGGTGGTTGTGTGGCCTTGCCATCCCAGCCTGTGTGGGTCACACTCCTGGGAGAAGGCCTGCTCTGGTTGAGTTCCAGGGCGCCCGAGGTGCCTAGCAGGGTCCAGTTCAGTCCTGCCCTGGACTGGTAGGGAGGTAGATGGGTGACAGCGGCTGGGGTCCAGATGCCATTCTAAGCCTAACTCTGCTCTGGGTAGGGGAGTCTCGGAAGATGGTAAGGAAAGTCTTTTCACTCCGGACTTCCTGAAAAGCAGGTCAGAGAGAGAGACAGACAGACAAACAGACCCAAATTCCATAGGGAAGAGCAGAAGAAACAGAGAAACAGGTGACCTTATGGGAGAGGGGGTGGGGAAGGGCAGGAGGCCAGGATCGTCTGGGCAGAGGACCCAAATGTCACCATGGGCTAATGATGCATCCTCCCTTCAGCTGAGGGGTGGGGGGGAGAGGCCAGCCGCCTGTTCTGTGGCTCAGGCAACCGAGGAGGTAAGATAGGAGCGGGCGTTTTCTTTTGTCTCTTTTCCCTATTCCGATAGTAAAGTATGCTCCTTATAAAAAAATTCAAACTGGACAAAAATATTCTATGTAGGCGTCATTGTTCCCTGCGGCTTCACCCCCCAACCCCACAGACAGCGACTGTTAATGCTGTGATGTGTGGAGTGTGAGCAGCTGGGACTGAGGCCCCTGACCTTCACGCCCCAGCAAAGGATGTGTGTGCTTCCATTCCAGTTATCCAGGGCCTAGTGGGCTGGGGTGGAGTCCATACACTTCTCTTTGGCCCACCTGCCAGGCTCTTTCTGTACTAAACAGGACCTGGTCTGGGTTTGGGGAAGGTGACTAGGGCTTGGCCTTTAAAGACTGAGTGTCAGGCCCAGGGTGGCATTGGCTGGAGAAAGTAGGGATATGAGGATGTCGATGCAAGCTGGTTCGTTTTTCTAGTAAATCTCCCGTCCTTCCCCCTCTTCCCCTACCCCATGCGGCACATCCTCTCACCCGTGCCTTCAGTCTGTCTCTCTTCTCTCTGTACTCCTCCCACCCTCTCCCTGCCCCTGCTTACCATGAGAGCACGGAGATATGCAGCCACACTTGGAGCACAGCCCTCCCCCCTCCCTGGTTGTGCCATCTGTCCTGCTGCAGCCTGCCCAGTGGATGGTCCCCCAGGTCTAGGAGGGAAAACCAGCAGCCCTGGCTTACTCTGCTTGGGCCAGGATGTGGGTCACCCCGGAGAGGCCAGGCGCGTAGCCCGTAATGGGCACACGAGGGTGCAGTCTTGATGGACTCTCCCAAATGGGTGCAACTGCACGTGCCCCTGGGAAGACCTTTTTTCATACAAAAGATCCCCCACTCCCAACCTGTTTGTGCCTTAGAAGCTCAGGGAGCTGGTGTTGTGGGGTGGGCAGATCTCAGGGCTGGGGGGTGACCACCGTTGCACTGACTGAGGCACGTGGAAGGGTGGTGTAGCGTGGTGTGTGTGTGTGTGTGTGTGTGTGTGTGTGTGTGGTGTAGTATAGTGTGCAGTGCTGGGGGGGGTGGTGTGTGGGAGGGTGGGTAGTATGGGGTATATGTGGGTGTGGTGTGTGTATGTACTGAGGGAGTTTGAGCCCTTCAGTGGCCACTCTGACCATCTCCCCAGGCCTTGTTCCACCTTCGTGCTTCTCTGGCTGGGTCTGGAATTTTTTCTTTTTTTTTTTTTAAACATGGACTAACTTTTTTTTCTTTTAAGTTTTTTGTTGTTGTTGTTGTTTTGTTTTGTTTTAAAGATTTTTTATTTATTTATTTGACAGAGATAGACAGCCAGCGAGAGAGGGAACACAAGCAGGGGGAATGGGAGAGGAAGAAGCAGGCTCCCAGTGGAGAAGCCCGATGTGGGGTTTGATCCCAGGACTCCAGGATCATGCCCTGAGCCGAAGGCAGGCGCTTAATGACTGAGCCACCCAGGCGCCCCTGGGTCTAGAATTCTAGGCTGGAAAACTTTTCCCTCAGAATTTTGAAGGCATGACTCCATAGGGTACCTAGTGTGACGAGTGAGGATCCAATGTTTGTCTAATTCCTGAACACACGAACCTGTGTCCCCTGTGTGGAAGCTTTCAGGGTCTCCTTCTTCTGCCTGGTATTCTGAAACCTCACAGTGAGACCTCTTGGCCGGGTCTCTCTGTTCCTTGTGCTACTTGCGTGTGGCCCTTCTGTGCTGGTGCTCATGTCCTTCAGGTCAGGAAAACTTTCTTGTATTATGTCTTGCACATGTTTCTTCCTCCTTGTGCTCTCTGTTCCCTCCCTCTCCCTTCTCCTTTTAAATTAATAGAGGTTTTTTAATTTTAATTTTTTAAAAACATTTTATTTATTTATTTGACAGAGAGGCAGCGAGAGAGGGAACACAAGCCAGGGGAGTGGGAGAGGGAGAAGCAGGCTTCCCCCTGAGCAGGGAGCCTGATGCAGGGCTCAATCCCAGAACGCTGGGATCATGACCTGAGTCGAAGGCAGATGCTTAACAACTGAGCCACCCAGGCACCCCTAAAACTTAATTTTTTAAGAACAGTTTTAGGTTTATAGAAAAACAAATGGAAGGTACGGAGAGTTCACATATACTCCCTAACTCTGGCCCCCTTTTCTCCCTCCCTCCCTCCCGTTTCTTCTTTTAGTAACATCTCGCATTAGTGTGGTACGTTGGTTACAGCTCATGAACCAATCCCAATGCATCAGTATTAATTAGAGCCTGTAGTGTATAGTAGAGTTCACTCATTGTGTTATATTCTGTGGGTACTGCTAAATACATAATAGCATGTGTTTACCATTACCGTATCCTACAGAATCGTTTCACTGCCCTAAAAATCCCCTGTGAGCTCTTGATTTTCAGCTTGCTCAGCTTTTTTCTTGTTTTGTGGGTGGGAGAGAGGGCTCCCAAGTCCCCCACACATGGAAGCAGACTCCTTTCTTTTTCTTGACTCTCCAGTTACTTGGTGATAAACCTGCTTGGACTGACCTCCAGTCATCACCTCATCTTTGCCCTTCTACTTTCTGGGAGATTTCCTCCAACTTATCTGGAACACATCCTTTGAGTGTTGTATTAAGCTCTTCTGTGCGAGGGTGGTTACACATTCTGGATGCTGGTGTGAGAAAGGGGACTGATTTTCAGTCACTCCTGTTTTCGGCCCTGTACCTGAGCCTGTCATTTGGGCTTGGTGTCCCTACGTCCAGAAGCTATCTGGTTCAGTTTCTCTGCGGAATCTCTGTGCTCCTATCTGTAGGAGCTGGGCTGGGGTGTGGTCTGCTGAGTAGAATGGGAGGGGGACCGGGTTGCGGGCGTCTAGCTGCTCCGCACAGAAGCTGTATGCTGCTGCTGGCCAGGAGTCTGGTCAGCAGGAGGATTTGGGCTGCAGAGGAGGGAAGAGCCCTGTGCACACCCGTCCTCTGTGGGGCGGGCTCCACCCACCCTGTGCAGTGGTCGTGTGTGTTAGGGGTCTCTCTGGGAGTGTGGAGTGGAAAGAACATGGCCTTTGGAGTGATGAAAACCGCTCTCCATCTCCTCTCTCCTTCCTGGCTGCTTGTTCTTGGAGGAGTTACTTTAACTCTGAGCCTTGACCTCCTGCTGTATGAAATCAGGGTAGTGGCTCCAACCCCCCAGGCTTGTTGTAAGGTGTGCTTGTAGTCCATTGTGACACACACGGGATGTTCAACAGATGGGAGCGCTCTTGCCCTCCCCTGGGTCTCTTGCTTGAGGCCCCTGTATGCCGTTGTGTGCAGAGGTATTCCTGGTGGGGTCTGGACGAGTCAGTGAGTGAGTGAGGTGTGTGTACATGTGTTCCTGGCCCTGGGCCTCTGGATGAGCTGTTCTTTCCTGGGCTCGCCGGTGGCTCAGAGCGGAGTTTTGGCTGGGACGAACCAGAGGAGATGATGTAAACAGGGAGAAATGTGGGTAGGTCTGTCTACCCCAGGGGCCTGGATGTTAAGAGCCCCTCCCACCCAGCCTCACCCCTTTGGGCCTCAGAGTTTCAGATGGAGTGGGGAGGGGCAGAGGGGAGATCTCTGAGCTCCTGGGAAGGGCGATGGGAGGGTGGCATGGAGTGGTACCTGCTGCCCTAACCAGTAGCACCAAGGAGATTCCCCTGCTTGGGATGTGGTTTTCTCCATCACAGACAAGTTGTAGATCGTTTCTCGGCTATGCCTGTAGCTCAGAAGGCTGGGCCTGTGTGTTAGGGCAGGAGACTGTGGGGAGAGGCCATGCGAGGTGCCCGCATGGGGCGGGGGAGGGCAGGCTCCCTGGGCATGTGACCGGAGCTCCACTCCGCCCCCTTTCTCGCAGGTGGTACAAACTGCACTCCAAGGCCGGCAAGAAGGAGAAGGAACGTGGAGAGATCCAAGTCACAATCCAGTTCACTCGCAACAACTTGAGCGCCAGCATGTTTGACCTGTCCATGAAGGACAAGCCGCGGTCCCCTTTCAGCAAGATCAAGGACAAGATGAAGGGCAAGAAGAAGTTTGAGCTGGAGTCTGCCTCCGCCATCCTCCCAAGCAGCGCCCTGGAGGACCCCGAGCTGGGCAGCCTGGGCAAGATGGGCAAAGCCAAAGGCTTCTTCCTCCGCAACAAGCTTCGCAAGTCCTCCCTGACACAGTCCAACACCTCGCTGGGCTCGGACAGCACCCTGTCCTCGGCCAGTGGGAGCCTGGCCTACCAGGGCCCGGGCGCCGAGCTCCTCACCCGCTCACCCAGCCGCAGCAGCTGGCTGTCCAGCGAAGGGGGTGAGTGAATGAGGGCCTTGCCCACCCTGGGGGGCAGAGGAGGGTTGGGGGGCCGGGCCAGGAAACAGGCTGCTCTTCCTGCTGCTAACTCCATGGGTGCTTCCTTTTCAGGCAGGGACTCCACCCAGTCCCCCAAGTTGCTCACCCACAAAAGGACCTACAGTGATGAGGCCAGCCAGATGCGAGCGGCTCCACCCCGATCCCTTCTGGACCTCCAGGGCCACCTGGAAACTGCCTCCCGCTCCTCGCTCTGCGTCAACGGGAGCCACATTTACAATGAGGAGCCCCAGGCCCCCGTGCGGCACCGCAGTTCCATCTCGGGCCCATTTCCACCCTCCAGCTCCCTGCACAGCGTGTCTTCCCGGCCCGCCGAGGAGGGGCCTCGGCCCGCAGATGACTCCGGGGGCAGAGGCAGCCGCAGCACCAACAGCTCAGAGGTGCTGCCTGGACAGGAGGAGCTGAGCTCTCAGGCCAAAGTGTTGGCCCCTGGCGCCAGCCGCTCTGGAGAGGAGGAGGGGGCCTGGCTCCCCGAGGGAAAGCCAGTGCAGGTCGCCACACCCATGGTGGCCTCCTCTGAGGCTGTGGCCGAGAAGGAGGGAGCCCGGAAGGAGGAGCGGAAGCCCCGGATGGGCCTCTTCCACCATCACCACCAGGGGCTGAGTCGGAGCGAGTTGGGGCGCCGTGGCTCTCTGGGGGAAAAAGGGGGTCCCGCCCTGGGGGCTTCCCCCCACCACTCATCCAGCGGGGAGGAAAAGGCCAAGAGTAGCTGGTTTGGCTTGAGAGAAGCCAAGGAAGCAACTCAGAAACCCAGGTACGTCCTTGGCAAAACCAGCTTTGCTCCTCGGGGAGCATGCTGGCGTATTTGCAGCCTGGATCCTGGGGCAGGGAGGATGGAGCAGATGGGGCCCTCGGGCAGGCTGCTGGGGCTCTGGCTTTGCATGGTTGAATGGTTGGGGGCACCCCTTTCCCTAAGCCAAGGCTCGTTGTTGGCACATGGACACAGGTAAGTTGCAAGGGCACAGCGCCCTGGGGGCCCTGTGGATTGAGGAGTCCAGTCTTCTCATGGGTCTCCCTTCATGAGTTGGCACACTTATCCCCTGAGGGAGGGGGAGGAAGGGGAGAAAAGCCAGGAAGGCCATTTGAGTGAATTCTTTGCTTCCCAGCCTCCACCCCTTGCCCTCTGGCCTCAAGGTCAGGAAGCCTTGGCAGGTGGAGAGGTGGGATGGGGCCTTTACCTCAAACCCTCCACCCCCACCCCAGCTACCCCAGCTGGCTCTGCGGCCTTTTCCCCCTGAGAGATAGCCATCAAATCATTGATGCCCCCACCCCTCTCTTCATACACTTACCCCAGTTGTGCCCCTGGCCTGGCAAGGGGCTCTGGACAACTCCCTTAAAATCTGTGACCGACCTTCTGTTCTTGGACACTGTTGGGGCTCTGGCCTTCTCTGTTACCTCTTGCTCTTGGGGGTCTGCTCTGTTCTGAATGTGCTGAGTCCCATCCACAGAAGGGCTACAGGAGCCCTTGAGCTCAGGCCCTGGCAGAGCTCTCAAGAGGGTTCTGATACTAATTAGGATTCTGCACCCAGTTCCACTGTGGGGATTGGTTTCCCACCTGCCCAAGCCATTCTCTGACACCAGCTGGATGCCCTACAGTTCAGCTCGGTGCAGACACTGTCGACCCGAGGACGCATCAGACCCCACATAGGCTCCGTGCTACAGGATTGACCCCCCCACCCCCACCGGCCACTCCAGATGCCTGTCCCAAGTCCAGCTTGTCACCTGTGCTACTGACCAACCAGCTATAGATCGGAGGTCCCAGTGACCCCCTCCTTCCTTGGGCTTGATTCATTTGCTAGCGTGGCTCACAGAACTTGGAAACATTTTGCTTACACTGGTTTATTATAAAAGGCTGGAAACTTGTATAAGTTTCCCAGGAGCAGCATGATGGAAGAGCTGCGCAGGACAAGGTCCAGGGAAAGGGCGTAGGGCTTCCATGCACTCTGCAGGCACCCCACTCCCCCTGCATCTCCGCGTGTTCTTCAGCCCCGAAGCTCCCAAACCCCGTCCTTTGCCGTTCTTATGGAAACTTCCTCATGCAGGTGCGAGTGCGAGTGATTCAATCATTGGCCATTGGTGGTCAATTCAACTTCCAGCGCGTCTCCTCTGCAGAAATCAGGGTGGGGCTGAAAGTTCCACCCTTCTAGTCAGGGTTGGTTCCCCTGGCAACCAGCCTCCATCTTTAGGGTCCTTAGGGGCTTTTTAAAAGTCACCTCATCAACACAAACCCAGTTGTGGTGGAAAGGGGCTTGTTATGAATAACAAGATGCCCATTTCACCTTTATGGCTCTGAAGCATTTCAGGAAGTGAGGACAAGAGACCAAGTATTAAAAGTTGCTCTTATTCAGGAAATTCCAAGGGTTTTGGAAGCTATGAGCTAGAAACTGTGGATGAAGACCACATGCGTAGGAGAGATACACATTTGGTCTTTCAGATGACCGAATTGCAGTATCCCAGCCCCGACCCCCACCCCGCCCCTTTGTCTCCTCCTAACTCTGACCATCGGAGGCTGCCGCATTGTCCAGCAGGGTGCAGGGAGAGCTGCCAGGCGTAGGTCCTAGGAGCAGATGTCCCTGCTTCCCAAGGGCCTGGGGCCGGCCCTGGAGAGGCAGCACCTGTGGTG
>NW_024426774.1:48378969-48397408 GCF_017311325.1 Ursus maritimus
CCCCCGCCGATGTGGCCGGGCAGCTGTTTCTGCTCTTCAGTGAGCCTGCCCCTCCCCTGTTGATGGGTCTGTGGGCAGGAGGTGGGGTGCGAAGTCTGGGCATGGTGGGGAAGGGTCAAGAGAGAGGCTCCTACAGTTAATCCCCAGCAGAGGGGAGAGGACTCCTGTGTCCTGGTTCTTCTCTTTCCCTGTGGAATTCGAGCCCACTGAGAGGGGTAGGGTGAGAAATGCCAGGCCTTGCTGGGTTTGGGCCTGGCCACCTGGCAGCACCCCCCCCCCCCGGCCTATACACCTCACAGATGGGCAGATGGGATGGATCAATCTCTGGGTGACGCCCTCTGCCTCCCCTGCTAGGTACGTCAGCTTCGGTCCCTGCTGTCCAGCCCCTACTCACCAGACCCCAGGGGAACTGCTGGCCACCTGCAGCCAAGGGAAGATGGGGAAAAAGGGAATGGGCCTGTGGCCCTGTGACAACTTAGATTTGTAGGTGTAGTATGGAGGGAGGTGACAGGAGATCTGGATCGGGCGTTTGCTGGGAGGAGCTGGGGGGCCTGGGTCAGATGGAACGCAGAGCACGGCTCAGCACGGTTGTCTGTGGATCATCTCAGGGCCCTCTCCAGGACAGACGGATGCTGGGGGGCATCTCTCTGTGCGTGTGCCCAGGCTTTGGGCTCAGACCCCTGTAGGCCATGACTTTAAGTGAGGTTGGGGTTGTCCTCACTCCCGCGAATAGCCCCTGTTTTCCTTCTCCTGTGTCTCCATGTCTCCAACTCCCTTTCAGAGTCAAGCTGGGTCTCTGATGGACATAAGGAAGCTGAGGTTTTGCCCCTCTCCTTGAATTCTGAGCTTGTCCTCAGCAGGATGGAGGGCATCCACGGATCCCTGCCCTCCCTGGGGCTCATTTGAGGGCATAGGCCGCAGGGGCCAGGGTTCTTTGGGTAAAGTGGGCTGGCTTGGACAGGCGTGAGACCTGGTCATTGAGCCCGTCGCTATCACCCTGGCCATGGGCCTTGACAGAGCCAGGAAGTTGGCCAGGAACCAACGACTGTTGGCTCTTGCCCAGAAGGCTTGCTCTGGGCTTTTGAGGAGAGAATTAGAAGTGAGCTAATTCACGGCAGGAAGCTGTAGGTCAGACCCTCCAGAACCGGAGTGACTGACGGTAGCTGCGGGTCCCTGCTGGGGCTCCAAGGTCTGTCCACAGGCCAGGGGTTCTGGGTGCCTGTGCCCTGGGGCTTCCAGTGCAGATAGCTGGGTGTTCCTCACTGGAAAGGGCAGCGGCGCCCTCTAGTGCTCCCATGTGGCAGGAGAGGCCTGAAGCAATATGTGGTCGGTGCACGGTATCCAGACGAAAAAAGCTGCTGCTTTTGGAGAAGCCAGTGGCTGGAAGAGAAGGAACGGGGATATGAAGGGCTGAAAAGATGGTTCTCATTTTTGTCCTGACCTGGCCCTCGTCCGCTGGGCCCCATGGCCGTGTGTGTGCCTGGGTGGGGGAGGGGCGGCGGTCGTTGAGACTGATGTCTGGGCCCTGGGACACCAGCCCTGCTGTGAGCCATGCGTCCTGAGCTGCAGCTCAAGCTCCTCGCTGTGTGTTTGAGGAGTGTCATGACCAAGCGTGTTAAACCCACCAGAGCCAAACAGGGTTGTCTTTGTGTCTGTCCCTCTCTGACCGTTTTGGAGCATAAGCTCCCTGTGGGCAGGCTACCAGAGCTCACCTGTCCTGTCCTCTTCACACTAACCACAGAACCCCGGGTACAGTAGGGGATCAAGTGTGGGATGCAAATATTTTTTAATTAGGGTAATTGTGGTACAACATGGGGGCAAGTGTATTGTGGTGGCCTTTGGTGGTCTCTGCATCTCTCCTGGCCCCTCACCAGAAGTAGGACGTCAAGGTCCCGATGAGCCTGGAGTGCATGGTGGCTGCCAAAAGCTCAGAGTCTCAGTGGCATTCCCCATGGGGTAAATGAGGGACATGACATGTCCAGTGACCTCGATCCATCCTGCTTGTGCCTGTTTTCCTGCTATAGTTAATATTGCCCTTTTACCATATTAAAGATGTCCTGGTTTGGAAGGTAAATTATGTAGTGTCCCTACTTAGAGCTTCCTGGGCCCCTCTTTGTCACCTCATTGTGCCCCGATGATGGAGGAGGATATGTCCAGTCTCCTGGACACATTTCCTGGACATCAGACCCATCTCAGGCGGGCAGCAGGAGCTCCTGCCTTCGGAGGGATGGCTGAAGGGCGTGTTGGCTGGGGGCGTGTGCCTCGAAGGCTGGCTTTGGCCTCTTGGGGGACTGCCTGATGGTGAGCTTTTGCAGATCCACATGCCTCCTCTGGGACCAGTGCGTGGAAATGACAAGGACACACAGCTCATCTCAGCCTAAGGAAGAGCTGCCCCCCCGGTGGAACCTGGCCTCCAGCTACAGAGGTGGCCTGGTGATGCAGTCAGTTTAAGCAGAGGGGGCTGTCAGAGAGAAGGGGTGATCCTGCATTAAGGGCCAGGTTCCACCAGTTGTCCTTAGGTTCCTGCAGGCCCTGAAGTTTTATTCCCTCAGGTTGCGGGGGCAGAGACATTTGGACTTCTCATTTCTTCCCCCACTTTGTTCCTAAAAGAGAAGACAAGTCCATATATGTTGAAGTCCCCTCTGCATGGTGGGGGGATGGCACTGTTCTAGGCCGGCACAGTGGGCCCTGTCCTCAGAGCATAACCTGCAGAGGTAACCGTGTATGGGAATGGGTCTCTGATCCGTGCCAGATGGAGTGGTAGGGAGGGGACATTTTAAAGTGAGAATCTTCAAGTGTGCACCTGGTGTGGAGCCAGGGCAAGGGAGGGTATGGGGGGAAGGGGGAAGGGGGCGTTACTGGGTAGGGGGGATGGACGGGATGCTCTCAGAGGTGCCGCTGGCTTTTGAGAGTCTGCTGGGCCTGGCACCTGGAGTCTCTTCCTCTAGGGAGGGCCCTTCGCTGGTTCCATACCAACGGGTTTGTGTGTACCTCTGGGGAGCGAGTGGGGGGGAGGGTGCTAGCCTTGCCTGGGGCTCCCAGCCTACTTCCCTGCTGCTCTCCTGCCCTGCAGTCCTGACTGCCAGCCAGATTGTTGTCAGACCACAAGGGTGAGTGGGGCCAGGCCAAGGCTAAGGGGGGAGGGGGGAGTGTGCAGAGCTAAGCCCGGTGCTATTTAATGTTGATGGAGCTCTCTTCCTTCAGACCCTTCTGGTCACTTGTCACAAAGGGGACTGGAGAGAGAGGTGGCTCCGAGTAGCCCTGTTCCTGGGGGCTGAGCCCTGTTCCTGGGGCCTGGTTGGGCTGTGTCCGGTATAAGTGCTCCATTGGAAGGGGCAGTCTGGGGACAGGGCCTTCACCCACGTGGTGGTGGTCCATTGCTCTCCTTGGTCCCCGAGGTAGACATGTATGCCTGGGTCTGCCTGCGGCCAACTTGGAGTAAAGGGGGAAGGGACACTTTGGGGGTAGAGACTCTAGGCCCAGGATTTGCCCTCTTTTGGTATCTTCACCATGTCAGGACCACAGAGGCAGAGCAGTGCTGGGAAGCCTGGCGGGGTGGGAGTCAATAGGACTCTCTTACCTTCCTCCCCACCCCCCCACACCAATCTCTAGGTGGTAGTAAGAGGCTGAGAAGTCACCCTTGGTTGGGGAGTTATTACAGGGCTAAAGAGTCAGGAGAGTCTCTGGAAGCTGGATTCTTAAGAGAAACCCAGGGTTTGGGACCCGGCTGCGCCCTGCCTGTGAGGCTGGGATCACAAACTATCTTAGGAAGCCCACTTTTGCTGCTGGTTGAACCGGACTCCTTCCCATTGCCTGCGCACGGCCACCCCCCGGGTTTGTAGACAAGCCGGCCCAGCCTCTGCCCAGCTCTGTGTACGGCCTGCTCTGTCTGGGCGCCGGTTCCCGGAAGAATCCTGGTGAGCTCCAGACTTCCTGACCTCCTTCCATAGGTGCCCCTCTGACCCCAGCCTGCATTCCTCACAGGCTGGCTGGCAAAGCCTGGCTTCTGCCACCCCTGGGCTTGTCCCCAGTGTTTCCCCGGGAGAAGCAGGAGCTTAGGTGGAGAAGATGGAGGCATGCAGGAGTCCCCAGGATGTTCACCTGGGCAGGGATCAAGGAATGGGGCTCTTGGGCCTTAGAGTGGGGACTGGAAGATGGGAAGCAGGCAGTGGGCAAGGCCACCCAGGTCTGGGCCTGACAGGAGGGCTCAGCCACAAGGCAGCTGCCAACCACTGTCAGAGTGCTAAAACTGCGGCATGGGGGTCCCCCTTTTTACCTGCACTGTCCTCCTGGTTTTCTGTCTCCTGGGGTTGTCCTGGGGAAGCCAAGAGCTGTACTTTCAGAGTCTGCTCCTGCCCACAAGTCAGCCGTGCGCCACAGGCGAGGTGCAAGTGCAGGGAATGCTCCCTCGCGGAGAGGACCCCGGAGGGGACACCTGAAGGCCAGCGAGGGTTCTCTGGTGTCTGTGGGAGTGTGGGTCCACTGCCATGGAATGGTGTTCCACGGGAGCCAGCGGTCTGTCTGCATGGGGGACCCCAGGAAGTCCCTGGTGACATCCAGAGTCGCTGCTGCTGCCACATTCCAGCCTTCGTCTCTTGAGCAGGGCTGCTGGCCCGTGGGTGCCCTTGGGGAGGGGCAGCCTCAGGTGCATGCCTGACAGCAGATAGCCTTAGCAGTGTCTTGCTGTCCATCTGGGCAAGTGGTGGTACCCCTCTAAGAAACGAGACAGGCGGGTTCTTTTTGATTGACACCTTGTCATATCTGATGTCATTACCTCTTGTTTCTGCAAGGGGTCAGGAGAACCCATTTGTTGCAGCGTCAGAATCCCAGGGGCCCTGCTGTGTTCCTAGGCCTGGCCTTTCTCTGGCCTCTTCATCCCCTCCAAGCAGCTAGTATTTCTTTTCCTCTCTCAGTCCTGAAAGGGATATAGGAGGCTTTCGGATTGGTTCGATGGGCGTAAGTCAGCTGTTGAGTAGAATCTGGGATCCCGCCTGTACATGGGATTAAGTGAGCTCTGTCCAGCATCTTCCTTCTTGGGCAGCCCCTAATAATATTACATGTGGGGGTCTTCCCTTTGTCCCCTGGCCCACAGGCCTGAACCTGGCCTGTGTGGGTGTGGCAGGTGGGGGGCAGGCCAGTGATGTTCAGCAGGGCCGTTTCCGGTCTTGGCATTAACCAGGAGGCTCACGGTTTTGTCTCCCTCCACAGCCTGGACGTGTCTCCTCAGGTAGAACCTGACCCAGCTGCTCTTCCTCACCACCTCCCCTGCTCCCCCTGCGCTCCGGCCCTCCCCGCTCCTGCTCCCACCGCTGCTCCCATGCTAAGCACTAACCATTTTGCAGCCGCCCCCCCCGCTGCTGCTGCCGCCTCCGCCGCCCCTGAAGCCGCCCCATCTGGATTCTTGGGTCTCACCAACCCGTTCCTCACCTCCATGCAGAGCAACCCTTTCTTCGAGGAACTCATAGCCGACATAGCACTAAACTCTCCTTCACCTGCTCCCTCTCTCCCCAGTGCCTCCAGGGCCAGCCCCACCCCCCTGGCCTCCCCTGGGAAAGCCCCGCCTGAGTGGGACGACACCTTCAACGTCTTTGCTGCCAGCAGGCTGCGTCCAGAGGCCAGGAGCAAGATCCTGGCCCCTGCAGGAGGAGTGGGGCTGGAGGTGCCTGGGCTGCAAGAGCAAGGCCGCGGGGCCATGACAGTGAAGGCAGCCGAGCCCCGGGGGGACCCTGGGGGAGGAGGAAGAGGTGGGAGCGGCGTGTGGCCGGAGCCCAGGGTTCCTCTGGACTTGGGACTGGACCGCCAGAGCACCAGTGTGGCTGACGCGGGGCCCCTGGGGCCGATAGGGGCCGGCCTGCCCTCTGCGTCAGCCCAGCTGCACCCGAGAGCCTCGGATTCTGAAGCGGACAGGGAGCCGCCAGCCCCAGGAGGGGAAGCAGGGCAGAGTCCAGCAGACAGCGCGACGTCTCTCTTTAGCTCCCCTGAAGTGATCAGTGTGTGGGAAAGGCTGCCTGGCCCAGAGGACGCCCCTGAGGGCCAGGAGGCGGCCTCCCAAGGCGAAGGCCAGCTTTTGCACCAGCTCAATACAGTCGATGATCCATGGCCTTGGGATGTGGTGACCATTTCTCCTGCAGCTGAGACACCCTCACCAGTCCTGCGGGGAGAGTCTGATGAGCTGCGTCCTCCCCAGATGCAGCCAGAGTCACCAGAGCCTGTGAGCCACAGGGGGAGTGAGGGGCCTCCCCGCCTGGAGCAGGAGTCGGAGCCGGAGCCAGAGCTGGAGCCCAGACCTGAGCCGGTGTGGGACCAGGGGCCACAGCCCAGCAGGCCACCTCCCAAGCCACCACGCCTCTTCACACCCTCAGGTTCCCAGGAGAAGGAGGAGGAGGAGGCAGCCGCGGCGGCGGGGGGGCTGAGAAGCGGGGGGCCAGAGACAGGAGGAGAAGACGACCTTCCAAGTCCACTGGTTGTTGCTGGTCCACAGGAGGCCAAGGAGGAGGGCGAGACACCTGGGTCAGAGTCTGACAGCCATTCTTCCGGAACCCTGCTGGGTGGGCCAGGTCTGGAAGATGTAGTGGAGGGTGCCAGCCCTCCTGTGTCTGGGCCCTCCTTATCCCCGCCCACCAGCTGCCCTGAGGGTCCTACCCCCATACCCTGTTACTCAAAGAGCTTGCCTCCTCAGAGTCAGCAGATCTGGGGGGCTCCAGAGAAAGGAGAAAGCCCTGAGGGCCCTGAGGCCCAGAGCCAGGGGCCAGTAGGAGAGGGGCTTGGGCCCCTGCCAGATAGCTCCCAACACACTGACCTCTGGGCCTCAGAGGAGGATGCCGTGAGCCCCTTCTTGTCTCAGGGGAGCCAAGACCCCCCCAGTCTCCCGTCCACATCCCCTCCAGGGTCCAGGGAATCTTCCATCCTCTCTGGTCCGGAAGAGCTGCCCACCCCCCCAGAGCCTGCTTTCCCACCACCCCCTCTCCCGCCCTGGGCCAGCCACCGCCACGGGGGGCCCAGCCCTCCATGCTCTCCTCTGCCTGGAGCTCAGCCCCTGACTTCTTCCTCCCCAACCCCTGGGGAGCCAGCCTCCTCCCCTGGGGGCTCCCCCGCCCCACTCGGGGAGGACCACGCTGCAACCACCCCAGCCTCCCCGCTTGTGCTTCTGCCCTTGGAGACACGACCGGCTGAGGAGCCACAGTCCAGTGCCAGGTGAGCTGTCACCCTGAGGAGGACGTGGGAGGAGGGGGCAAAGCAGCCCAGGGGCTGAGGTGTTCCCATTCCAGCCTCGGCCCTTCCAGGGGCAGATGAAGGGCTCCTTCGCTCTGAGGCAGGAGAGGGGGGCTTTGAAGAAAGGAGCCCTTCTGTGGTACCGGCTCTGAAACCGTCTCGTCTTTGGGTCCTTGGACAAGCAGAGTGCCCCACAAACCAGGGGTTTGAGGTGCAGGGAGTGAGGAATGGAGTGGGCAGAGCCAGTGTGGGCTGGCAGGAGAAGGGGGTGGAGTGCTCAGGCACGCAGCTGCAAGGGGCACTGGGTGCCAGGGGCAGTGATGCTTGTCAGAGGGGGGCCGCAGGGGAGCGGGCTGCGGAAGGCAGAGAGCCAGAGGAGGGACCAGTACTGAGGTCTGTGGGAGAGAAAGCCTAAGAGCTGTTTAGAGGACAAAAAGAAAAATGAAATGCCCATGCCCCCGCCCCCAGAAGAAAGGGTCTGTAGCTCCATCAGGCGCCTCATTGGTTTGCATCTGTGCCTTTTTAGGGGGTGGTCCCGATGTGCTTAGAACTGTGCTGGGTGGCCTCTGGATGCCTGTGGGATTGCAGTCACCGTGGTATTGGTCTGTTTGGGAAGAATGATGAGGCTGTGACCTCACCGGGTTGACTGGTGAGGGGTGACCAGAGCTGAGGTCAGGAGACACAGGTCACTTGGGGTTGATGGGGGTGGTGAAGTCCAGAAGGACACTAGTACTCTGGGAGCCCTGAGTGAAGAAGTGGGGGGCTGCTTTTTCTGCTGAGCAGAGCAGGGTGGGGGTCCTGGACCGGAGCCTCCACCCGCCGGCTCATGCGTGTAGTTGTCCAAATTCACTGCACACCCTGTGTGTCAGACACCAGGTAGAGATGAAGGACGCTGTCCGCCGGTATGCCTGGACGGTTCCCAGTCCAGTGAGGAAGATAGAAGTGCACCGTGAAGAGCTGGCCCAGGGGGCCCATGCTGATACGTGAGAAGTGGGAGGGAAGGAGTCTGGGCTGTCCTCGGCTGCTCTGCCAGTGGTAGGTGGTGAAGCCGTTCCCAGAGGTGAGGGAGAGGAGGTGGTTACAGCTTCCTCGCTGTGATGACAGTGTCCTTAGCTGGCCCTGCTGTGTGCCAGCCTCACTTCTGATTACACTCACTACCTTTGGGAAGTGAGTATAAAGGGAAGCTTTATTCCCTTCAGAGTTGCCTTTGTGTCTGAATTCAGTATGTCCGTTACATCCTAAAGTAGATGGGCCAAGTACAGCTCTCCCCATTTCTCAGAGGAGGAGATGGGGGCCTGGAAAGCTGTGGGGTCCGGGGTCCCTCTGATGTATGAGGGCAGTCAGATTGAGAGCCCAGGACCCGTTCAGAGTTGGTTTATGCCACCCAGCTATCCCTCCCCTCCGCAGGCACAGTCCATGGGTCGCATTAGAGCAGCTTTTGAGCTCGCATCCCTAATGCAAACTCCTAGGTGAGAGGAGATGCATTGTTTGCCCTGTTGTCTGCCCCTTGCCTGGCCTCTCTGCCACTCTTCCCAGGTTGTGAGACTGAATCCACCGCCCTACCCTGAGTAACAGAGCTGGCTTCTCTGGGTCTGGGCTCTCCCTCCTCTGATGGAGTTCAGGGCCTTGGGCTAAACCATTTTGGTTCCTACTTCTGAATGGTCCCTATCCTCTGTAAAGTAAGCATAGATTTGAAGAGGTCCCTTGGGGAAAGGTTAATTGATTCGGGGGCCTGATGCTTGCAGTTTGCATACCTGTCACAGGTCCAAGGTGCTGAGGGATCCCAGAGCAGGGTCACTATAGTCAGCCTAGGGGAATCAGGAAAGTTTCCTAGAGAAGTGGCCTTGCACGGCTTTGAAACACGAGTCGGAGTTAGGCCAGCAGGTGAAGGGCCAGTGTTCTGCAGAGGGACAGCTTTTGTGACAGCCCGAAGGTGAGAAAGCGCATGTTTCCGGCTTTCCTGCAGGGTGTGGAGGAGTAGAGAGGCCCAGGAGGAAAGGGCAGGGCCCGATTCTGTTGGAGACTGTGTTTTCTTAGGGAGCCGGTAAAGGCTGCTTACACATTGGAGAGGCGGAGATCACCATCCCGTAGCAGAGCAGAGGGGTGGTTGGAGGTGGGCAAGCCTGCCTCCGAGGAGCTGAGTGAGCAGTTGTCGCTGAAGGCAGTTGAGCCGGCAGTGCCGGCTTGGAGAGAAGGGGGTGGTGCGAGGGAAGGCGAGAGGCAGCAGGGTTTGATGTTTGTTAGCCCTGGAGCTGCGGCACGGGAATCGGGGTTCCCAGGTGTCTGGCTGGAGCCCTGCACTGCTGGGAGGGACACAGGAGAGGACAGGTGTGGAGGCAAGTGTGATGCGTCCAAGCTGGACCCGGAGTGGAGCGAGCCAGCCTCCGACTGTATGTGGGCCTAGAGCTCAGGGCTGAGGTCTGGGTTGGAGATGGACATTGGGGGTGGTGGGAGCTGAGGCAGGGAAGGGAGGGATCCAAGGGCAGCCTAGCAGCTAAGACTGAGAAGAGACCGTCAGAGGTCAGAAAACCAGATGGAGGTCTTGGGAGGAAGTGAGGGAGAGCAGGCCAAAGGAGGGAGTGGCCCGGGAGTCAACTCCACAGAGAGGTCAGGGAGTTGAGAGCTGAGGGATAGGTGGACTCAGCAGGAGCACTGGTGATGGGCTGGCCGGGCCCGTTCTGAGGGGTTGAGGAATCAATGAAAGGTAAGAACTTCTGGAGACAGAATGCAGTCTGCATGTGCTGGTGGGACTGGGTGAGGAGGAGGGCAGCTGGGGCATGACTGAGGGCGGGTAGCTGGGTGGGCTTCTCAGGCCTGTGTCCTTGCTGCTGGGAAGCAGCCAGTTTAGAGACAACAACAAAGCGTCCCAGTTTGCCCAGGTCTTTCCTGGTTTTAGCACGGAGAGCCCCACAGCCTGGGAGTGCCCAGGCCTGGGAGATGGGGATGCTGGGAGGGTCGGTCAGTCCCTTAGAGAAAGGGTGCAGTATGGAAGAGAGAGGGAAGCTGGAGGGGTGGCCCTGGTAGAGACTGGCTGTAGGTGCAGAGAAGGTAGTGGGCCGGCCTCTGCTGTTCCTGTGAAGGGGCAGCCTTCTAAGGGAGTAAGATGGCGAGGGGACAGGCGGTGGGGCAAGGAGTGGGGAGAGCAGTGAGGGAGGAGGAGGGAAGGCATGCTGAGGAGTGCTGGTCGCAGCTGCCCCAAGGCCTTGGCTGTGCAGAGGCAGCCACCACCAAGTGCTGGTTTCTGTCCAGCAGACAAGGACGCGTCTCCTCTCTGTCTCCGCAGTCCCCACCCTGTGAAGCCCCTCAGCGCTGGCCCGGCGGAGGGCAGCCCAGACAGGAAGCAGTCCCGCTCCAGCCTGAGCACAGCTCTGAGCAGTGGGCTGGAGAAGCTCAAGACAGTCACAGCTGGCAGCGTTCAGCCTGTGGCTCCAGCTCCCCAGGTTGGCCAGACTGTGGACACCAAGAGGCTGAAGGTGAGGCCCGGCAGGATGCCAGAGGGCGTCAGACCAGACACGTGGTGCTGTGGAGAGAGGTCAGGTGCCCCGAGGTCAGGAGCAGGGTGCTGGGCAGGGTGGAGCAAGGAGCAGGCCCGGTCCCCCACGCCAGGGCCCTGAAGCCAGTTAGGCTGTCACTTGCATTGGAGACAGAGGCCACTCCAGGGGCCTGTAGGGGTGAAACCTGGGTGTTGGTGGGCAGATGGGCAGGTAGGCCTGAGGCTGCCCTGCTCACTTGCATTCCCGGCCTCAGGACTCAGGTGTTCTGGACCAGTCGGCCAAGTACTACCACCTGACCCACGACGAGCTCATCGGCCTGCTCTTGCAGAGGGAGCGGGAGCTGAGCCAGCGGGACGAGCACGTGCAGGAGCTGGAGAGCTACATTGACCGGCTGCTGGTGCGGATCATGGAGACCTCACCCACACTGCTGCAGATCCCCCCTGACCCCCCCAAGTAGCCTTCCTCACCCCTGTCCCTAGGAGGGTCGGCGTGGGCCCACTGCCCAAACCGGGCCTGCGCTGCCCTCCCTCCTGCTGAACTCACTCTCACCTGGGCAGGCTGCCGTCTGTCCTCCGTTGTCACTCCTTGCTCCCCCTCCCTCCTGCGTCCATGGGGGTTGCTAGAACAGGGGCCCTTGGGACTCCCACTGGAGGCATCAGGTTCCATGTACAACTTGTGTGTCTTTGGGAGCCCTGGGTCTCTCCCACCTGCCTATTTTCATATCCCTTAGTTTTGGGGGCTCCAGGGTATTGGAACAAAGAATTCAGCCCTCAAGTCAGAGCAGGGGTGAGCTGCAATGTGATGTGGTATCTGGGACATACTGTATTACCCCACAACGGTCAGTCATTTCATCCAAGGCTAAGCCCTTGTCCCCCTCATCTGTCTCCAGCCGCTGAGGGCTCCTAGCATTCCTGCGGCTGTGGCAGGAACCAAGCTGCCCGTTCTGCAGTTATGGGTAACTGGAGCCTCGAGTCTGTTCCCTTGAGAGCAAGGAGCCTGTATGGTCTGGTCTCGTCTCTGCCGTGTCCTGATCTTGTGTGTTTCTGGCAGTTTGCAGAGTGAGGGCCGTGTGGACGGAGGGAGATGTGTGTTCTCCAGGCGCACCCGCCCCCCTCCTCCGATCTTCCACTGAGCGTCACTCATGTGAATGTGCGCAGAGCTGGGGCAGGGGTGAGGGGAGCACCTCCTCGTGCACCTCCAAGCTGTGGGCCCCTCCACAGGCCTCAGGGCTTTGAGCTGCTTATGTTTGGGGATCAAGCCTCCATCTTTGTTTTTGTTGCCTGTCCAGATGCCAAAACTCTGTGCTGCTGCGGGGTTTGAACTTTTGGAAACCAATTAAAATGTGCCTTTTGTGGGTGGGGTCAAAAGCCTCTGGATGTAGACCTCTCCCTCTGTTTGCTGTCCCCCTCCCTCCCTGTTGAGCACACGGGGCCAGATCTGTCAGGCCCTGGAAATGGGAAAGGAGGATGGGTCAGCCTTGCTGTGCCCTGTGCCCCTTCCCTAGAGTTAATTTCAGTTAAGGGTCTGGCAAAGCTGCCACTGCTCTTTTAACTTTCCTGCCTCCTCCTCCTCCTTCCCCAGTTGAGAAAGTTCCTGGGATAACAACTACATTCTGGAAGTGGGAGGTCTCATTCTGCCTGTACTTAGGAAAAAGCCTTTGTTGCCCTCCTGTCACCCACTAGCGGCTCTCTCAGCCTGTCCCTTCTGCCCCATGGCCTTGCCTGGCTTGGCTGCAGTGCACTTTGAAATGAAGTGTCTGTCCTTTGGCCCAGCCCCTGGTTTGCTTGCAGAAAACATGGCAGGGTTCCCATGGCATCTGCAGGGAACCTTTAGTGACTTGTGGTACCCTGCTTTAGCAAAGGTTTTGAGGTGAGGAGGTGCTGAAGGAGGATACTTTTGGCCCAGCAAGGAGGTGAGAGCTCCTCTGGGACCTCCTCTTCTTCCTGAGAGGGCCTGTGGGATCTCTCCGAAAGCCTTGGAAGGAGATGTGCTCCACGGGTGATGTCTTCTGCCAGGATGAAGCAGAGGAGCCCCACACATGAGGTGAAAGCCCCTGTAATGTTATCTACCCTAAGGATCACTCATCAAAGCTGAGGATAGTGTCCACAGGTGTCCAGGTCTTGGGTCATGTTTTTGGGGGCTCATTGGGGGTTGGGTAGGTATCTCTTCTGGGGGAAGGGGAGCACTCTCCTACTACATATTCTTCCGGGCTCTACCTATTACCAGCCCTGACCCTGATCTTCCGCTCGTCCTTGACTGTGGGTCTCCAGAATGCCCAGGGCGAGGATGTCTTCAGAAGAGTTTTGAGTTGAAGCCCAAGGTTCTCGTTGGATGTTTCTGCTCCTGGCCACAACTTGGAGAGTTGCAGGTGGGGTGGGCAGAGAGCAGGCACAGTTCTGCTTTGCTGTTGGTCTTCCTAGTTGTAACTCCTGTTTATAAAGAGCTTGTTCTTCATGTTTTGAGCACTTTATGAAGAATAAAAAGTTCATATACTGCAGGTGGCTCTATGGTGTTCCTGGGGGAGAAGGCAGGTGATGGGGTTTTGGGGTGTCACTGCCTCTGTCCTAACACCAGGGGCAGCGGCACAGCATTGCTCAGTGGCCTGGACTCAGTCTTTTCTTTGCCAGTAGACACACATTCATTGAGTACTGTGAGAGCATACAGAGGGTATGAGACCTGATTCTTATTCTGAGATCGCTTAGTCTAGGTGGGAAAGGTACAGATCCAAGATACAAATGATTCTTTGTGGCTAGTTAGCACCTCTCTCCGGCTTTAGGAATAGTCTGTTTCTCGTGGTTCTTGTTGATGGATGAGGAACTGACTGCCGTAGACCGTGCATCGTCCAGAAAGGCATGAGCAGGCATGAGCCGACGCTGCACCTCACCATGAGACGAAGGGGACCTAAAGTGGGGTTCCCTAAGGTCAAAATTATTTCTCCTGTCCTCTTGGGTGAAACAGACAGCTTCTCTCCCCTCCTCCCAGCCTGGCTCACTGACCAGATAATTCAGCTGGGGATCTTCTACTCTGTACTGCACAAGTGTGTTTATTATCCTTGCTGGTGTCTTGCTCTGTGATATGCACTACTCTCTCTTACCTAAAGTCCTTGTAGTGCTTAATAAACACTGCTGAACTCCCACTCCCCACTCCCAGTTCTCTTCCTGCTTGGGAATTAGGCCGGGGAGGGACCTTCCTTAGTTGGACAAAGGAAGTGGAACCTGCCGAGGCTCTGAAGCTCCCACTGTTTAACTCAAACAGTCAGCAAATATTTGCATCCTTGTTGTGAGCCCTCCCAAGCCTGGCACTGAGGACGTAGCAGTAAAGCACCTCCTGTCCCGTGGACCTTACAGTAGGAAACGTATGCAAAACCATAAATAAGTACTCGGGCGGCAAAAAAGTGCTGGATACTATAGCAGCATGAGTGGATTTTGTGGAAGTAGGGTGATGGTTCGGAAAATGCAATGTGTAGGCTGAGGTCAGGAGAGCCAGAGTCAGGCAAAAATAAAAAGTTAACGGAGTTTTCTGGGTACAGAATGTTTAAGGGTCAGGGCGGAGAGCGCCCAACATGCTCCTAGAACTGAGTGTCAGGGTGGCTGGAGAGCACAAGGGGAGGGGCAGGGTAGCGACAGAAGAAACTGCATGATGATTCCGCAGTGCAAGTCCTTGCAGAAAGCTTTCTGGGATTAACCCTACCCCTCCTGGAGTCCTTGCCCATCTAGTCCAGGGTCGGACCCGCTTGAGTAGGGCTCTTCTGGGCTAGAGCCCCAGGAGCGATGCCTTCCGCAGCAACTCAAACTTCTAGGGGCAGGTAACGGCGAGGAGTAGCCCCGTGGCCCACTTCGGGACCTTAGAGTCGTACACGCACACTCTTCTCACACGCCGAGCCTGCTTAGCTGGCGGCAGGAACCGAGACCGGGTCTGAGTCGGTGCAACTCTCCGCAGTTTAGGGTTGTCAAGCACCGTGACGAGAAAAACTACGCTCCCCACAACCCCTTGCGCCTCCGGCTCGCTGCGGTTGCTTATGGCCAATCGGGAGAAGCAGCTGTGGCGGGGGCCGAGGAGGGACATTTTAAAAGGGCCGGAGATTGCAGGCGTCAGTGGCCATGGCGGATACAGCGACTACAGCATCGGCGGCGGCGGCTAGTGCCGCTAACCCCTCGACCGATGCACCTCCTTTCCAGCTGGGCAAGCCCCGCTTCCAGCAGGTGAGGACCGGGCTATGGTCTGAGGGTCGGCGGGTGGCACAGGGAGGGCGAGTAAACTCCTCTCCCCAATCCCCTTTAGTCTTAGGGTCTCCGACCCGCGGCCACTGGGGAGCCTTGCAGCTATTGCCTCGGGGACCTCGGCCCCAGCCATCCCTTTCCCATTGGTGAGCAGGATGGGTGAGGACTCCCACCTTGGCTTCCTATTGGCCGCCGGTGCCGTCACTCCTCGGCTGCCCCCGCCCTCCAGCCTTTCCCGCCCGAGGCGCTCAGTGATTGGTCACTGCCGGTCGCGGCCGGGGATCTGGGGCGCCCGGGTCCGAGCGGCTTCTGCAGGGTCGCTTTGGGCTGTGCAGCCAGCCAGTCCCGCGGAAAGTTCGACTCCGGCTCTGGATGACAAGTTGGCGTGGCGGAGATCCCTTCTAACTTTCCCTGGGTGGGGACTGATATTCTTTGCGAGCTGCTGGCGGAGCTCCCGGGCAGCGTCCGCACCCCGCTGTCATGCTCCCAAGCCCTCGACCCCCAAGCCTGGTCCTCAGTGCGCGATGTTTTAGGGCCACGAGCCGAGGGGTCCTCGCAGCCCCGCGACCCCTGTCCCTTCCAGCTGGGTATTCGCTGACGCAGCGAGTCGGTCGGCTGGTGCCCTGCCGGAGATGGAACGAGGACAGGCGGGGAGAGCCGGGGTGCGGAGGAAACGCTGTGTCATCCCCTGGGGCCGCGGGCTGTAGGGAGAGTCGGCGTCCCCGGGAGTCCGCCTCAGCCCCCTCCCCCGGTGCGACCTCCGAGGCGGGTCTCTGGAACCCGGGCCCTGGCGCCGCCGAGCACTCGGCTCCGTCCGACGCGGTCGGTCTCTTCGGAGCATGGTGACAGTGGCCCTCTTACTCGGGGACCCCCGAGGGGGCGTCGCTAACTCGCCCTCGGCCACGGAGACGGGGATCGAACCCACAGGCCGGACGTGCGGCCGGGGCTGAGGGCTTGGAGGGGCCGTTCCCACGCCTCGGGCCGCCTCACACCCTCCGTCCTCCACTGCCTCCAGCGTCGAGGAGGTGGACTTTATAGAAGAAGGGCAAAGAGGCTTCGCTGAAGCGGCTTGCCTTGGGTGGGGGGCAGCGGAGGCGGACAGAAAGAAGTTTGCAGGAAGAAAGGAAATTGTACAAAGGTCGGTGCGGTGGTTTTTTGTGTTTTGTATTTTTGTTTTCTTGGTGGTGGTGCTTGTGTGGGAGAGGGACTGGTTCCAGGAAAGTAGTGCACCGAGCTTCGCTGATAATTAAGGAACTGCCCCATTCTGAGAGAATGTCCCCACTGTTTAAAAACAGGACCTTAATTCCTTTAACAAAAAATAAACCAACTCAGCATGTCAATATCCGAGGCAAGACTGGCGTCTTCCTGCCAGTATGTAGGGTGCCACCTAGAGTGAGACTGTCAGGGGTGCCTCTCCCTGGACTCCAGTGACCCTTCATTGGCTGTCCCCCTTCACCAGCCCTCCACACACATTCTACTCACTCTTCAAGGATCAGACAGGCCCACTCCTCCGGAAACACCTAGTCCTTTCTTCCCATGTGATATTACCCCTAGTGGGACCAGGTCACGACTCTCTCCTGCCCCCCTCTTTGGCCACCCCAAGTGGGATCCTTTGGGTCAGCCTTTAGTGACCGTCTGTCCTGTATTCCTCTCACACTAATGTGTGGCTACTTGTTCTCCTCAACCCTTGTGTGCATCTTTTGAGAGAAGGGGCTGATCATGCCCTTCCTTGTCTCCATCTTACCCCGAGGTGGGGCTAGACACATGGTAATGTGCTGAATAAAGGTTTGCGGGTTGTGTTTTTTTCTGGTACCTGTTCTGGGACATTCAGTTACACAACACACAGTTATTGAGACCTTCCCAGTGGCTTTAATGACTGAGGCCTTTGCTGTGCTCACAGCTGGAGCCATAAATGCACGTTTGAGATTACTCCATTCAGCCATTGCTGGTATCTCTCTCTTTGGCACCACTCTTGCGGGGTCAAAGTGTTTGTTGTATCTGCTTTGGAAGCTCCCCTCCTCCAGCATAGTGACTTGCATAAAGCACAGTGGAGGTGATTGTCCATGTTAAGGAACTTCTCTGCGCTCCCTGCCCCCCCCTGCTCCTCCCACACCACTCCCTGCTGTGCAGGCAGCCCAACTGCCACCCAGTTGACGCCCAAAAAACCTGCAGGTCTCTTGCATACTTCCCTTTCTCTCCCTCACCCTGCAAATACAACCAGAGGCCCTGTGTTTTCATCTCTTAAAACAGCTC
This sequence comes from Ursus maritimus, assembly GCF_017311325.1. NCBI lineage: Eukaryota > Metazoa > Chordata > Mammalia > Carnivora > Ursidae > Ursus > Ursus maritimus. Next base: position 48,396,149 of record NW_024426774.1, read on the forward strand.
TCAAATCCACTGGTCTCCCCTGCTGGAATCCTAGACCAAGCCCCCATTCTCTATGTCCAGAGCCATTGTGGAAGCCTAACAGGTCTCCCTGCTTCCACTCTGGCCGCCTTCCAATGCCTCCTTCTTCCACTTGGCAGTCTCAACAATGCAGGTCTGATCAGGTGACTCCCTCCCCTCCCCACCCCCACCCTTACCCCCACCACACACTTGAACATTCTCCAGTGGCTTCCCCTGTTTCTGAGATAAAGACCTCACTTTTGGAGGGGCCCCAAAGGCCCACATGCCCCCTCCCCTGCTGACCTCCTCCCCCCACAACCCTCCTTTCACCACACTAGCTGCTTTCAGCCACTTGAACCCTGAGTGGCTCATAATCCAGGGTCCAATTCCCACAGCCCACACCAGGGTCACCACCCTCAGTCCCCAGCTAGTCTCATCACTTTCTGCAAGACTGGGTGCAGAGGTCTTTCCTTACTCCCTAGTGTTGCCCCTGAGCCCTTCTTCCTTCCATCCTCCAGGGATCTCTGTGCAGGAGGGCTGGGGGGAAAGGACGTTGAGCAGTGTCAGAGGGTGGAGGAAGATGCCTTGCCTTGCTGGGCTTTGCTCTGTGACCATTTTCCTCCCCATAAGTGATGGTAATAGCCAAGCATTGTTCCAGCCTTTTTTTTTTTTTAAAGATTTTATTTATTTATTTGACAGAGAGAGACAGCCAGCGAGAGAGGGAACACAAGCAGGGAGAGTGGAAGAGGAAGAAACAGGCTCATAGCGGAGGAGCCTGATGTGGGGCTCGATCCCATAATGCCGGGATCACTCCCTGAGCCGAAGGCAGACGCTTAACCGCTGTGCCACCCAGGCACCCCTGCTCCAGCCTTTTGGCATATTGACTTATTGAATTTTGACAACTCCGTGAGGCAGATACGATTATCCCTTATGTGATAGGTGAGGAGTCTGCAGCAGACAGACAGATTAACTCACTTCCTAGGCAGTCTGGCTCCAGGTGCCTTGTTCATTTGTTTTATTAAGGTTCTCCGACTTCAGAAGTGGAGACAGCTGTCAAAGAAAGATCCAGCCGTCACTGAGCATCAAGATTTGCCCCTGTGGGACCAGCCTCGTGTCATATGTATGCCCCCAATCCCAAGCAATGAATTATTTTATTTATTTTTTAAAGATTTTATTTATTTATTTGAGAAAGCGAGAGAGTGCACCAGCAGGACTGAGGGGCAGAGGGAGAGGGAGAAGCAGGCTTCCTGCTGAGCAGGGAGG
>NW_024426774.1:48397414-48409786 GCF_017311325.1 Ursus maritimus
CCTGAGCAGGTCGCCTGACATTGGACTCCTTCCCAGGAACCTAAGACCATGACCCGAGCCAAAAGCAGATGCTTAACTGACTGAGCCACCCAGGCGGCCCTCCAACCAAAGAATTATTTTGAAGCAGGGCCCGGACAGCCCATCATTTTATTGTACCTGCTAGTAGGTATCTCTGGAAAATAAGGACTTCTAAAAAACACATTTACTTCAGAATAGTTTTCGGTTTACAGAAGACAAAAAGATAACAGAATTCCTGTATAACCCTCACCCTGTTTCCCCGAATAGTATCATTTCATATGACTCTGGGACAGTTGTCAAAACTGAGAAACCAGCCTTGGAACATTACTATTAACTATACTTGCAGACTCTGTTGGATTTCACTATTTTTTATACGAATGTTCTTTTTCTGTTCCAGAATCCCATCCATGATCCCACATTACGTTTAGTTGCTCTGTCTCCTTAGCCTCCTCTGGTCTGTGACAGCTTCTCAGACTTTCCTTGTTTTTGATGACCTTGACAGTCTTGAGGAGTACTGCTCAGGTATTTTGTAGGACGTCTCTCAATTCGGGTTTGTCTAGTGTCATGGTTAGACTGGGGTTATGCGTTTTGGGGGAAGAAAATCACAGAGGTGAAGTGCCTTCTTTCTCGTGTCGTATCAGAGGGTGTTTTGATTTGTTTTAACATAACCACAATACCATTAACACACCTAAAATAATTATTTCTTAATACCATCAAGCCAGCCACAATTTGTCTTAGTCTGTTTGGGCTGCTATGACAGAACACCATAGATGGGGTAGCATACGAACAACAGAAACTTAATTTTCATGCTTCTGGAAGCTGAAGTTCAAGATCAAGGTGGTGGCAAACTCTGGTGCAAGCCAGCTTTCTGGTTCATAGACTGCGTCTTCTAGCGATAGCATCCCATGGCGGAAGAGTGGTGAGCTCTTTCTGGGGTCTCTTGTAAGGGCACTAATCTCATTCATGAGGGCACCTCCCAAAGGCCCCACCACCTGATACCATCACTTAACCTCACCGTGGAGGTTCCGATTCGACATAGGACTTTGAGGGGGACACAAACATCCAGTCCAGCACACTATTCACATTTCCATGATTGTCACATCATTTTTTAAATAATTAGTTTGTTTGAATCAGGAACCCAGAAGTCCTACACGATATATTTGACTGATAAGTCTCTTCTAATCTATTGGTCCGCCTCCTCTCTCTTTTTGCTCTATTTGTTGAAGAAACTGTGCTGTTTGTCTTGTAGCGTTTCCCTCATTCTGAATATGGCTCATGGCAGTTCTGTGGTGTTATTTAATATGTTCTTCTGTCCCCTGTGGTTCCTATAAACTTTAAGTCCATACTTATTATTTTTTTTAAGATTTATTTATTTATATGAGAGAGAGAGAGGCAGGTAGGAGGGTGGAAGGGCAGAGGGAGAGAAAGAGAATCTTAAGCAGACTCAGCGCTCATGACCCTGAGATCACAACCTGAACCAAAACCAAGAGTCAGATGATTAGCTGACTGCACCAGCCAGGCGCCCCTAAGTCCATGCTTCTAACCACTGCCCCATATTGTCTAGTGAAGGGGAGGAAAACAACAGGACAGCTCCTGGGAAAGATTTATGACCAGACTGTGCTCCCTTTCCTCTTTGTCTGTTCGTTTGCTCTCCTGAACTTGTTTTGGGCCCAGACACCATTTTTGGCAAGTTGGATCCTAGGACAGGGAGCAAACTCATATGCGTCTTCCCATTTGTGTTTCAGTCTATCCAGAAGTGAGTTGGGTTTTTTTTTGTTTGTTTGTTTCTTTGTTTTTAAACTTCCTTGCTCCTTTGGGAGGTCACTTAGCTGCGAGGCTGACTGGGAGTGTGAGTGTGCTTTGTGTGTGCATGGGAAGTTCAGAAGTCACCTGAGGCAGCAGAGCAGGTAGGTTGCACGGGGCTCCCTTGGCGGAGGAGGAGCTGGCTGGAACAGGAAAGTACGCTCTTCACTCCCAGGACCAGAGCTGTGTGTGGGCTGGGAGTTGGGAGGTGATAGAGAGGTTTCTCATACAGTTTGCCTGAACTCAAGTTTCAGGGAAAAAAATGCCCTGCAGGTAGTTATGTGTTTTAATCATTTATGTCCTATAGGCTGGACCGTGACTGTTTCCCAGGCTGGTCCTGGAGCTGGTTTGTGCTGTGGACAAGGTCAATACCTCCTAGTCCAGTGGTTCTCAATCCCTGCTGCATATTAGAATCGCTTGGGCAGGGTTTTACGTGGACACTGATGCTTGGAGCCCACCCCAGCCAATAGAATTTGAATCCCTGGGTGGAAGACCTCGTCTGGGGATGCCCAGGTGTTTTCTTGTACAGCCTGGCTGAGGGCTACTGAGCCGGCCTGGCCTTTCTGCCTTTGGGCTCTAAGTTCAGGGCATATTTTATTCCTGGTCTGGAAAAGCTGTGACTTATGGGTCTGGTATAGGGATATATTGAAGGGGGGCCAGTTTCTTTCAGGCTTTGGCCCCCCGCTGCTCCTCCCAAGGCCTGCTCTCCCCAGGGGCTGTAGAGGTGGGACTGTCTGTGCTGCATGCAGGTCCTGCTAAGAATGAGTTGACTCACCTTTCTTGTGAAGGGAAAGAGAAGGAATCACTTGGCTGACTCGTTTTTCCGGTAAAGAAAAAGGGAAGGAAAAACATCCACTGATTGATTGGGTAAAGATGGGGCTGAATTTTGGAGGGGAAAAAAAGGCCATACACTTAAAACTTTTGAGAAAATAAAAATCAACTCAGACGAGAAAGTGAAACCCTTCTTTGCCATTTTTCAGTCTGGAATGACAGACAGAGAAGCCCCCTCCCTACAAAGGATCGGTGGTTCTCCCAAGGACCTGCTGCAGCTGTGAGGTGTCCGAATGACTTACTTCTGGGGTGACCGCTCCTCCATATTCCCTGAGAATTCACATTCTCCAAGACCATAGCTGCCAGAAACTTTGCTTTTTAAAATAATTTATCAGTAGGAATGAAACATCCTCCTCTTGAGAGGTGGGTCTAAGTCACTTTGACTCAGAGATTAACCCAAGCACACTGCTTCAAATAAGCAGTTTCTGGACACAACAGTCCACATTTATCTAAATTTTATGACGTTTAAATTTTACTCCATCTTTGCCCAGAATTCTATACTAACTTGATTCTTCCCTTTGTTTGGTGATGCACCCCACAGTTCCTCTGCTGTGTGGTCTCCCTCATGGCGGTGAGTCCGCAGACGTGACTTTGTCCCTGGGGCGGGATCTTAGGCTGATTGGATTAGTACACTATCACCTGTGCTTCGCATTTATAACTCAGAAGCCCTTTCTTGAATCTCTGGTCTCTGTTTCCAGTGTTTATTGAAATGTTACATCTGGAAGGCCCTTTATGTTTACCAGACTCACATGACCAGCACAGAACTTTTGTTCTGTAAGTCGTATGCTTCCTGTTTTCCTTGTCCCGATTCATAGGCATTCGTATCTAACTAGGAATCAAGGCGTTATCCACCTTCTGTTCTTCCTCATTCCCCCAGTCAGGCAGCCCCTTGCTCTACCCCAGGACTCAACGCAGTGCTGGGCACACAGTAGGTCCTTAGGAGCTATTGGGTGAATGAATGAATGAAACCACAGAAGTCTGGTGCCATTGCTCTTCTTTTCATTTTTGTAATCTGGAACTAGGTGATGACTGTTTGGGGCTGGGGATCTTTATCTCGCCGGCCTTGCACTCCTCAGCGCACTTACTTGCCCAGAGTAGGTATGTAATGCATATCGATTGAATGAATACAGGAATACAGCTCGTTTCCCAGGGCACTACAGTAATCATTGTTATTTTTTTAGTTATCAGAACATTCTAGGCAGACCCTATCTGTTCTTGGCCTTGCCCTCTTTTTCTAACATGTCTCGTATCACACTTCAGTCCCTCCTTTCGGCTGACAGTGCTGCAGTTTCTGAGTCCGGCCTTCATGCATCAGGGCCCTTGTGGAGACCCCTCTCTGCTTGGTAAGGTCATCCACCCACCCACCCAGCGCCTCTGGGAAGCCTCCCTGACTCACTAGGAAGAAGTCCTCTGTGTCCTCCCTGCACTTGATGATGCTTCATTTAAGCTCTCATCACAGTATTTGGTAGTTATCTGTTTACTTGTCTTTCTCGATGGGCTCGGCTTGTTCACTGTGGTGTTCCCTGAGTCCAGCTCAGAAGGGGGCGAGGATATCTGTGGAGCAAAGGGTTTTACCTAGGACTCTCTCTCAGTGGCAGTGGTGGAGAGTGACACAGGGGGCCGGCAGGGCTAGGACAGGATGAGGACGGCGCCAGACCACCGGGCAGTCAGAAGCTAGAAGTCTCCACTGGACCGTCTTCAAGAGGTTGCTTCACTCTGGCTATTCTCCTTTGAGGCCCCCATCTTTGAGGCCCCCTGCTGCTCCTCCCCCCTCCTTGGGCTACTAACTGCCTTACTGTTGTCCCTTTCAAGTCCTAGTCTCCCTTGGAAGCCCTGCCTGGGCTCCATCCCCTGCAGGTAGCCTCCAGGCCATAGGCTGCTCACCTGCCCACTCATTTGCTCTTGAGGCAGATGGATGTTGTCGGAGCCCCTTCTAGGTCTGAGACAGCAGACGGGAGCCAGGCAGCATGAAGCTATGGAAGTAACACCCAACAGCCTACCTCCTTCAGGAGCTTGTAAGCAAGTAATAGAGTAGATAATATTTTAAATTAAATATATATTTTTAAAATAGAATATTACTTTTATATATTATACAGAATGCTGATTTTTTTTTCATTTTAGAAAGAAATAATCACCCATATTCCTGTTACCCAGAGTCAATCTCTGTTAACATTGTAATATATTTTCATCTAATTAAAAAAAAATAATTTTGTACTTTCTATTTTTTAAAAAAGATTTTATTTATTTATCTGAGAGAGAGGAGGAGAGAAAGAGCACAGGCCGGGGGAGGGGCAGGGGGAGAGGGAGAAGCAGACTTCCCAGTGAGCAGGGAGCCCTACGTGGGGCTCGATCCCAGGATCCTGAGACCATGAGCTGAGCCAAAGGCAGACACCCAACTGCCTGAGCCACCCAGGCGCCCCTGTACTTTCTATTTTGAAATAGTTTCGATCTTACAGAAAAGTTGCAATAAGAATAAAGAGAACTCTCATATACCCTTTGCCTAGATCCAGCAGTTTTTAACATTTTGTCCCATTTCCTTTATTATTCTTTTTGTCTACAGGTGATCAGAAAGTTCAGAAATGTAGCAAATATGCATGATATCATCAAGGAAGTCTGTAAAGAAAAGTACCCACATAAAAGTACCCACGTTTCCAGATTGTATTCTTGCCGTCTGTGCTTATACATGGTCTTTTTCTCAGCCTTTTGAGAGTAGGTTGCATTCATGTATCCCTTGACTACTTTTGTGTATCATAAGAACGAGGGCATTCTGACATTTCTGTCTTTGTCCATTTGGGCTGCTATAACAAAAATACCATAGACTAGGTGGCTTATAAACAACAAAAATGGATTTCTCACAGTTTTGGAAGCTGGGCAGTCTAAGCTCAAGGCCCTGGCGGACTCGTTGTCTGGTGACAGCTCGATTCCTGGTTCATAGACGGCCATCTTCTGGGTTCGTACATGGTGGAAGGGCCAGGGGGCCTTCGGGGGGCTCTTATAAGGGCACTGATGCCATTTGTAAGAGCTCTGCCCTCATTTGGCTGCTTCCAAAAGGCCCCACCTCGAAATACCACACACTGGGTGTCAGGTTAGCATGTGAATTTGGGGGGAGGCACAAACATTCAGTGTCTAGGAATAACCTCAAGTACAGTGATGACGTTCAGAAATCTAACATGGGTCGAATACTTTTATTGATCTATGATCCCTATTCCAATTTTGTCAGTTCTCTCAGGAACAACGTCCTTGAGAGCATCTTTCTGTGATACAGTCCAGAATCACAGATTATGTTTAGTTGTCTTGTTTCTTTAGCTCCCTTTCACGCGGACCCGTTCTTCAATTTTTGTCTTTATGACATTGACATATTTGATGAACAAGGCTGGTCATTTTATGGAATGCTGCTCAATTTGGGTTTGCCTTATGTCTACTCAGGATTAGCTTCAGTCCCTCCAGAATGCTATTTGAGTGACGCCATGAATTTCTCAGGGTGTCACTTCCAAAGGCACACAGTGTCCATCTGCCCCTCATCGGTCCTTTTAACGTGTCCCCATCATTTTGTGGGCTGGCAGCTTCATTACTTTCCAGGCCAACAAGATGAACCGGTTTCATCTTGTCCCTTCCCTTCCCCAGGCCTGGAATCAGCCACTTCTCTAAGGACCCCCGGGTTGTTCTAGTAGACGAGGGTCTGGATGTCATTCTGTATCCTTGCTATCCACTTACTGTCCATCTAGCTCTCTTTGTCTCCTTGTTTTTTTAAGTTGGAATTACCCTGTTAGTATGCATTTCATGAAATCATAAGCGTTTTTTTCATGCCATAAACGTCTGAAAACATGATTTAGATGTCTGCCTAGCGTTCAGTCCTGTGAGCAGACCATTATTTACTGAACCATCCGCCTTTGTAAATAATGCAGCAGTGAGCGTTGTCAGCAGGTACATCTGACCACGCCTCTGAACATCTCTGCCTGTTTCCTTAGACTAAATTCTTAGAGCGGAAATTTTGCCAGGATGGCAGTGTGAGCATTATGTATAAGTGGGGGAATGGTTTAGGCCCTTTGAGTTATAAGAGGTTAGAGAAGCTACTGTTTTCGTTAAGGAGTAGTGCCGAAGCTTGATCTGGTCTGTGAACAGAGTACCTCAAGGGGGTGGAGGGAGGGGGTGGAGAGGGTACGTGCTCCATGTAGGGGGTGTCACGGCGAGCAGAAAGTGGAGGCAGCATGGGGCCTGGTATGCCCAGGGGACTTTCAGGGAACTCTTGCAGGGTCATTACTGGTAAGAGAAAGCAGCAGAAGGTGGCTGTGGGGTCTGGTGTCCTAGTGAGCAAGGGGAGGGAGGGAGTGTGGAGGCTTCTGCTTTCTTCGCCGTGCAGAGGATGGTGCTGGGAGAGCTGTGGGACTCCAAGGAGGATTTGGGGCAGAGCCCGGAGTGTAGTGAGGCATGAACCCTCAGTGTTTGCAGCTTCCCCTTTGTCCCCCAGCTTGGCGTCTTCTCGCCCCCTTGAGCTCAGCTTTTTCCCTGGGGCAGAGGGCCCGGGAGCAGTGTTGCTTGTTGCTCGGTTTCCTTTCATTGTGGGCTAATGCCTGTGGCCTGCTTTGCACAAAGCCCTCCGTTTCTGGGGCCCCTACTCTGGGGCGAGGCCAGGGCAAGCAGGCCCCTGTCCTCAGCCTCACAGCAGCTCCAGGGTTGTGGGTAAAGGAGGGCTTGAGGGCTGTGCGTTGGGTGCTGTCATGCTTGAACTTGGCCTGTGAGGAGCTTTCCCTGGGGGCAGAGCCTGTAGCTGGACCGTGGAGAGGGACCCTCCCTCTACTTGAGAGGTCCCGAGCAAGGCAAAGAGCTGTGGTGCACAGGGAAGGCTGGGAGAGGGCTGGACTCGGGCCTCACCTTCAGCCTGCGTGTTCCCTGGTGCTGGGGAACTGTGGAAGGCTTGGAGGGGATCTCAGGGAATTGGGGGAAGAAGGAGGAAAATGGGAAGCCCCCTGAAGAGGACCTGGGACAGTCACCGAGTATCTTAATGGTCTTTATGAGTTGACTTTAAAAGCCTTCAGACCTTGGAAAGCTGGCCTCGGGTGACTGAGAAGCGAGGCCTCATTGGCATTCATCACATGCGGGAGGGCTGGGGGTGGTGGGATCCCAGTGATCAGGGTAAGCTGTGGGGTATGGTCCATGGGGGCCGGGGGATGGTCTGCAACAGCTGATCTGCTCTCCTCTCCCACCCCCTTCTCCAGACATCCTTCTACGGCCGCTTCAGGCACTTCTTGGATATCATCGATCCTCGCACACTCTTTGTCACTGAGGTAAGTCATGGGTGTCACTCTCAGTGGAGGCCCCTTGTCACTTTAGAAGAGCCATGGGTCATCTGTGCGTATGCTTTATCCACATTATCTCATGCCATTTGCATCTTACGGCGTCCCTTCTAAGTGGATAGATAGCCTCATTCTGATTTCAAACTCTAATGAAGTTATTACCCAGGACCTGACTGACAGCTCATGACAAAAGTTCAAATGGTACAGGTATGTTTAAGTGGAATAAAAAAGTGTCCTTTGTATACTCTCCCTACCCAGTTGCCTCCTCTCGTAGGTAGTGTTAGGTTTCCCGAGGTATAGTTTACCGTTGGTATGTGTACCGTTCTGAGCTTTGGCAAACATAGTCGGTCGTGTTTCCACCACCGCCATGAAGCTGTAGAGCGCTTCCGTCCATCGCCTGCCGTGTTCGCTCAGGCTCGTTTAGACAGCCGCTCCCCTGCTCCCGCCAGCTGCTGGCCACCACTCGTCTGTTCTCTGCCCCTGCTGTCTTCCTGGTTTAAATGTCATAGAAATGGAATCCTACAGTATGCGGCCTTGTGGGTCTGGCCTCTTTGCCTTAGCCTAATGCTTTCGAGACTCATCCACGTTGCTGCATGTGTCGGGAGCTGGTGACTTCTTACTGCTGAATCGTATTCTGTTGAAAGGATGTTCCAGAATTTGTTTTTCCATCCACTTATTGATGAACACCTGAGCTGTTTCTGGTCTGGGGCTATGACCAATAAAACGCCATGAGCATTCTTTGTGTGGACGTATGTTTTCATTTCTCTTGAGTAAAAAACTAGGAATGGATTGCTAGCTCGTGTGGAAACTGTGGTAAATGTATGTTTAACTTCATAGGAAGCTGCCAAACCATTGTTCAGAGTGGCTCTGCATTTAACATTCCCATCCACAGTATTCCAGTTGCTCCACGTCCTCACCAGCATGAGGTATCATCAAAATTAAATTTATCGCCAAATTTATTTCAGCCATCGTAAGAAGTATGTCTTTAGAGCCTTTGTGTGTGTAGAGTAGTGCATGCACATATAAAATTGCAGATACTTCTGAAGCACTTACTGTGAGCAAGGCAGTGTTGTAAGCATTTTACGTGCATTAGCACGTCAGATTAACTCAAAGCAACCCTGTGAGGTAGATATTATTCTAAGTTCCATTTTACAGATGAGGAAACAGACAGAAGTTAAGTCTCATGCACATGGTGCTGGCCAGTGTGGTGGAGCCAGTGTATGACGCAGGTAAGCTTGTCTCCAGAACCTTATTCTTAGCCAGTTTGCATCCTGTTCAGGTAACAATCCCAAGATTACTCAGCAGGCAGAGGCCCTGGGCTCCTGCGCTGGGCCGCCACCTAGCCCAAGGAGTCGTTGAGCCTTTGAGTTGGCTTACCGAGGTGGCAGCCCTTCTCTGCACATCTCTGTGGTTGAGCATTGGCTCGCCTCTGCCACGGCGTGGATCCCTCTGGGAGGTAAAAGCCATAATGGAAAGAAGCACAAGGCCTTCTGGGTACCTGGGCCGAGAACAATCCCCACTGGGCCTGGGAGAGCAGCCCAGTAATGTGAAATGTGGGAATTACCCTGATATATGGTTTCCTACTGCATCTCAGCAAGGACAAAGGGCTCAGGTATTTTACTGGCTGACTTTACCTGTCCCTCTGGGTCTACCACCTCTTAAGGGCAAGGCTGCCGTACTCTGGGCTCTGTCTGGATTCTCCTAAGGAGTAATCAATGTGACTACATAAAAATTTGGAAAAGCACCATGCTAGAGAAACTACTTACCTAGCCTAGGTTCTATATCTTTTTAGAAAGCTCCAGAATGGTGCAAAACTAGATACAATTGTAACATGAATCCCAACAAAAATGCCACCTGCCTGATGGAGAAGACCACAGAGGCCCGTGCTTAACTCAAAGGATAGGTGCAGATGGTGGTTTTGAGGCATGTTGAGCCATGGTGGAGGGAGACAGAAGGTCAGGAGGTACTTCAGTGCTCCCCAGATTACCACGAGCAGGCAGGGGCTTTGAGGATGGATGGGCAGCTACAGGGCAGTGTGCCAGCCGTGCCAGGGGGCCTCCACCCTCCCTCCTCCCCCGTCTACCCTCTTCTCATTCCCAGGCCATTTCATTTCCTATTCTCCTTGTACCACCTCTTTCTTGCATTTTGAATGGCCCCAATATTCTTATACATCACTAAACCGTTTTTGGCCTTTATCCACTACCAGCAATTGACATGTCAAAGCAACTTAACTATTTACTGGCTAGAAAATCACCAATACAACGGTAATTTTGGAATATTTTTCAAATTTCACATGTTCCCCTCATCAAAGACTTGGCTAGTTTTCCCAGAAAGACTCATACCTCCCTCCTGCCTGCACCCTCATTGGGGACTGTTTCCAGCACTACATGCTGGCATTTTGGAAAGTTTTTGCCCATGGAAGATCATTGTCTAAGCCCTAAACACTCTGGAAGGGCCATGACTCACTGGTTCTAGTCCAGGCAGGCCGCTTAGCAAGGCCATCGGCAGGGAGGCAATGAGAAATTAGAAGCGGAGAGGAGAGTCTGTTACCTGAGGCTCTCCCCCACGAACTGTGGCACTGCCAGGAGGGCCAGGCTCCCCGTCTGCTGGGCTCAGTCCACAGACCGTGATCCACAGAGCACTGTTTCTCTCTCGGGGTCCTTGGCTGGTGTTCTGGAAGGGAGTGTGGGATGGCGGGCACCCAGCTGGAGGAGATCTGGCCAGGCCTGCTTGCCTGTGAGGGGGGATAGGTTTGTGGAGACATGAGGAGGTGGTTCTGGAAGCCAGAGTTTCTTGAGGTAAAAAGATCCCGGGCAGCTTGAGCCATCTGGTGACCTGGTTCTGAGAGGCATTTGCTGAGTTGTTGGATAAACTCATCTTGAGAGAGTTTTGCAGCAATTTGTTTGTCATTTATAACTAGCCAAGCTTTAAAAAGATTCCAACCCTTGTATGGGTAATGAGGTGGAGGAAATTTTATTCACCGTATTTTCTCTTGGGAAGAAGGCTGTCTTTGTCATAAGAGTGTCTTGAGTAAGGCTTCAGGGGAGGGGTTAGTCTGCTTGACAAAGGGGGAAGAATGGTGCTTTTGATCCTGCCGAGAGGAGAGAGAAGGTAGAGGGAGAAACAATGGGAAGGCGAGCAAGCATCTGGGATGAGCTGAGAGGCCAGTGGCTGGGGCTCTCTTGAGACTGGTCTGCCTACTGAGTTGTGAAAGTTGACGTGTGGTACTGTTGTCCCCTCCACCATCATTCCTGGGAGATTGCCAGCAAAGTCTGCCTGGTTCTTGAAATCTCTGCAAGAGTTGACTATTTGGAGGGGGCGGATCTTGAGGGGCTGTGAGTCTCCTGTCAGGGTGCAGTGTGTGCAGGATCAGACCCGTGGAAGCAAACCACCAGGAGTTGGCAGAAGCCCCAGCTTTGGCTTTGCACGTAGGTCATGGAATTAGATCTAGATCTCTAAGGGCAAAGTTGTACCAGCTGACATCGAAGTTACTTTTAATTATGGACTGAAGATGAAAGGAATTTGCTATTCTGAATTCAATAGTTATTTAAGGGAATGAGTGGTTGACAGATTATCATCCCGAAGGGCAGAGAAAACTAACTGAAAAATTAGTGTTAATAACACAGACTCCATACGAGTATTGGTGTCATAATCTGAAACTATTTGGGGTGTATTACAGGATAGAATAGATAAGTAATTATATTGATGTTGGGAACCAGGGTTCCCATCATGGAAGTAGGGGATACAGATCTGGAGTAGGGGAAAGGACAAAGAACTACAAGCTATTATATCAAGTTGGAGGTATAGATATGAACTCGTGACTCACACACACACACACACACACACACACACACACACACGCGCATATTTATGTTTAGATTTCCCAGTTTCCTGACTCTGTTCATTGAAAGGGCCTAGAAGCAATGACACCTGGTGATAGTAAACACCCTAAACACTCAGATCTTGGTTTCTAAATACCACTACCTACTAAAAGAAACTGGAGTTTCTTGGAGGGGTGGCCAAATCCACATCTGGGACAAGGAGAACTGCTACAGAAAGTAGGAGGGTGCTCAAAGGGTGATGGGAACGCAGCAATTGGCTTAAAGGGAAACCCACCAGTCACATCTGGGAGAGTTTGAACATTAAGAAGAATACAAGCAATGGTTATAACACTCTAAATAATAATAATAATAATAATAATAATAACAATAATAATAATTCTGCAAGTCAATAATAACAGTAACACGAAGGAGGAGGAGAAATCTATGAATCCATAGTAATGCTAAAAGTATGGGAGAGGGAAGCTCACCTTCACCGAAGAATGTCAGCTGATAATTGTAGAAGAAAACAGCCATTGTGTAGCCCTCAGTGAACTAACTTTCTCTGGCCAGGATCATTAGTGGATGCTACTTGCGTAGAGTAACGA
>NW_024426774.1:48409792-48461703 GCF_017311325.1 Ursus maritimus
AGGGAAATAGGATATGCGTGTGCTCTCAAGGAAGTCTCACTCTGAAGATGCGTTAGCAAGGGGAAGAGTTACCTTTACAGTGAAGAGCTTGGAGGACACCGCTTTAACCAGGTGGCCGAACTTAGCATCACTAGCCATGGAAAAAACTGACGTCGTGTGCCTTCTGATGTGATATGATTCTGGTAGGAATCCCTAAATACTGGAATATATGAAAGCGTAAAGAAAAAAATAAAAACAACCCATAATCCCTCCTGCCAGAAACAGTCACCATTGACATTTTGGTGTATGCATATACACAAAATGGGGATGATTTATATAATATGTGTATATATATACCTATCTCTTTTTATAGAATATGTATAGAGAGAATCATATGATATATATGTTTACATTTACATATGTGTATACATGATATACACTCTTTTTTCCATGTAGCATACCATGAGCATTTTTTCTTGTTATTACATGTTGTTTCAAAATATATTTAATAATACATAGTAATCCATCATATGATCATTCTATAATATCCTTAATAATTTCTTCTATTGTGACTGACTTGGGTGGTTAAGTCTTTTGCCATTATAAATAGTATTGCAATAAATATTTATGGACATTAATCTCCCTATATTTCTCTTTATTTTCTTTGGATAAATTCATAGAAGTGGAATTTCTGAATGAAAGACATTTTAAGGCTTTTGATATATATTGCCAAATTGCCCTGTAGATTATACCAACCTGTATCAAGATTATATCAGTTTATAGTCTCAATAATAGTGAGTGACGATATCCATTTATTTATTTTTATTTTTTTTAAAGATTTTATTTATTTATTCGACAGAGATAGAGACAGCCAGTGAGAGAGGGAACACAAGCAGGGGGAGTGGGAGAGGAAGAAGCAGGCTACTAGCGGAGGAGCCTGATGTGGGGCTCGATCCCACAACGCTGGGATCATGCCCTGAGCCGAAGGCAGAGGCTTAATCGCTGTGGCACCCAGGTGCCCCTATTTATTTTTATTTTTTAATTTTTCATCGACTAAAATTTTTTTTTAAGTAGGTTCCATGCTGGGCGTGGAGCTCAGCATAGGACTTGAACTCATGACCCTGAGATCAAGACCTGAGCTGAGATCAAGGCTTGGATGCTTAACCAACTGAGCCACTCAGGTGCCCCTCAACAAAATACTGTTTAATTATAATGTTTCTCTACACTTTTAAAAAATTTCAGTATAATGAATATACAGCATTAGTTTCAGGTGTATAATACAGCAGTTCAACAATTCTGTACATTACTCAGTGCTCATCATGATAAATGTACTCTTAATCCCTTTGAGGACGTCCATTTAAATGCCTTCTAGACAGCACCTGATAGTCTAATTTTCAAGTCTTTAATGGAGTTTTTAATAAAAATAGTACCCAAATGCCTGTACCTTTATACACTTCAAGTTCTCGCCTATGGCATGCATTTTTGGCATACTTATTATATTGAACCCTTTGTATTTGCTTTTTTTCATTCATTTCCAAGTCTTTGTAATTTTTAATTTATTTTAATTTATTCTTATTTTTTATTTTTAAAAAAGATTTATTTATTTATCTTAGAGAGAGAAAGCATGAGCAGTAGGGGCAGAGGGAGAGGGAGAGAGAATCCCCAAGCAGACTCCCCACTGAGCAAGGAGCCCGATGTGGAGCTCTATCCCAGGACCCTGAGATCATGACCTGAGCTGAAATCAAGAGTCAGATTCTTAACCGATGGAGCCACCCAGGTGCCCCCTTTATACTTTTTTTTAAGTCAAGTTTTAAAGACTAAATAACCATCCCTGTTAGATGCTTAGATCTAACACATAGATGGTATCCTATCTTTTGCTTTTCCAAGAAACACAGTCTTGGACCTATCACTTTCACTTCTGCTACATTTATTTTCTAGAATAAATTCTCAAGAGTAGGCTATCCAGGCTGGGGTGCTGAATGCTTCTAAAGCTCTTGGGCTAGCTGGACAGATTTATTTTCTGAAGGGTTGGGCCTCCTGTCATGCTGCCAGAATTATATCTGTTTGCCTAACATGGGCCCCCTGAAGGTGACCAGAGGTCAGCCACAGGGAAGGCAGAGCCTCTCTCCCTGTGTCCCTGGTTTCCTCTTCCCTTGGGGCCTCCGGTGGCCTGGGGCTGCAGGGAGCCAAGGACCAATCTCAGCACAGACGTTTAATCCTGGGGGGTCCCCGGACTGCTGAGAGGGAACAAGAAAGGGGCCAAGAAGGCTGAGGGAAGTGGTGCCCGGCTGGCTCAGTCGTTAAGTGTCTGCCTTTGGCTCAGGTCATGAACCCAGGGTCCTGGATCAAGCCCCATGTCGGGCTCCCTGCTCAGTGGGGAGTCTGCTTCTCCCTCTGCACCTCACCCTGCTCGTGCTCTCGCACGTGCTTGCTCTCTCTCTAATAAATAAATAAAATCTTTTTTTTAAAAAAAGAATTTAATCTTAAAAAAAAAAAGAAGGCTGAGGGAAGACAAGAGAAGGACTTGGGATTCTGTCTGCATGTAAATCATTATCTTCTAGTCCCACGTCCCAGCATTTGGGGCCACAATCAAAATGGCTCAAGCCGTGTTGTGGGCAAGGTGAGAATGCACGGCCCTGTCGTGGGCAGGTGCCAGACGGACCCAGGTGAGAACAATCAGATACTGAGCAATCAAGGCATGATGTGACATAAGCTGCTGCCCTCCCCTCCCGCTGCCTCCTATCAGCCGTCCCTGCTTCGATCTCCCAGGCCCACTTCATTGCCAATTCATTCTCCCCACCCCTAGTGCTGCTTTCTCTCTCTCTCTCTCTTTTTTTTTTATTTAAGTTCTGCAAGCTTTGGGAGTCCCAAATTCTCCACTTTGCCTAAAGTTTGAATGTTCCAGTTTCTCTGTGTCAGACTAGGCCTGGCTTTGAATGAGAGAGTAAAGAATGCCCATCCTTTTCTTACCCGAGGCGCTCTGTTCCCGTAGGCATCAGCTCTGGGGGACGTAGGCATTGCTTTGAAATTGTTGGGAGGCCACCCTTCTTGCAGTTACTGTTATGAGGACAGGAGGGTCTTCCATGCTGATGTTTTGTGGAAATGGCCCAGAACTAGGATTGAGGGGGTTTCTAGGTTGCCTCTCACCCACTCTGTGACCCTGGGCATGGAAATACCCTTCCTTTCTGGCCCCAATTATTTCAGAAAGGGGGTGGCCTAGATGGTTGAATGATAGATACGTGCAAAGGGGTGTTCTTATCCACATCCTGTGTGAATAGGGCACAGTCTCTTGTAATTCTGGATTCTGTCAAATGAGCATCACCATTGAGGGACTTTTTGATGACTCTTGCCCCAGTTTTCCCTTTTGTGTCCTTCCCTTTCTGGGTCTGTCTGTCCCTGTTCCTGCCCGGCATGGTCTCCTGCCCTCTCTGGCCACCACCCTAATACTCCATGCCTGCCCCTTTGCTTCCTTCTCCTACCTCTCAGGGCCTTGGGGCAGAACCCTTGGGGCCAGGTTCAAAGTCTCTGCCCTGGAGCAGGCCTCCCAAGTGCAGCGTTTCCAGAAGGACCTTTGGAAGGTCAGATACAAGGAGATAACCTCAAGGTGACACTTTCTGGCAGGTGAGCTAGAGGCAGGCAAGCCAATGAGGGAGTCTGGAAAGCAACGTAGGGCGACCCTTCCCCTGGCCCTGGGCTCTGGAGGAGGGCCTGCGGCCTTTTATCCACTCCTTGCTGCCTTTGCATTCAGGGCCTGGCTGCCTGTTTGTTCCTGGTTGAAAAGACTTCCTGCAAAGTTCACCCACCACGGACCTCCAGCTTTCCCGACCTCTCAAGTGCCCAGGGCTCCTCTGTCAAGCCACACAGTGCACGGGAGTGAGAGGAGGGTTTACAGCAGGGAGGCCCTCCTCCCATCCCTCAGCTCTCCCCGGTAATGGCCCCGTTCTCTGTAGTGAAGAGCCCGGCCCCCAGAACAGTCGGTCCTCAGGGACCTCTTAAAGCAAGTGTCCTGGGGCTTTGGCTGTCCCACAGAGGGGCCTGGCTGAGGCTTAGTGAGGCCCAGCAACAGAGAAGCATGTTCTAGCTTCCTCCAGTCCTCATTTCTCAGACTTCAGGAACTCTGCATTTAGTTCTCCCTCAACCCCTGCCAAGATCGGGGCTCTTTGGAACTGATTCTTGTGGCAGGAGGCCTCCCTTTGATGACTGTGTCAAATGAGATGGAGCCTGGCCAGGTTGTTAGAGGAACTTGGGAGAATCCCTGGAGTGGGAAAATAATGAGAACACGGGGCCATTCACCATTCAGCGCTGGAAAGTAGAGCATTCATTGTCCCGTGGCAGAGGCTGCGGAGTGGGAGGAAGCAGGCTTGGGGTGGGGAGCTTGCTGCATCACTGGGAGGCTTGGGGGGGAGGGTGGGGGCACACAGCAAGGGTCTGGCTAGACTCTGGGTACAAAAACTAAACTCACGTTGTAGCCATATGACCTTAAGCAAGTTAAAACAATCAACATGATCCCATTTTGTTGAAAAACAAATGCATTGAATCCAGAAGGAAAAGCATCCTCTTTTCTAACCATTCTCACTTCTGCCGTGGTTATCTCAGTGGTGTGTTGATGAGGGGTTTAAAATGATCTTTGTGCTTATCTATTGTTTTCTGACATTTTCTCTAAAAGGCATGGGTTAATGGCCCGCCTCCACCCCTTGGCCAAAAAAAAATCCCACCAGGCTATCTCCACTTTGGAAATAGATTCAATAGATTCTGGGAAGAGACTCTGGAATTTTGGAATTGATATGCAAACCTAAGGGGAGGGGCAGTACCCCCCCCCCGCCCCCCCGCAGTCAGGCTGCTCCCTGAAGCCCTGGATGAGACCAGTGTTGGTCACACGTACTTCACATACAGGCCTGATGGTCCAGCTGGCTTGTCTGGGCCGGCAGTGAGTCCTGCTGTGGCCCTATGGGAGGTGGCTGTCGCTTTCCCATCCTATGGCACTGCCCCATCCGCTGGCTCAGCAAACCCCGTCTGCCCCCTGGATGCCCTTCCTGGTGCTGTATCCTGCCTTCAGACCAAGGGGCTTCTGTGGAGGTCTCTGCATTTCCATCCTCAGCTAGCCTTGTCCTTCTATCAAAAGGGGAACAAAAAAAAAAAAAAAAAGAAAGAAAAGAGGGGGTAACAGGGCAGCTTCACTGGGTTTCTTTGCCCACACTGGGCAACCCTAATGTCTGGGTCCCTCATCTAACCTTGACATAGGCTGCCTTCTATGGCTGTGGTCTGTTTGTTAATTTTTTGAGGTATAGCATACATAAGGTAAAAGGCACAAATCCCTAGTTTATGGCTTAATAAAACATTTTTGACTAATCTTTATACCCATATAACCACCCCTCAGATGAAGACATTGGACATTTCCATTACCTCAGAGGGTTCCCTCATGTTCTTTCCAAGTCAGCACCCTGCCCACCCCCCACAAAAGTAGCCCTGTCATGACCTCTGCCAGGTGAGTTAGATTAGCTTTGCCGGTTTGTGAACTTTATACATACTCTTTGGCATCTGACCTCATTATGTGTATCAGTCTTTCATTCCTATGTAACAAGTCACCCCCAAAATGTAGTGGCTTAAAACACTACTCAGTTCTTTTGCTCACTGGTCTTCAGTTTGGGCAGGGCTTAGAGGGGATGGTTCATCGCTGTTCCATGCAGTGTCTGCTAGGGCAGTTTGATGGGGGGCCGGAAAGTCCATTGCAAGATGGCTCATTTGCATGGCGGGCCAGTGGGTAGGGACTGTCAGCTGAGAGCTCAGCTGTAGCCATGGGCCAGGGCTCAGTTCCTGTCCAGGTGGGTCTCTCCATATGCTGCTCGGGCTTCCTTGCAGTATGATGGCTGTGTTCCAAAAGAGTGACCATCCCAAGAGAACAAGGTGGAAATGCAAGGCATTTTTGTGACATAGCCTCAGAGGTCACATAGCCTCACTTCAGCCATACTCTGTTTGTTGAGGCAGTCATGAAGGCCTGCCCAGGATCTGCAGGAGGACACATGGACTCTACCTCTTGAGGGGGATGTGGGAAGGTTCTAGAAGAGAATGGGGCATGGCAGATATTGGAGTGTCCACCTTTGGAAAATACATTTTGCCACATTATGTCTGTGAGATTCATCCATGTTAAAACGTGTATCTGTAGTTTGCTTTTTAAATTGCTGTGTAATATGTCATTGTATACATACACTACGATTTACCTGTCCAGTCAACTATTGACGTTTGGATTGTTTGGACTTTGGGACTATATGAATAGTGCTGCTATGAATATTCTTTTTTTAAAAAATTTATTTATTTATTTATTTGACAGAGAGAGAGAGAGAGAGAGAGCGAGCGCACACAAGCAGGGGAGAAGCAGAGGGAGAGGGAGAAGCAGGCTCCCCGCAGAGCAGGGAGCCTGATGTGGGGCTTGATCCCAGGACTCTGGGATCATGACCTGAGCTGAAGGCAGACGCTTAACTGACCACCCAGGCGCCCCCTGAAAAGTGCTGCTATGAATATTCTTATACAAATATTTTGGTGGACAAAGACTGCCTTCTCTCACTGTTGCTGTCCCTTTAGCTTTTAAGATTTTACAGATGATACAATTCTTCTTTTTTTCCCTCTCTCCCCATCAGTTACTGTGGCCATATGCACTTTAGTATGTAAATCTCTGCTAGTGTTTTTAAAATGTTGAAAAGAAATTATATGAGTATTACATAAATCTGTTATCTTTATAAAAACTTTCAATATATAAGATTAAATTTCCTCCTGACACCCCTTGCCAAATCCGGACCCTTTCCTCCTACCCCTTGTCACTAATTTGGTGGGTCTCCTTCTAGAGCTTTTTTGATGCATTTACACACATAAATATTCTCATGGAAAATATTGTTTTCTGTGTGTGTGTGTGGGCTTTGTTTGTTTGGTATAATGAATGGCATCATACGGCTCTGCAATTTACTTTCTTGCTCAAAAAAAATATGTTGGAGATGGAATCACATACAGATCTGCTTCACTTTTTAAACTGCCCGATAATGTTCCATAGTATTTATCAGACCACTGTCATTTAGCCGTTTTCCTATGGCAGGACACTTAAATTGCATCCTTCTTTATTGTTTGCAAGGGAAAGAGTTGTAGGAGCCTTGGATCTGTGCCCCTCAATGTCTGTCTTTTTTCCCTGCAGAGACGCCTCAGAGAGGCTGTGCAGCTGCTGGAGGACTACAAGCATGGGACCCTGCGCCCAGGTGTCACCAATGAACAGGTAATTCTGCTGGAAGTTGGGGGGGGGCAGGAAGGTGGCAAAGTCATATCCCCTTCCCTGCAGCCAGAACCACTCTCTTTCCTTCATTATCCACTTCTGCTGCTACATAGCTATGTGGACTTCTGGCTTTCTGGAGGAGACACTCAGCTCTTCTCCCGTACCCTGGGTCTCTTGGGAAGCATGGAGGCTGATAAAGCAAGAGAGGCCCAAAGGCAGAAGTTTCCTGGAGTTGATGGGTATATCTCTTCCCAGTCTCACATTCAGCGCCGTCCCAGTGGTAGCTTGAAATCAGCCATGTGGGAGTATTTATACCATGGAAATTGGCAAATGCTATAAATCAGGACCTTCTTCCCCAAAGAACTGATTTTTAAACATTTACTAGTATACCACTACCCAAACGTTCAGGTTGAGGATGGGAAAGACATGGGAGGATAGTGGAGATTAGGCTAGAACACTAAATTCATTTTTTTGAAATGTATATCAGGTAGGAACTTAAACTAGAGTTAAGTGAAATGTTAATAGTTGTATTTGATTTGGAGAAAAGAGGAATACACTGTAGGGCTACTTTAATGATTAAAAGGCTAATGGTTAATATGCCAAAGTTTTTTTCTGTTTGTTTGTAAACTTTATTTCAAAATCTTCTAAAAAATTAATTTCACACTTCTTTTTCCCCAAAGTAATATGTGCACAGGGGCTCCTGGGTGGCTCAGTTGGTTAAGTGTCTGCCTTCAGCTCAGGTCATGATCCCAGGGTTCTGGGATTGAGCACCGAGTCACCTCCCTGCTCAACAGGGAGCCTGTTTCTCCCTCTCCCTCTGCCACTCCCCCTGCTTCTGCTCTCTTGCTTGCTCTCTCAAATAAATAAATCTTTAACACCCTCCCAAAACAAAGTAATATGTGCGCATAGTTCAAAAACCCAAGTAGTACTAAAATACCTGAAGGAAAAATAGTATGCTGTCCCTATCCCTCCTTAATTCCCATTCCTTTTCTCCAGAAACAAATACTTTTAGCTATTTCTTTAGACAGAAATCTATGTCAAACTAATACGCTTATGTGTAGTCCTATTTTTCAACTAGTTATTTTGTATTCACCTGGATTCAGCTCTCTTGTTATTTACCCCCATTAAAAAACACATGCCTCTCCCCCATCCTCATCACCCTCCCAAAATAGTTATTATGGATTTGGGGGTTTATGGATATTCACTATTCACATTATTACAATGATATAAGTAGCATTTACTGTTTTTTTGTCTTCTCCCTTGTTTAATTTATGTTTTACCTAGAGTTAATGATTGCCTTAGTTTTTCACATTGGCATGGTTTTCTTTATATTGTCTCTACCTCTTATTACATCCTCTGCAGCCTTTTGATATTTTCAGTGCCTCCTTTCAATCTGAAGTCTCCTGTCTTTCAGTTCAATTTTCCCCCCTAAAATTTTCCTTTCCGGTGTCCATCTCCTCCAGCTCCAGGCATTCCCGTTGGTGTACACTTTCATTTTGGTGGAAAATAGGTGATGGAAAGCTCTTTCAGTAACTTCCTTAAAAAAAGAGTAAATGGGAAGAAAATTGTGAGTCCTTTTATGTCTGAAAATTGTAATTCTGCACTCAGTCTTTTTTTTTAAGGCTTCTTTTTTGGGGGAGGGGGTAGAGAGAGAATCTCAAGCAGGTTCCACACCCAGCACAGGGCCTGATGTGGGGCTTGATCCCACGACCCTGAGATCATGACCTGAGCAGAAATCAAGAGCCAGATGCCAACTGACTGAGCCATCCAGGTGCCCCTGCACTCAGTCTTAATTGACAGTTTGGCTGAGAAGAAAATTCTAGGTTGACAGATATTTTCTTTCAGAATTCTGAAGACATTGTTCTGTTGTCTTCTCACTGTCAGTATAGCTTTTGGAAATCTGATACATTTCATTTCTTTTTCTTTGCAAGTAACCCATTTTCCCTCTTTGGAAATGTTTAGTATGTCTCTATTTAATTTATTTCTGAAATTCCACAATGCCATCTCTTTTAAAATTCATTATTTTGGGTTCCTGGTGACACCTTTCAATCTGAAGACTCCTACTTTCAGTTCTGGCAAATTTTCTTATACTGTTTCTTTGATAATTTCTTCTTATTCTGGAACTCCTGTTATTCAAATATTCAGCATTTTAGATTGACACTTAAATTGTCTTATCTTTTTTCCCTTCTCTTCCATCACTTTGTCCTTCTGTGTGGCTTTGCAGGAAATTTCCTTGAGTTCATTTTCAACATATTGATTGAAATTTTAACTTCAACTAGTATAATTTTAATTTCCAAGGGCTCTTACATTGTTTCTTTTTAAAATTCTTCTTAATAGAATCCTTCTCCTGTTTTGTGAATATGGTAGCCATCTCATCTCTCTGCATTCTGGAAGCCAAGTAAGAGGGGGAGCCTGGAGTCCCAATATTCACTTTGTAGACTTCCATTAATTTCCCTGCTTTGAATCTCACCTACTGCCATCCTCCACTGTGCTGGTGTTCCCAAGTCTGGGATCACTTGGGTTCAGTTTCTCCAAGAGGCTGATAAACCTCTAGCATCTTGGGAATACAGGTGAGGGTGGTAAGAGTCACCTTGCTGTATGGTGAAGGCCTTGGGATCTTATTGTTTTGAGGACCGACTTTTAACCAATTCCCTGTGTTTAGCCTTATGATTAGCCCTTTTTTCCTATGGCAACTGGTCTCTCCAAGTCCTGAGCTTTGCAGTTGTTTTGAGGACAATGGACTGGTTCCTTAAACATGTACTCTGCCAGCATTTAGGGGATGGTTCCTTCCTCTCTACTGGGTCACTTACTAAAACTCTACTTATTTTCCTGGAAAAACATGTTGCTGTCCTTCCTCTGCTCTTGTCTCCTCTCTCATTCTTTTGGTAACTCTGTGAGGCACTGCCCTTGCCTTCTAACACCTTTAGGTGCAAAGCCCATGCTGAGGCCCTGGACCGCCGACATGACACACTAGTGCCTGGCTGGAGGTTCCTGGGGTCAGTGGCTTAGCCATCAGCTCTCCCCAGCCCAATTCATTTAATATGTATTTATGTATTTATGGAGCACCGGCTGGCCAGTTTTGGTGCTGGAGCCTGGGGGGGAGAACAAGGAAGAAAGTAGATGAGGATTTGCTTCACAGACCCCCAGAATCTAGGGAATGATTGTGAAAAGCCACAATACTGTGGGAAAAGAGAGGAAGGCGTAACCTGCCCAAACTGGAAGGGATTCTTGCCTGAGATTTGAGGGACGAGAAGGGGCTGGCCAGGAGAAGCGCTGGGCAGGAGCCGTGCAGGTGAGGAGGCGCTTCATGAGCAGAGAGAGCAAGCCCCTCCAGGGGCAGTCCAGGTGGCTGTGCTTGACTGCGGCCTGGCCCCTTGAAAGGAGGGCAAAGGTGTGAGCCAATGGAGCACCTTGGCCGGACGTCCTGGTGCAGGGCCCTGGGGGCTGATGGGAGATGGGGCCGTGCTGGCTAGGCAGGGTCTATCTTCAGGCATCTGTGCTGCCATTAGGAAGGACAGGCCGTGACCAAATCATCCCTGAGCACGGTACTTCCCTCTGGCATGGACACTGAGGGGCCTGGGTGGCATGACCTGACATGCCCCTCTCTAGGCCAAAGTAGTGCTCTGACCTTTGCAGTTCCTCTTGGACCTGTCAGGGGTGAGTTCAGCCCCCAGCCCTTCCTCACCCTGCGTTGGCTCCCAACCCAAGCTCCCTCTGGCTGAGGTTGGCCTCTGGGGACTCCCTCCAGCATCCAGAGTTTGGGGAATGAAGCCACATTTCTCCTCTTTACTCCCTTCAGTAGCTTGAAGTTGCCTGTCCTGTTTCCTGGACCTCTTTTGTTTTCTGTCCTGAAAGCCCCCATGTGCCTCCAGGGAGCTGGGAGGGAGGGAGGTGGTGGTGGTGGGGGGTGGATCTTGGCACTAGCCACGCTTCCCAATTCTGGCTCCTGTTGGTGATGCGTGCAGTGTCCATCTGGTGGCTGGGTGGCACAGTGCGCTAGGTGTGAGCCTGCTGCTTGGTCCCCTTACTAATCAGATCCTCCCTCCCTCCCTTTCTGGTCTTCCCGACTCTCCAGCACATCAGGGATTGCACTCTGAGGACTCAGGGATTACAGTGCTTCCCTCCCTGGGCCTCCTCTACAGAGCCACACCCCCTCTGGCCTCCACAGACAGGAACCGAGTGGGTGGGTGATGACATATAAGCCCAGGGTTTGGGGAAGCCTCAGCAGTGTGGAGTTAAGGACGGTCCCCCATTCCTGGTCCAGGCGGGCCCTGCTCACGAGTCATGTCCAGGCCCGGGGTGGCTCTTGATCTCAGTCTGGACCCCTGCCTCAGCCGCCCGGGGCTCAGTGCCCGCTCTGACGTCCTTTTGCAGTCCTGTGGATTGGAAGCCCGTGGCTGCCTCCTGATGCTTGTGGGCCTGTCCCCACATCATGGGCAGCACTGGGTAACCTGACTACCAGTTTGTTATCTGACCCGGCCTCCGGTTATGACATCTCTCCAGCGGGTATACACAAGTGGACTGCTAGTCTCCTTACACCTGATGGCCTTTGTTTGGTCTTCTGTTAGTGAGTGGCTGATATCTCCTCCAGAGACTGTTAATGTGTTAAAAGGTTGCTATGCCAGTGAAAAATTAGTCCTTCAGATAAAATAAAAATAAGTATAAATTTACCCTTTGACAAGTAGAAATTTGATGTGCTAGGAGCCCCCTTAAAGACTGTAGCTATCGGTTACACAGCGAAG
This sequence comes from Ursus maritimus, assembly GCF_017311325.1. Taxonomy (NCBI): domain Eukaryota; kingdom Metazoa; phylum Chordata; class Mammalia; order Carnivora; family Ursidae; genus Ursus; species Ursus maritimus. The sequence goes on from NW_024426774.1 coordinate 48,421,769, forward strand.
CCATAGACGAGAGCAAAAGTGTAAGCCTAGGCAGCTGGACTAGATTTCTGGATACTGACTCTGCTGTGGGCACTTTATATGCCGGCGTGTTGCTGTGGTGGTTTGGTGGTTTCGTGTGCATGGAGGTGGGTGGGGTTAAAGGTGAAAGATTCCCTCATGGTAATGAGCCACCACTCACTTGGTGCTAACCAAGTGCCGGGCATTGCACTAAGTATTAGTGCGGTACACATGTTGCAGTTAATACTCACAGGAACCCTCTTTGGTAGGTGCCTGTATCAACCTCATTTTATAGGCAAGAAAACGGAGTCCCATAGCCAGGTAGACCCAAAGGCAGAGGCAGAGAGCTTGGCATTTGTGAAGGTCCGTAGCCCAGTTACACCTGTGCGGTTCACACGGTTAGCGCAGGCCCGGGCACCTGCAGAGCCTCCCGTATGTAGTAGGTTCTCTGGGCGGTGGGCCCGAGGGGAGATGAGCACAGCCTGTTCCTGCCCTCCCACAGCCAGCTCCCAGCGCAGGCGAGGTGACCACACAGAGGTGGGCGCTAGGGGCCAGGCTGGAGGCTAGGCCGTGTGAAGTTCATGCCGGGGAGGCAGAGGTCCAGCAGGGAGAGACTCTTGAGAATGCAGGGGTGAGGAAGGCCTCACGGAGGTGTTGGTGTCACGTGTAGACAGAGACCCGCCGTGGTGAACAGCGCAGAGGGAGAAGTGCAGTGGAGAGAGAGACAGATGGGGTCAGGGGAGGGAGAGGAGAAGGGAGGAAAGATGGGACCAGAGAGAGGAAGCTGGAGAGGCAGTTGGGAAGTTACAGATTGCGAAAGTGTTTGAGACCCTGGGAGAGATGTTCAGTGTGCTGTATGGGGCAAGGGGAAGCTACGGGGAAGCTCTTGAGCAAGGGAGTAGCCTGAATGTGTCCTGGGGTAGCATCAGTCTGAGGGCCAGGTGGTTGGGGGAGGGTGTGTGCTGTTAGGGAACCCAGCTTGGAAGCTACTGGAGTGGGAGGGAGGGAGGCGAGCAGGTCTCTGGGAGCCCCTGTAGGCTTCTGAGTGCAGTCCTTGGCCATCCTTCCACATTCCCCAGGAGCCAGGGACCAGCCCACCTTATTAAATGCCTGCTCTGCACCCAGCATAACCTGTTGGTCACCCAGGGGCCCCACGAAGGGTGGATTCTGCCAGCGACCTGCCAGGGAGGAAGGGCAGCTGGTGTCAGAGATCCTGCAAGTCTCCTCCTCTGGCAGAGCGGAAATGGGGTCAGCTGTGTTTGGGCTTTGCTGAAAATAGCAGAGAAAATACTAGGGAGGTAAAAATACTTGCACTCAAATCCTCTCTGGGCGTCAGCGGGTTTGTCAGACGCTGGCTGAAGGGAAGGCTTGGCTGACACCTCCCCTTCCCTGCCCTGACCCCTTGCCTCAGGCTTCTGGGATCCTGGGCAGGAGCCCATCCGTCTGCGCTAGCCGCAGTCTGGCCCTTACCGTTAGCGGGGCACCGGCCAGGAGGCGGTGGTTGCTGAAGCGTGTATAGGGTGTGCTGAGTGTTACACCCGGTGCTGCGGAAGGGTGTCTGGGCTGGGGCACTGCGGGGCCTCTGGGGGGTCTCCCTATTCTACCTGGGCCCCTCTGTGCATTTCCAGTACAGCACCCAGAGTCACTGTGAATACATGCATTAGTTTATTTGCTCCTTGGTGCCAGAGTTTCTCAGCCTTGGTGCTATCGGCATCTGGAGCCAGATAATTCTTTGTTGTAGGGGCTGTTCTGTGCACTAGGAAGGTTAGCCCCATCCATGGCTTCTACCAACTAGATGCCGGTAGCCACCCTCTCCCAAGTCAGGACAACCACACATGGCCAAATGTCCCCTGGGTGCAAAATCACCCTTCTGTAAGGACCACTGCTCCAGAAACTGTGTAGTGTCCCTGCTTTCCACTCAGAGTAAAAGCCACAGTCCTTAGAAGGGCCGGCAAAGCCCACATTCCTCTGTGATCTTGTCTCCTACTGCTCTCCCCTTATTCAGTCCACGCCAGTCACACTGGCCTCCTGTGCTATCCCTCAAACATGCTGGGCAAGTCCACTTCTGCCTCAGGGCCTTTGCACTGGCTGTTCTGGCTGCCAGAACAACCTCCTACCAGATACCTGCATGATTCACTCCCTCCTTCAAGTATTTCTTCCAGTGTTACCTGAATGAAAACTACCCTGGCCACCTTCACCACTGCTGTACCCTCCTCCCCACTGCCATCACACACATACCCCAGCCTTACTTACCCTGTTCCACTTTCCCATGTTTCCTGAAGCACCCACCCTTCTAACATATCAAAGAATTTACTTATTATTTTTATTATTTTTAGTTTATTGTCTGTTGCCACTAGATTATAAGCTCCATGAAAGCAGAGATTCTTGGTCTTTGTTTGTCTGTTGATGTGTTCTCAGTGCCTGCAGTAGTGCCCAGCACACAGTAGGTGCTCAGGAAATATTTGTTGACTAAGTGAATTTTCTTTAATCTTCACAATAACCTTGAAAGTTAAGTATTCATATCCCCACATTACAAATGAGGAAGTGGAGGTGCAAAAAGATGAAGGAAATTGCCTCAAATCACATGGCCGGCAAGTGGGGGACCTGGAATTCCATCCAGGGCTTGACTCCAAGGTCTGTCCTCTTAGAGAAGCTGCGTGTATATAGGAGAAATGACGGCTGCTGAACTAGGGGGGAATGTTCTTTCTCTCTCTAGGATTGGGGGGGGTGCCTTCACCCCACATAGACTTGCCTATGTACGTATTACCTGAGAGTATTGGCCCAAATGATAAATTAGGAAGTTTTTTTTTTTGTTTGTTTTAGGGAGGCATCCTTTGCTTTACAGAAGGATCCCCTTCGGGCTCTGTTTAATTACCTTCTGGAGGGTGTTTTAAATAGGCTCTGTCTCTGCTGCCTTTAGAGGTTTGGAGAAGCAGCTTGGAAGGAGGCAGAGGGGAAGGGGAGTGAGCCAGACTGGGGGCGGTTGCTCCTCCATCTGGGGTCTGGGTGCTGGGGGTATGTCCTTCTCCGCCCCTGGAAGGTGGGGCTTTTCCTTCGACATCCTGCTGGGCGCCCACCCTCTGCCCCTCCCCTGGCCTCTACACTGGGCTTCCAATAGGTTCAGATGGCAGCTCTGCTGAGACACTGGCCATTTGTGAAAGCAGCCAACTTCTGCATTGTTCCAGCAAACTCTCACCCAGACCGCTTCGCCCGTCCCTGCTCTGTCCTCATTGCCCAAGCTGAGAAACCAAGCAAGGTCCAAAGTCTCACGTCCACCCTGGTTTGTTGCTGCAGTGAGTAAGGTCCAAAGGATTGGGGCCACACATTTTTATGGTCCAGCACAAGTACAGAGTGCATGGGCTGAGCCCAGAGCAGACACGCCATGTCGAGGAATTTGCAGATTAAAGGTTGAGGAATTTGCAGGTTAAAGTGCAGCTGCTTCCCAGGCTGAAGAGATGCCAGGACTCCCTGTCCTAGATTCTCAGTGTGGCTGGACTGTCCACTGCCCCTCTTTGCCTCCTGTCAAATGCCTTACAGCCCAGGATGTCCCTCGCCTGTAACCTGCGTGCAGCACTGGCTTGTGAGCCTTCAAGCTAGCAACCAGCTCTTGGCTTGTGGTTCTGCTGCCGTTCCTGCCTCTAGCATGTGACTCATGGGACCAGGGGGTCCCAGAGAAAAGCCCAGACCCAAGGCGTCAGACCCAAGTCCTTGTCCTGTTCTCTCTACGGGCTGGGTCCAGCGTCATCACACAGCAAGGGGCCCTTCCTGCTCTTTCTCCTGCCTGATCAATTAAAAAAAAAAAAACTAAGTCCAGGGTGTGCAATGGCTTGCGTGGGAGACCGTGAACGTTAGTGGCTGAGCCAAAACCAAAATCCATGACCCTGACCGTTGTTGCTGCCGCCTGGAGATGGACGAGCCCAAACAAGATCAGGTCAGGACTAGGAATATTAGTTTAAAATGGAGATGTCCCTCCTGTCTCACCTGCCTGCTGATGTGGGAGCATTGCTGCACGTCACAAACACGATTTTAGCTTTCATTCCTTCTTCTGTCTCTGGAAAGGCCTCCCTGATATCATGGGAGGTGGTTTCCTATAATCCCCAAGTGGATTATCTTAGTCAGGGTTATACTAACTGCTGTAACAAAAAGATGTCAAAATGTATGAGCTCAAGTGAGGTAGAAGTTTCTTTCTCTCCCATCCGACCGTTCAAGTTCCCGGTGGGCAGATGGCTCAGCTCCACAGGATCACTCAGGGACCCAGCCTCCTTCCACCCTGTTCCTCCCCCACCTCCCTGGGCTGTCTTCTCTGCACGGCCCAGGCTGGGCTGCAGCCACACACTTGCTCCGGCTCACGGGAAGGGGACAAAAAGCACGGTTGGCGGTGGCGGGTGCTGCCAGGGGGAGGCCCTTCTCACGTCCCCTCAGGCGCCGCTGGGGGACTCAGTCACGTGGATGAGCCTCACTGCAGAGGAGGCCTGGAAATACAGCGCGGCGGGTCGGCCACCTGCCCACCACTGTTCTATTCTTTTGGAAGGAGGGGACATAGGTTTTGTTGGACACTTAACAGTCTGTGCCATAGAGGTCGATAAAGACTTTAGAAGTTGTGCACCCTATTTCTATTTTTCTAGTGGTTACTCTTAATTTTTTACAATTATTTTGAATGGGGAACATATGAACGATCTGCAGACTTCTAAAGCTATAAAACGAGTAGAGGATAAAAAACAAGTTTCCCCAATTGCTCCCTTCCTCTCCCTAGAGTAACCTTTAGTTTCTTCTGTATCCTGCCAGAGACCTCTGCATACATTTATCCTTTTTCTTTACGTGATGATGATGTGATAATAAGTTCAGGGAAATTCACTGGGGCACGGTCATAATAGTAAAAGGTGGGGCAGTCACAAAAGGACAAATGCCGTATGATTCCTCTTATATGAAATAGCCAGAGTGATCAGATTCACAGAAACAGAGAGGAGGGTGGTGGGTGTCAGGAGCTGGGGGCGGGAGGAATAAGGCGTTGGGACTTATTGGGTACGGAGTTTCAGAGGGGGACTGGGACAGCATTCTGGAGGTGGATGATGGATGGCAGAACAGCAGTGTGAATGTACTCAATGCCACTGAGCTGCCACTTAAAAATGGTTAAAATGGTAAATGTTCGGTTACGTATACTTTTCCACAAGAAAAAAAAAAAAGACGGAAAAGAGCCTCAAAGGCTACTCATAGGGTACAGTTTCCGATATAGTCATCCAAGGTTTCTGTTAGGAAGCAGAGGGCTGCTCTCTGCACACCGATATGGAAAGATCTCTACAACATACAGACGCTTCAAGGGACACAACGGCGTACGCCAGTGGGCTGACATCTAGAGACGGGTGCAGGTGGCAGGCAAGAGTGGGGATTCTGGAACCAGACTGCTGGCGTGCAGATCCCAGGGCTGCTGTGGGGCTTTGGGCAAGTCGCGTACGTTGCGTGTGCCTCAGTCTCCACATCTGTGAAGTGGGGGATAGACTAGTCCCTGCCTCCTGGGGTTGTTGAGGAGATCAGGTAAGTCACTGTGTACGAAGCCCTCAGAAGGACGTGGGACACATCACGCTAGTTCGCTAGACGTGAAGGAATGAGCGAGGACGAATGAATCCGAGTCAGAGGTCATGAGCCGTCCTTCTGGCTCTGCCCGAAACCTTGGAGGTGACTCTGAGCTTCGGTTTGCTCGCCTGGCCTACACAGCAGCCTTCTGAGCGTGCGAATCGGATAATTGACGGGAGGGAGGGTGCTCAGCCAAAGGGAGGGTCATGGAATTGGCGCGTGAGGCTGTGTGTCCGCCTCGTCTCTGTGGCACCGGCCTGCCCGGGGCCGTGGGTGTGGTGGTGCCGTTGCAGGGTGGGGAACACGTCTGTAGCTCTGGCCTTGCCTGCTGACACCCCTGCCGAACTCCTGCCTTTGCCTGTGAGCAGCATCCCCTGCCCCTCCCACCCCTGCTCCTGGGTAGGGGTGAGGGAGGCCGCCCTTGACCCTGTGGGGCTTGGACGTGCCCATGGGTTGCCAGCAGTGTGCTGCTCAGCTGGACTTGGGCAGGAGGGGAGCAGTGGGTACTGGCGAGGGGCGTTAGCCCCCGGGCTGCAAGGAGGAGTTTCTGGAATCCCAGGATGATGTCAGCTAACTCTCTTCCTTCTCTCGTGCCTCAGGCCTTGGCAGTCACTCCGGCCAGACTGGACATCAGTCTGCTCCAGAGGCCCCTGGAGAGGAAGGAGAACATGAGCCTGGAGGCCAGGAGGCCTGGGGGCCCATCTCCATCCTGCCACCAGCCCCTAGGGCCCTGCTGAGTCACTTAGTCTCTCTGAGATGAGTTTGCTTCTCTGAAAATAATCTGTCCACCTCACAGGCGTGTTGTAGGAATAAGACAGTAGAGATGAAGTTGCTTTGAAAAATAATTTTAAGTCCGTTAAAAAAATATTGCTCATTTGAATGACCTCTCTGTTTCAGGCATTCACGGACACGTTCTACGGGCCGAGTGTCTTAGATACACACATCTCATTTCAACCTCTGTGTTAGTCAGGGGGAGCCAAGCACTGCAACAAACAACCCCAGATTTCAGGAACTTACATACTAAGGTCTGTTTCTCTCTCCTGTCAGAGTCCAGTGCTGTTCAGAGCCTGGGCACATGCCATCATCCAGGGCCTGGGCTCCCTCACCTCATGGCTTTGCTGCCCCACCAACCTCCACTGGAGCGTCTGCGGGAGGCTGTGGGGCCAGGCCTGGAGGTGGCAATGTCACCTCCACCCCCATAGCCAGCACCCCTTCGTGTGAGCCTACCTGACTGTGAGGGAGACTGGGAACACGGGCTTCGCTGTGTGCCCAAAGGGAAATGCAGACTGTCGGGGAGCACCCAGCATGCCTCTGCCCTACTCTTACAACCATCCGTTTTACTGATGGAGGAACTGAGGCACACAGGCAAAGTACTTTGCCCAGTGCCACACATCCAGTAAGTGATTTGAACACAGGCCTGCCTGGTTCAAATACCTGTTCTTTACACTGTCCTTTGATGTCTTAGACCAGTGTTTTCCATAAAGGCTGTTCATCAGAATCATGGTGAATTCCTCCCTCCCTTCCTTCCTTCCTTCCTTCCTTCCTTCCTTCCTTCCTTCCTTCCTTCCCCTTTCTTTCTTTCTTTCTCTTTCTTTCTTTCTTTCTTTCTTTCTTTTTCTTTCTTTCTTTTCTTTCTTTCTTTCTCTTTCTGAATTGTATGAAGAGATCTTGCATGTTTTTTTTTTAAATAAAATTTTAATTTTAGAATAGCCTTTGATTTTCTGTATGCCCAGCACTGTGGGAGATGCTGGGGGGACAGCCTTGGAACACAGGCTCCTGCCTCCAAGGAGCTGGACCTAGAAATGGGAGATTCTGATCCTGGGTGGGAAATACGGGGTGTCAGGAGTCTGTGCACAGGGCCTGGGGTCACACCGAAGATGGTGCTGGGATTGGAGGTGCTCTGAGTAAAGGCACTTTCTGAGCAAAGGGGGGTCAGCCTTTTATCACTTTGTTTTACCTCTTTGCTGTTATACTCAGACTTACCTTCTTTGGCCAACAGCGATTCTGTATTTGGTTTTTCTCTCTTCATTTCCCTGTTTCCATAATTATTATTTTTAAAAAATTGACCACTTCTAATCTTCGTAGGTCTGCAATCACAAACAATCAAATATATTTGAAATGTATCTAAAATAAGGGTAATTAGGCTGTGAATTAAGGGTTGAGGGACTCTGGCGTGAGTCAATGCATAAACGTGAATACATCGATCTTACGCTTCTGTTTCTGCTACCCGGTGGCTTTCTGCAGCTTCGTTTATATTCCACAGACGGCACTGCCGCATACCTGAAGTGTAACGGACCCGTTCTGTTGTAACACTAACATCAACTGCTGGCCACCTCCTCCCTCTCATACCTTCTTGCTCCTTTAAAGATACACTGCCTTGCTTTGCCCACATGTAAATTTTATTTCCTATGTTTTCTTGATTCTGAAAGATTTATCTTCTCACATTTTAAGTCTCTCAAATGGGATGAGTCTTTTAACGGGTGGAGGTCTTGGGATTATGTTACAGTTTCCCTTCTCAGTGGCACATGATAGTGTATCTTAGGATCGAGGATATCTTAAATGAGATACAGTGTGTATATCATTTGAAGGAATTGGCAATGGTTCTGTCTGTCCAGCCTGTCTCCCACGCTGTGCTGTAGAGACAACCTCACCGCTCATTGGCAAGCAACTTTCTTCTCCTTGCAACCTTCTTATAACAACTCCAACAATAGGGGTACTAACACCCATAGCAGTCAGCAGCGGTAAAGCACCTACTGAGTGCCCGGCACTACTCCAGGCACCTTTCCCATACCTCTTCCACGATGGTGGAGGCACAGCTATTATTCGCATTTGACGGATGTGGAAATGGAGGCTCAGAGGAAGGAGGGGCAAAGCCGGGAATCCAGGCAGTCTGTCCAGCTTTGAAAAATCCATGCTATGCCGCCTCTAGTGATTCTGGGAGACAACTGAAGTGTCTTCATTGAGATCAGGGCTTCATACCTGGCCGTACCTTAGAATCAACTAGAAAACTGCTGGAAGAATTTCTCAAGTAATTTGACAGTGCAGCCAGAGTAGAGAACCCTTGGTTTAGATGATCTGCGTGAGGTCCCCTGGCTCTGCTGTCCTGGGATCCCTGATACCACAGCCCCAGGGAAGCTGCCAGGCCTGGGGGCGCCAGGACAGCCTGAGCCTCTTAATGCCCTTCAGAGCTGGATCTCTTGGTTTAAAAAAATGTGGCTTATGAGACCTCAAATTGATATGTGCTTTTAATTTTTCTCCTTTATTTTGTTTTTCTTCTTTTTTTTCTCTCTCCCATCCTTCCTTCCTTGCAGCTCTGGAGTGCACAGAAAATCAAGCAGGTAATTCAGTTTTGGATTCATTTCCTTCCCTTGCCCTGCCCTGTCCTGGGGATTCATGGCCATGCTGCTCAGCCTTTCCCCTCCCATTAGCCCCCAGCTTCCAGACCACCTGCCTTGCCCTTCCTTCTTCCCCAACACCCAGGGCCTGAGTTTCTGACTGCCAGAGCTCAGGCCCCTTGCCTTTCCCTGGGCCCCTGAGCTCCTTCCTTTTGAGGTCCTTCTACGAAATCCTTCTTACGTGCTTAGTAAATACCAGGCAGGGGGACAGAGGACCTGCAAGGTAGACGCGATCCCACTCTCCTGCATTCAGCTTTGAGCGTGAGTCAGGAAAAGCCCTGCTGGTGGCCCACGTTTTGGTTTTCTCTTGCTTTGAACGGTGGGAAAGGACTGATAGGGCAGTCCTTCTGCGGGGAGCTCCCCTTTCCCTCCTTCCTCCCTCTCCTGTCCCCCTGTCCACTCCCCCCCTCCCCACAGTCACCCTGTGCTCTGTTCCCTGCTCTTGCCAGGCTATTCTACACCCAGATACCAATGAGAAGATCTTCATGCCTTTTAGAATGTCAGGTAAGCCCCTGGGACCCTTCTGATCCTGCCCAGCTTTGGGTGCTGACTACGGTCCCAGCTCCGGGAGCATCCCACGGCAGCGAGCCGAGAAGGGCCAGAACCTGTGACACATGTGGCCACATTTGCACCTGCATGGTCACCTTGGCTCAACCTTACAGACCTCTGGCCAGGTCTCAGAATCACCAAGTGGGCTTTAAAAAAAGGCGCCTGTCTGCTGTTTCTGCCTGAGCAGTGGGGGTGGAGCGGAGGCTTCCACGGGGGAATCTGGCGCCCCCGCCCCCGATATACACTGCTCACTTAGTGGCAGCCTCAGGGTGACACCGTATTCCGGATTTGGGCAAGCCCTGCCTTCTGTGAGCCACTCCTCCCTCACCGACCTGTGCACGCTGTGCTTTCCTTCCGAACCAAGCTCCCTTAAAGGCACTTAGTCCCCAGGCGCCCCCGGACTCCAGAATGCAGGCGCTGCATTTGCTCGAGTGCCCACACATGGAAGGTGGATCCCCGTTCTGTGCAGACCAGTGGCAGAGGGGGTGGGGTGGGAGAGTGGCCAGAACATCCCTGCCCCCGGGAAGTCCCTGCCCCCAGGAAGTCCCTGCCCCGCGGTCACTAGAGGGAGAGTTCTGCATGCGCGAGCTGAGTAGCCTAGAAAGCTTGTGTATGCACCGTGCCCAGGGCTAGCGTGTCTGTCCTGCCTGTAGCTCTGAGAGGCCACAGGCCTCGTCCAGAGTCACACAGCACAGGTCAGACTCACACCAGAGTGCTGGTGTCTACTCATGCCATTTCTCCCTGCACTGGGCCACTCTTGGAGGGCTGGGTGGAGGGCTGCTGACTGCTGCCTTGGAAAGTCCTCAGGGGAACTGGAGAAAGGGTCTCTGTCGAGGGCTCTTCTCAGCTGGGTCAGTCAGGATCCCCAACCCCAGAGAGCCTGACCTCATGTGGGTGAGAGAACAAATAGCGACGTGACATCATTGTGTCCACTGAGGCAGTGAGCGCCCAGTGATCCCCCTTGCTCAGCTGTGAGGAGCTGCCAGGCAGCAAAGGCTCGAGCATCTTGTAGCCATGACTGTAGGTGCTTCCGGTCCCTGCACGGGGCCATCGCAGGCTCTGTCCTGGCGCCCGGATTCTGTTGTCATTCTCCAGTCAAACCTTGGATCTGTCTCCAGAGGAATGTGGGCATAGAGTGACAGCTCATGTGCACGCACAGTTACACACACTCAGGATGTGAACGTTTACCGTAGAGAACTCAGATTAGCGTGGTCGTCTGCTCTCGCGCCTCCAGCTGACTGACTGCCATAAGTCAGAGGTCAGGGACACAAGGCTGCCCGCTGACGGCAGGGTGGGGGCCGTGGAGGGAGCCTCCCACAGTCCCGGGGCGGTGAGCACTGAGGGAATGGTGTGCTCCCCTGCCCTACTGAGGATGTCTAGCCAGGGTACGAGAAAGTTACAGACTACCTCTGGCACATAGAGGTACACATCTCAAGTGTGTGGGGAGTGCCCTTTCCAGAATCGGTCATGAAAGCAGGGAAGCAAAGATGTGTGCTAGAAAGGCAAGGTGAGAGGAGGAGGACATTCCAGGGGCTGTGAAGACAGCGTGGGTTGTGTAGTGAGTGTTGGCCGGGGACGGCCGGGGACGGTGTACCTCATGGAGGAACACTGAGTGTAGCGTGGTGGCCCCCCCAGCAGTGGGCAGCCCTGCCCTCAGCAATGGGCTCTGAGGTTTGGAGGGGAGTAAGAATTGTCTGGCTAAAGGGGGACAGAGAGAGGGCGGTGGAGGGACGCAGAGGAGCCCTCTATCCTGGGGAGGGCTGAGCCAGGAAAAGGTCTGGGGGCTGGAGGTGCCTCGTCGGGGCCATTGACAAGACCAAACCCAGAACTCTCTTCTGGTGTCTCTGTCGAGAGGTGGATGGGGTGGAGTGGGGTGGGACCGGAAGACCTGACCCTCTTCTCTCCCCCTCAGGTTACATTCCTTTTGGAACGCCAATTGTAAGTATGACCTTCAAAGGGTTTTCTTTTCTAAAACATTTTTTAATGTGTAACTTTACATCATTGCTCATAAATATTTGAGCTGTTGATTTAGCATACATTCCTGGAGGGGAATTATCAGATAAAGTGGCATGTAAGTCTTTTTAATTCTCTTTGACGCGTATTGTCAAATTTCTTTCCATAAAGGCGTGCGTGCCGATATGCACTCAACACAGAGCCTCGAAGTGCCTTTCTCCCTGCACGCTCCCATCCCGAGTATCGTCACTAGGACGTGCTAGTTACAGGGAAGTTTCCCCCAAAGCTTAGGAAGTCAGAAAATAAGCACGCCTTCTAAAACCTAAAGTTTAAAGTGAGAAAGGATTCAGTATTCTTTTTGCTTAGTTTTGGAATCAGGGTTAAGTTTGCTCTTTTTAAAAAAATGTATGTATTAGAGCGAAACTAATGTACAGGAAGTTGCACTCATCCTAAATGTAGCGTGGTAAGTTTTCACAAAGCAAGCACGTGCAAGTAGCGCTCACTTAAGTAGATTTCAAGCATTAGCGGCATCTCAGGAACCTCTCCTGCACCCCTCTTTCCCACAGGGAATCACTTTTCTGACTTCCTTCACTGTGTTCCATGGCCAATCCTGAATTTTTTATAAATGGAATCATCAGGATGTACCTGTTTTGGTCTGGCTTCTGGAGACTCATCCATATTGTTGCATGGGGTATTAATTCGTTCTTTTCTCGTTGCTGACTGCATCATATCCCCATTGTTATAACTATATCAAAAGGTATTTATCCATCCTGCTTTTGGTGAATATTTGGAGTTCACAACAAACAGTGCGGCTTAGAACATGATTGTACAAGTCTTTTAGAAAATGTTTCCCCTCATTTCTTCTGGATGATACCACAAGGTTAAAGAGAGAACAATGAAAGGCAGTGCGTGATCCTAGAACTGGGGTCAGGCCGGGGGGGAGGGGGTGTGAAACGGTATGTGGTCTCTTGTAAAGTGAAACATAGACTTCCACCCAGTGGGAGCCTTCAACCATGCTTTTAGGCATTTACTTCAAGAGAAATGAATACATGTGTCCACACGAGATCTCTACATAAATGTTTATAGTCACTTTCTTCATATTAGCATAAAACCGAAAACAAGAAAAGAATGACCAACAGAGACTAAAACCATGAGTGAAAAACTGATTGAGAACAGAGTCATTTCCTAGGCTCCAAGTTTCCTATATATTTCGTAGATGTCGTTCCTTCTGTATTTATTTGGGGGCCCCCTCCTGTAAATAAGAGCTTTTCCCTCCTCTGCCTCCCCCTTTAATGTTTCTAAACTGGTCAGTGGTCAGTGCATTCTGCAGTGTATTCAGTTGGTAACAATTCACTTCTGTTATTATTCACTTTGATACACAGCTTGTGCCAAATGTGACGAGTGGTATCCCTTTAAAGCAGCTTCTCTGTCCATCTGACGTGTCCTCCTTATCCTTTGAGAACGTCGATGCTTTTGGCACAATATGTGGCTATTCCGGACTCCTCTTGTAGCTTCTGTGCCCCAGTCCTGGAATCATGCATTTCTCCAGAGAGCTCTTATTCCGTTCAGAGGGGAATGGCATTTGGACACCAAGATCTGAACACGAGGTGTGCTCACTGTTGCCGGAGCGTCGTTGTTTCTAGGCCCTCTTAGCATTCCGAGCTAGGAAATACAACTTCAGAGTGATGAGTTCATGCCAGTAATTCCAATCCAGCATCTTAGAGGTCTTGCCCTCCTCCCATTCCGTAGTTCTCTCTCCCTTCTGCCTGAATGAGAATCCAGCAACCATATCCGTACTCGCTTGTCGGATCTTACACACGAATGAAAGAATTTCGGAATTGCCACACCAACCCTACTCCCCAAAAGTGTACTAAGTGAAACTCAAGACTTCTTTGAAGTTCTTTCCGTTCTTAGAATATATCCTACTGAGAGTATATAGTCGGAGACTTGTGTTCAAAAGTTGTTTGAATTAACGGGTTTCTTCTGTGTGGTTGTGATTTTTTTGATATGCAGTGAGGTTTACTTGTCGTCGTTGGCATTCAGTTTTAGTGGCTTCCCTGTTCTTATTGATTTCTTTTTGGAAACATGTAAAATATTAACATCGTTCAAAAGTCAAAGCTATACAAGAAAGGCATGATAAAATTTCCATTCCCTTCCTTATCCCTTCTCTCTCCTGCCCACCCATCCTCTGTAGGTAAACAATTTCATCCTTCCTATTTCTTTTTGTAAAAATAAGCAGATACAAACATATTTCCCCTTCCTTTTATACAAAAGGTTGCATTCTATGTATACTCTTTGCACAATGTTTTTTCCACTTAATGACATATTCTGGAAATCACGACCCATCAGTTTATAGAGGTCTTCCTCATTCTTTTTTTTAAATAGCTATATGGTAGTCTACTATGTGGAAGTACCATAATTAATTCAGCTAATTTTTTGCATGTGGACATTTAGACTATCTCCACTGTATTGCTATTATGAATAATGCCGGAATGGGTAATCCTGTGCATGTGGTTTTAATACTGTTAGAGATATGTCTTGAGGGTAAATTTCTAATTTCTGTGAGAGGACTAATTAAATAGACGTTTCTGGAAACACTGAGCAGGAAAAAAGAAGATGCAAATAAACATATTAGCAATAAAAAGTACAATAACTATCGATAGAATAGAAATTTAAAAGATCGGAATCCACTGAACGATCTGGGGTAATTAATTTGGAGACCTGGAAGAACAAGACACATCTCTGAGAAAGTATAGCTTCCCAGAGATCACCAAGAGGAAATAGAGAATTTGAATAGACTATGAATAGAGAGAAATTAAATCAGGTGTTTAAAATATATGCACCTTGGGGCGCCTGGGTGGCTCAGTCGTTAAGCATCTGCCTTCGGCTCAGGGCGTGATCCCAGCATTCTGGGATCAAGCCCCACATCAGGCTCCTCCGCTGGGAGCCTGCTTCTTCCTCTCCCACTCCCCCTGCTTGTGTTCCCTCTCTCGCTGGCTGTTTCTCTCTCTCTGTCAAATAAATAAATAAAATCTAAAAAAAAAAGAAAAAGAAAAAAGAAAAAAATAATAAAATATATGCACCAAAGAACAAACAAACAAAACATCACCAATAGACTCCCATAATATTCCAGGTGACTACTCTCAAAAGAATAGCCAAACTCAATTTTCATTAAACTCCTAAAAGAGAATAAAAAAGAGGAAGTGTTCCCCAATTCACCCATGAGGCACTCTGAGACAAATACCAAAGAAGTAAATGGAAGAAAGAAAAATTATAGGCTAATATCACTTATGAAATTACATCTAGAAGTCTAAGTGAAATAATAACAAGTTGATTCCAGCAATGCATTAAAACATGTCATCACCAAATAAGTTTTACCAAGAATTACCAGCAACATTAGAGAATGTATTACTATAGTTCATCACATTAACAAATTGAAGGAGAAATGTGACAATCTTGGTAGATTTAGAAAAATCATTTGATAAAATGAGACATAACTCCATTTATGATTTTTATTTTTAAAAAGAGCAGATTAGCGATCTAATGTTAGAATCATCAGCATCCTCGAGGGGGTGGAGAAAAACAGAGGTCTAGAAGAGATATTTGAACAAATTGTAGCTGAAAACTTCCCTAATCTAGTGAGGGAAACAAACATTCGTATCCAAGAGGCAGAGAGGACCCCTCCCAAGCTCAACCATGACAAACCTACGCCACGTCACGTCATAGTGCAATTCGCAAATATTAGATCCAAGGATACAGTATTGAAAGCGGCCAGGGCAAAGAAATTTCTCACGTACCAAGGCAAAGGCATCAGAATTACGTCAGACCTGTCTACACAGACCTGGAATGAGAGAAAGGGTTGGGGGAGCATTTTTAAAGCTCTTTCAGAGAAAAACATGCAGCCAAGGATCCTTTATCCAGCAAGGCTGTCATTCAGAATTGATGGAGAAATAAAGACATTTCAGAATCGCCAGTCACTAACCAATTTCGTAACCACGAAACCAGCCCTACAGGAGATATTACGGGGGGTTCTATAAAAGTAAAAAGGCCCCAAGAGTGATACAGAACAGAAAGTCACAGCCAATACAAACAAAGACTTTACTGGCAACATGGCAACATTAAAATCATATCTCTCAGTAATCAGTCTTAATGTAAATGGTTTGAACCATCCCATAAAACGCCACAGGGTTGCAGATTGGATAAAAAGAAATGACCCATCCATTTGCTGTCTACAAGAGACTCATTTCAAACCCAAAGATGCATTCAGACTGAGAGTAAGGGGATGGAGTACCATCTTTCACGCAAATGGACCTCAAAAGAAAGCTGGGGTAGCAATTCTCATATCAGATAAATTGGATTTTAAACTACAGACTATAGTTAGAGATGCAGAAGGGCACTATATTATTCTTAAGGGAAGTATTCAACAAGTGGATATGACAATTATAAATATATATGCCCCCAACAGGGGAGCAGCAAGATACACAAGCCAACTCTTAACCAGAATAAAGAGACATATAAATAAAAATACATTAATAGTAGGGGACCTCAACACTCCACTCTCAGAAATAGACAGAACACCCTGGCAAAAACTAAGCAAAGAATCAAAGGCTTTGAATGCCATACTCGACGAGTTGGACCTCATAGATATATATAGAACACTACACCCCAGAACCAAAGAATACTCATTCTATTCTAATGCCCATGGAACATTCTCAAGAATAGACCATGTTCTGGGACACAAAACAGGTCTCAACCGATACCAAAAGATTGAAATTATCCCCTGCATATTCTCAGACCACAACGCTCTGAAATTGGAACTCAACCACAAGGAAAAATTTGGAAGAAACTCAAACACTTGGAGACTAAGAACCATCCTGCTCAGGAATGACTCGATAAACCAGGAAATCAAAAATCAAATTAAACAATTTATGGAGACCAATGAGAATGAAAATACAACAGTCCAAAACCTATGGGATACTGCAAAGGCAGTCCTAAGGGGGAAATACATAGCCATCCAAGCCTCACTCAAAAGAATAGAAAAATCTAAAATGCAGTTTTTATATTCTCACCTCAAGAAGCTGGAACAGCAACAGAGGGACAGGCCTAATCCACGCACGAGGAAGCAGTTGACCAAAATTAGAGCTGAAATCAATCAAGCAGAAACCAGAAGTACAGTAGAGCAGATCAACAGGACTAGAAGCTGGTTCTTTGAGAGAATCAATAAAATTGACAGACCACTGGCAAGACTTATCCAAAAGAAAAGAGAAAGGACCCAGATTATTAAAATTATGAATGAAAAAGGAGAGGTCACGACGAACACCATTGAAATTGGAAGGATTATTAGAAATTTTTATCAACAGCTATATGCCAATAAACTAAGCAATCTGGAAGAGATGGAATCCTTCCTGGAAACCTATAAACTACCAAGATTGAAACCGGAAGAAATTGATTCCTTAAACAGGCCAATTAATTATGAAGAAATTGAGTCAGTGATAAACAACCTTCCAAATAACAAAACTCCAGGCCCGGACGGTTTTCCTGGGGAATTCTACCAAACATTCAAAGAAGAAATAATACCTATTCTCCTAAAGCTATTTCAAAAAATAGAAACAGAAGGAAAGCTACCAAACTCATTCTATGAGGCCAATATTACCTTGATCCCCAAACCAGGCAAAGACCCCCTCAAAAAGGAGAATTACAGACCGATTTCCCTAATGAATATGGACGCCAAAATCCTCAACAAGATACTTGCTAATAGAATCCAACAGTACATTAAAAGGATTATCCATCACGATCAAGTGGGATTCATACCTGGGATGCAAGCGTGGTTCAATATTCGCAAATCAATCAGCGTGATACATCATATCAACAAGAAAAGACTCAGGAACCATATGATCCTCTCAATCGATGCCGAAAAAGCATTTGACAAAATACAGCATCCTTTCCTGATTAAAACCCTTCAGAGTGTAGGAATAGAAGGTACATTTCTCAATCTCATAAAAGCCATCTATGAAAAGCCTACTGCAAATATTATTCTCAATGGGGAAAAGCTGGAAGCCTTTCCCTTAAGATCAGGAACTCGACAAGGATGCCCACTCTCGCCACTATTATTCAACATAGTACTAGAAGTCCTTGCAACAGCAATCAGACGACAAAAAGGGATCAAAGGTATTCAAATTGGCAAAGAAGAAGTCAAAATGTCTCTCTTTGCAGATGACATGATACTCTATATGGAAAACCCAAAAGAAGCCACTCCCAAACTATTAGAAGTTATAGAGCAATTCAGTAACGTGGCGGGATACAAAATCAATGCTCAGAAATCAGTTGCATTTCTATACACGAATAACGAGACCGAAGAAAGAGAAATTAGGGAATCCATCCCATTTACAATAGCACCAAAAACCATACGTTACCTTGGAATTAACTTAACCAGAGACGTAAAGGACCTATATTCTAGAAACTATAAATCACTCTTGAAAGACATTGAGGAAGACATAAAAAGATGGAAAGATATTCCATGCTCATGGATTGGAAGAATTAACATAGTTAAAATGTCCATGCTACCCAGAGCAATCTACACTTTCAATGCTATCCCGATCAAAATACCGAGGACATTTTTCAAAGAACTGGAACAAATAGTCCTTAAATTTGTATGGAAACAGAAAAGGCCCCGAATCTCCAAGGAACTGTTGAAAAGGAAAAACAAAGCTGGGGGCATCACAATGCCGGATTTCGAGCTGTACTACAAAGCTGTGATCACAAAGACAGCATGGTACTGGCACAAAAACAGACACATAGACCAATGGAACAGAATAGAGAGCCCAGAAATGGACCCTCGGCTCTTTGGGCAACTAATATTTGATAAAGCAGGAAAAAACATCCGGTGGGAAAAAGACAGTCTCTTCAATAAATGGTGCTGGGAAAATTGGACAGCTACATGCAAAAGAATGAAACTTGACCACTCTCTCACACCATACACAAAAATAAACTCCAAATGGATGAAAGACCTCGATGTGAGACAGGAATCCATCAAAATTCTAGAGGAGAACATAGGCAGCAACCTCTACGACATCGGCCAAAGCAACCTTTTTCATGACACATCCCCAAAGGCAAGAGAAACAAAAGATAAAATGAATTTATGGGACTTCATCAAGATTAAAAGTTTCTGCACAGCCAAGGAAACAGTCAGAAAAACTAAGAGGCAGCCCACGGAATGGGAGAATATATTTGCAAATGACACTACAGATAAAGGACTGGTATCCAAGATCTACAAAGAACTTCTCAAACTCAATACACGAGAAACAAATAAACAAATCAAAAAATGGGCAGAAGATATGAACAGACACTTTTCCAATGAAGACATACAAATGGCTAACAGACACATGAAAAAATGTTCAAAATCATTAGCCATCAAGGAAATTCAAATCAAAACCACACTGAGATACCACCTTACGCCAGTTAGAATGGCAAAAATAGACAAGGCAAGAAACAACAATTGTTGGAGAGGATGTGGAGAAAGGGGATCCCTCCTACATTGTTGGTGGGAATGCAAGTTGGTACAGCCACTCTGGAAAACAGTGTGGAGGTCCCTTAAAAAGTTAAAAATTGAGCTACCCTATGATCCAGCCATTGCACTACTGGGTATTTACCCCAAAGATACAGACGTAGTGAAGAGAAGGGCCATATGCACCCCAATGTTCATAGCAGCAATGTCCACAATAGCTAAATCGTGGAAGGAGCCGAGATGCCCTTCAACAGATGACTGGATTAAGAAGTTGTGGTCCATATATACAATGGAATATTACTCAGCTATCAGAAAGAACGAGTTCTCAACATTTGCTGCAACATGGACGGCACTGGAGGAGATAATGCTAAGTGAAATAAGTCAAGCAGAGAAAGACAACTATCATATGATTTCTCTCATCTATGGAACATAAGAACTAGGATGATTGGTAGGGGAAGAAAGGGATAAAGAAAGGGGGGGTAATCAGAAGGGGGAATGAAACATGAGAGACTATGGACTATGAGAAACAAACTGAGGGCCTCAGAGGGGGGGGGGGGGGGGAATGGGATAGACCGGTGATGGGTAGTAAGGAGGGCACGTATTGCATGGTGCACTGGGTGTTATACGCAACTAATGAATCATCGAGCCTTACATTGGAAACTGGGGATGTACTGTATGGTGACTAACATAATATAATAAAAAATCATTAAAAAAAAAGAGCAGATTAGATTAATAATAGAGGTCTATTAAAAAAATAAAATCCCAACCCCAAAGCAAGCACCATTCTTAAAGATGAAACAGATAAAGGTAAATTCTTAATGTCTGGAACAGGGTAAGAATACCCAATATCCAACATTTTCCTGGAAGACTAACAAACACAGTAAGACATGAAAAAATAAATAAGTAGTAATAGGATTGGAAAGGAGGAAACAAAATCATTCACGAGGATAAGCAAACTATTAGAACTACTAGTTTTAAAAGCTCTCTGGATGTAAGAGCAGTATGCAAAAAATGGTTAAAAAAATTGTGGGAGGCCCATGAACCTATAAAAAACATCTAGAATATGATATATATATTTTAAAAAGACAGCATTTACAGTAGCACTTAAAACTATAAGCTACTGTAGCAACACTTTTCTAGGTATGTCTCCTGAGATAAGGGAAACAAAAGCAAAAATAAACTATAGGGACTACATCAAAATAAAAAGTTTCTGCATAGTGAAGGAAACCAACAAAACAAAAAGACAACCTACCAGATGGGAGAACATATTTGCAAATGATAAATCCGATAAGGTGTTGATATCCAAAATATATAAAACACTGACATGACACAACACCAAAAACCAAGTAATCCAATTAAAAAATGGGCAGAGGACCTGAATAGACATTTTTATAAAGAAGACATACAGACGGCCAACAGACATGTGAAAAGATGCTCAACATCACTCATCGTCAGGGAAGTGGAAATCAAAACCTCAATGAGATATCACCTCACACCTGTCAGAATGGCCAGAATTAAAAAGATGAAATAACAAGTGTTGGTGAGGATGTGGAGAAAAAGGAACCCTCGTGCCCTGTTGGTGGAAATATAGACGGGAGCAGCCACTGCAGAAAACGGTGTGGAGGTTCCTCAAAAAATTAAAACTTGAATTACCGTATGATCCAGTAATTCTCTTTATCCAAAGAAAATGAAAGCACTAATTCAAAAAGATACACGCAGTCCTATGTTTATTGCCTCATTATTTACAATAGCCAAGATATGGAAGCAATTCAAGTGTCCATCCATAGATGAATGGGTAAGGAAGATGAATGTATATATATATATGTGTGTGTGTGTGCGTATACACACACACACACACACACACACACACACACACACACACACCATGGAACATTATTCAGCCATAAAAAGGATGAGATCTTGCCATTTTTGACAACATGGGCAGACCTAGAAAGTATTATGCTAAATGAAATAAGTCAGACAGAGAAAGACAAATACCATACAATTTCACTTGTATGTGGAATCTAAAAAAAACAAAGCAAGGGCGCCTGGGTGGCTCAGTCGTTAAGCGTCTGCCTTCGGCTCAGAGCGTGATCCCGGTGTTGTGGGATCGAGCGCCACATCAGGCTCCTCCGCTGGGAGCCTGCTTCTTCCTCTCCCACTCCCCCTGCCTGTGTTTCCTCTCTCGCTGGCTGTCTCTCTCTCTGTCAAATAAATAAACAAAATCTTTAAATAATAATAAATAAATAAATAATTAAAAAAACAAATGAATAACAAACAGCAGAAGCAGACTTATAAATATAGAGAACAAACTGATTGTTAGCCAGAGGGAAGGGGGTGGGGGATGGGCAAAATGGGTGAAGGGGAACCGAAGATACAGACTTCCAGTTAGGGAATGAGTAAGTCATGGGAATAAAAGGTACAGCGTAGGGAATAGAGTCAATGGTATTGTAATAGTGTTGCATGGTGACAAATGGTAGCATCTTTCTCTCTCTCTTTCACTCATGCATGCACAAATATCCCTGATTCAGTGAATATTGTCTTGAATTCTACTCCATCTCATATCAATATTTCTATTCCAGTTTTGTTTATTTGCCTTGTAAATCATTGCCTACACCTTTATATGAGTGACATTTAATTTCTGTGTCGTCTTGTAGTGTATGTCTCCTGAAAAACTATATCTGAATTTTACTTCTTCGCCCAGTTTGAGAAAGAGTTTTTAATTTTAATAGTAAGTGGAACCCGTCCATATTTGTTCCGTCCCTGGTTATTGTGACCGCTTATCCCAGCCATCAAGCAGTTGGTTAGTTGGTTTGTTTATTAAGCTTTGCTGTTGTTTCCACTTCTTTTCCTGATTTGTGCTAGAGTGATCTTTTCCACAGTCCTTTGGTTTCTTAAGTAGTTTGGAAGGGGAAACATCCTACTTTTCTCTAATTACTATTCATCTGTAATATCTTACATACTGGTTCCATTATATTTACCCTATCAATATCAATAATTGAATAATAAATATGACCTTCTCAACCCTCCCCACATAGGAAGTGACTTTTCTTTTAAAAGATTCACTTATTTATTTTAGAGAGAGAGTGTGTGTGGGCACGTGAGTTGGGGGAGGGGTAGAGGGAGAGCGTCTTCAAGCAGACTCCCCGCTGAGTACAGAGCACAACTTGGGGTGCTATTCCATAACCCGTGAGATCATGACCTGCGCCACCCAGGTGCCCTGGGAAGAGACTTTTAACTTACCATTTTACTCCACTCTCTACCATTTTACCCATACACACCTGCCAAGATTTTGGAAATAATTTGAAATTTCATCAGATTTTTTAAAGCAAGGATGCTTAATTAAAACCTGTTTGAAACTTCGCAATTATTTAGGCTGTGTGTGTGTGTGTGTGTGTGTGTGTGTGTGTGTATTCTATGTTTGGCTGAAGCACTTCTTTGAATAATATTCAGAGTGTGTGGGTAATATACTTTTTGAGTCCTTGCATATCTGGAAACATCTTTTTTTTCTCTCTCATACATGAACAATAGTTGGCCTGATTCTCTTTTTCTTTGTAGGTAAACCTCCCCCACTCCCTTTGGGATCCTTTGGCATTTTTTTCTCTTTATCTTTGGAGCTCAGAAATATCCTCAGGATTAAAAAAAAATCTCTGTATATTTTATAAAATTATACAAGTAATACATGAATATGTTCTTTGGAATTCAAAAATACCACCAAGACTTTTTTAAAGAATATTTTAAAAGTTATACAAGTAATGCATGAATATGTTCTCTCAGCTCCGAATTCAAACAATGCAAAAAACGTGGACATTCCCCTGACAAGGCTCAACCCCAAATCTGCTTCCAGAAGTAACCTCTGTTAGAACGTTGGTGTGAACTTTTAGGCTTTTTTCTAGGTATTTGCATACATAAGAATCATCATTTAAACATTCTTTTCTGTTTTGTATTTTTTCCATTAAAAAATGTAACAGTATACTTATTTATCTACAATTAGCTTATTACACTTAGCAGTTTGCCTACATAACGATCTGCTTCATTCATTCATTTCTTCCTGCTGAGTAGTGTTCTCTCCCCTAGTGATGAATTTCTGTTGTTTCTGATTATTTGCTATTAGAAATAACAGTGCTGTGAAAAATCCTTGTGAACTTTTTGGACAAATATGAAGACTGCTCAAAGGCCCATTCTAGAAAGTGAGTTTGCTGTGTAGATGGCTATGCCCATTTACATTTTTGATAGCTATTGCCAAATTTCCTTTCAGGAAAGCTATATTTCACTGCACCTTAGTAACAATGGTATTTGTATTTTTAGACTTTTTTCTATGCCAACCCAATGGAAGAAAGGTAGCCTCTCCCTATGGTTTTAATTTTTATTTCCCTGAATACCAAAAAGATTGTGCTTCTTTTCATCTATTTATTTACATTTATATTTCCTCTTCTGTGAATTACCTGTCCATTCTTCAATTAGTTGTGTTTTCCTAATTGATTTGTAAGAGTTCTTTATATATTTGGATAATAATCCTTTGAATTATATACATTGCAAATCTCTTCTCCCAGCTATTTCTCCTTCACTCTTTGGTGTCTTTGTTGTGGAAACTTTTAAATATTGATATTTTTAAATATAATGATCTTCCCAGGGCGCCTGGGTGGCTCAGTCAGTTGAGCGTCTGACTCTTGATTTCAGCTCAGGTCATGATTTCAGGGTCCTGAGATTGAGCCCTGGGTCGGCTCCGAGCTCAGCTCAGAGTCTGCTTGGGATCCTCTCTCTTCCTCTCCCTCTTCTCCTTCCTCCCCATGCTCTCTGTCTTTCGCTCTAAAATAAATAAATAAGAGGCACCTGGGTGGCTCAGTCAGTTAAGCGTCTGCCTTCAGCTCAGGTCATGATCCCAGGGTCCTGGGATCCAGTCCTGCATCGGGCTCCATGCTCAATGGGGAGCCTGCTTCTCCCTCTGCCTGCCACTCCCCCTGCTTGTGATCTCTCTCTCTCTCTCTGACAAATAAATAAAATCTTTAAAAATATATATAATGACCTTTCCTTGGATTGGTTTTGAGTCCTGTCCCTCCTTTTCACCTCCATCTCCTTTATTAAAATAAACAGATTTGTGAGAGTCGTTTCCAGGAATCAGCTCCAGGATCTATTTATCAATCCTTCTATTTTCATCTCCTAACTTATTCATTTCTGGTTTTGTTTTTATGTCTTTTTCCCTCTTTTCCTTGGTGTGTTTGTGGGGTTTTTTGTTGTTGTTTTGGTTTTACTTTTTTACTTTTTACCTTGAATACTTTATTTATTCGCATTCTTTCTTTCTAATAAAAGTGCTTGGGGCTGTGAATTTGCTTCTGAGTATATCTAAAACCTGACTGTATCTAATATGTGGTTGTATATAGTGATCTGTATTTTTATTTTCTAAATGTGTTTGAAGTTATAGTTTTGAATCATCTTTAATCAATTCGATAGTCAGAAGAACACATTTTATTTTTTTTAAGATTTTATTTATTTATTTAGAGAGCGAGCAAAAGTGGTGGGGAGGGGCAGAGGGAGAGGGAGAGAGAGAATCTCAAATCAGACTCCATGCTGAGTGCAGAGCCTGACCCGGGGCTCGATCTCACAACCCTGAGATCATGACCTGAGTCAAAATCAAGAGTGAGATGCTTCACTGACGGAGCCACCCAGGTGCCCCCAGAAGAACACATTTTAAATCACAAGTGATTGGCCTTTTTAAAACGTATTCTTTTGTCAATATTTTCTACTTTGTTGTATTTTGTTATGACCTCTACAGTTCTGCCATTGAGATGTATTGTGGGTTTCTTTGTAGCATACTATATGCTTAGACCAGTTAGGATTAGGACCATCTCCATATTAAAAAGTTCAAAATAACAGTGGTTTAAACAAAATAATTTATTACTCTCTCATGTCAAAGAATTTTAGAGGTAGAAGGATCCCCATAATGCTACCAGGAACCCAGACTTCCATTTCTCTACACCATTCTCAATGCTGTCTTCTGTCATCAGAATCACCTCATAACCCAATATGGTTGTCAGAGTTCCAGCCATCACATCTACATTACAGGGAGGAGAAAGATAGAAGGATGTACTTCCCAAATGAGTCAGTTCCCTTTAAGGAGACTTCTTCAAAGTCTCACGCAACAGTTCTGTTTACATTTCATGTAGAATCCCCCAATTATAGGGATTCTGTTACTAAGAAAGAGGGAAGATGGCTAATATATAGGCAAGAAGAATCTGCCATAGTAATTTTAATAAATATTTCATCAACATTTGAAAAAGAAAAATACATCACTTAGCAATATCATCTCTTTACCAAGCCAGAGAAATTGAATTTGGGACTCATTTCCCCATAAGAGGCCAAATGGACCCTTACTTATACAATTAATGGCTGCCATTAACTGGGATGAAGTAGTTAACCCAAGGGACACCAGCACTGTCTCTGGTTCACAAGGTGTATTTTTTTTTAAAGATTATTTATTTATTTGATGGAGAGAGGGAGAGCACAAGCAGGGGAGCGGCAGGCAGAGGGAGAGGGAGAAGCAGACTCCCTGCCGAGCAGGGAGCCTGATGCAGGACTTGATGCCAGGACCCTGGGATCATGACCTGAGCCAAAGGCAGAAGCTTCACTGACTGAGCCACCCTGGCGCCCTCAGAAGATGTTATTGATGACACCCCATCATTTTCTACTCTCTTCTTCCTACCCAAGCAAGTCAGTTATTTCAGGGTCAGTAGAGCCTTGCAGGCATCCTGGGAACGTGGGTGCTGTCCCCTCTTGTGTGGTTCAGGGGTTTACTGCTGAAGCAGATGCTCTGAATGTCCTCGGAGGACAAATCCTCTCCCAGCCTGGAGCAAACATCCCTCTGTGAATAAATGTGTAGGGTATGAGAATAGGGTGCCCTGGCCCTGAGATCCTAGGGACACTTGATGGAGGTGAACGGGCAGCATGAGCTCCGGCATCTCCCAACAGGCCTCAGTGGCAGCCAGGGTCAAAATGACAATGCTCACCTAGCCCCACTTCCTAGTCCCAAATATTCACATCCCGGCATTCAGAATAGCTGGCCCAGGTCCTGTGAGGAGTCGTTGGACGGGGAGAACCGGTAGCCTTCTATCTTGGCACTTTAATGCAGGTAAGCAATGAGAGGGCTTACGGCCCCATTCCTTCCTGGGCCACCGCCTTGCCCCTCGTGGAAGGAGCTCTGTGGTTGTCCCAGCCCTTCTACCAGAGCCTGGCTCCCACTGGCCACCTCAGCTCCCCTAGACGCCCCCCCCCCATCGCCTGGTAGCACTGAACATCTCAGCAAATGCCTGGTCTGAAGGGGAGTGAAGGTTCCAGTCCACACCTTAGGGAAGCCCCTGGTGTGACAGAGTGAGTAAGAAATATATACATGCAGAAGCCACTAAAGTGCTTACCAAAATAGAAATGGGGTGCTGGCGAATGTGCTAGCAACTGGGTCCCTGAGCGATGAAGGGAAGGGGTGATTAAGGCTGGCAGATGCCTCAGCTGAGATGCTTCTGGAAACAACATCCACGCTTCCTGCCTAGGTGAGCATCCCGGTCTCGACCCCCGTGCGGTTCCCGCCTTGCCTGAGAGTAACCCCGCCCCCACCCTGCTCACTCTTCAGAGCTCAGGAGAAACGAGCTGGTTTTCTCCCAGAGGCTGGTGCCAGTTTAGTCAGCAGATTTCACAGATCCACTGGCACCCATGTAGTGTCTTATTTTAAGCTTAACATTTGAAGATGGGAACTTTTCCCCCTTTGGTGTGTGGCAAAGAGATCCCAATTTATACATAAGCACGGTGGCTAAGCCAGTGCCCCAAGGCTGTTCCCGAGGCTGGTGCGGTTCATGGCACCTCTCCTTCGGGTACCTTCCCAAAAGAACCCCGCCAACCGTGGCTGCTTGTAACTGGCAGTTCTGTCCCAGGTTTCCACTAAGCGGTGTGCGACCCCGTCCCTTCCGTGCACACGTGGCCGGGGAGAGGCAGGGCCGCTGTGGCGGTCCCCCTTCTATCCTCTCCGCGTTTCCCCAGTGGCCAGCCCGTACCCTGCACCCTTGGCTATCAGAATGTCTCACATGCCAGGACCTGGGTTTCTCTTGTGGGCCTGGGCTCCTCCCAGGGGCTCTCTGTGCCTCCCTCCTCTGCTCTGAGCTCCTCCTGACACTGCTGTCCTCCTCTCCCCTCCCCCTGTCACTTTTGAACCCTTGAAACTCAAGGCCCCAAGCCCCCATATCCAGCTGGGAGACCGAGGAGGGCAGACCGGAGAATCCAGTCAGTGTGTCCAGGGGCCTTGCGTTACATCCAAACCAGATCCCCGTCATGGGACATTCAGAGCTGGGATTCTATACGCTGAGCCCTGTGGGTTTTAACACCGCAGATGTGCATGTGGACTTAGAAACCTCCGGAGGTGCCGGTGTGGGTCACTTCGTCTCCGGGGGGGAGGGGTAGACCACGGAGGGTTCACTTTGCGTGAGGATTTGGCTGTGTCCCAGAACCTTCCTGGTGTCTCCCTACCCTCCTCATCCCAGACTCTGCTTTTTCACACATTTAAATGCCAATCACAATTTTCTTCCTGGCCTACCTCCATTGTAAGCCGCCACCAGTCAGTTGGGCCAGGTTTATACCCTACAAGAGGTGTTGCTCAGTTAAGCTAGAATTGACCGGTCAGGGGCAAACATTCACTTGACAAAAGATAGTCTCTGTAACTGGCCGGGATCCTTTAAATAGCACCTCTCATGCGCTGAAGTGTTACTTT
The DNA here is from genome assembly GCF_017311325.1 of Ursus maritimus. Taxonomy (NCBI): domain Eukaryota; kingdom Metazoa; phylum Chordata; class Mammalia; order Carnivora; family Ursidae; genus Ursus; species Ursus maritimus. The sequence continues at coordinate 48,449,487 of NW_024426774.1, forward strand.
TCAGATCGTTAGCCACATAAATCAGAAGATGGAGACAAAGTAGAAGGAAAAAACAGGCAAATTGTTGAGCACTGGGGCCCGTGGCAGGTCTTTCAAAAATGAAGAGGAGCATTTTAGAATTGAGTGAGTCAGTACGGAGGAACCGGGTATGGTGCCAGGGGACTGTCACTTCACCAGTGAGGACTCCCAGGTATGTGATAAGCGAACGCTGATGTTCTCACCCCTCTGAAGCTTCTGGAAGCTCTCGAGAAAGACTTTAAACAGATTCTTACTACTGAGATGAATACTGCAAAGAAGGCAGGCCGAGTGCTGGGGGAGCGTAGGACAGGGGACCTAACTCATCTTGAGGGCAGGGAGGGCTTCCTGGAGGAAGTGACAGCGGAGCTGAAACCTGGAGGGTGAGGAGAGATTAGCCGCGTAGAGGTGGGGTAGAGGTGACAGGGACAGTTGCTGGACCCCGTGCTGTACTCTGTGCTCATGCCCTGAGGTGTCACCACCCCATTGTTTTGACACACTGTTTCCTCTCTGGATTTTCTGTACTATTAAAACATCTTTCTCCTATCCCTCGAGTCAGTTTTGCATGGGCAGCAGCCAAAGACATGGGGGCTGCTCTGTTCTCTCTTTCTGAGCCCCACTATGACAGGACGCAGAATTGTGACCAGCGGCCTTGCTCCCCTGTCTTCAACTTCAGCTGTTCCCGGCCCACCTCTGGCCAAGCAGCTCGGGATATTTGGTGGTGCCTGTCTCCCTGATCGAGACCTTATCTCTCTGCAGAGGTTAGAATACTCTGATGGAGGAGTCCTGGAGTAAAGTTGTGATTTTTCTTGTGGGCCAGTTGCCATGTGGGTGCTGTTGGCCCCATTCTGGATTCTGTCCTGAGACAAGGCTCGGGCACAAAGTGCCCTTCTTCCCGGACTGGCCGGGGCAGCCCCGGAGCTGGGCTGTTGGTCACCAGGTGGAATGATAACGTAGGCTGCTCAGGAACCAACATCACTAGTGAAGACATAGTTCAAGTGTGTTCATAATGGTGCAGAATTTTGGACCACAAAGCACAGCATATTCACTCTTCACCTATGGCAACCCCTGTATTAGACAGCTATTGCTACGACAGTGCTGTGTAACAAACATCCGCAGAATTTCCATGGCAACCATAAGCATTTATTCTTAGGGCTCTGCGATTACCTGGGGTTCAGCTGGTCTCCACTGTGCTTGACAGAGGCAGTCCTGCTTCTCACCGCAGGTCTGGGGTCAACTGGGAGTCAGCCCCCACAGCTGCGCTTTGCTTCCCATGCCTCTCACCCTCCTTGGACCAGGACACTAGTCAGGGTGTGTCTCCTCATGGCCATGTTAGATGCATAAGACGGCCCACAGAAACATGGGTGCCCTCTGAGGCCTGAGCTGGCATGCTGCCACATCCTCCCACATGTGCCTGGCCACAGCAAGAAGTATAGCCAAGCAATGCCCAGAGTGTGGAAATACATTCTTCCCATGGCAAGGGTATGAATGCAGGGAGGAGTCAAGACTCGGGACAAAAGCTCAATCTGCCACTCTCTCCAGAGGCCCACACCCCCATGCAATTCGGACTTTAATAAAAGGAGTAAGGAAGAAATGGCTGGTGGTGGTCACGGTCACAGTCCATCATAGATCTTTTCCCTGACCAAGAATTCATGTTCTTTTTTTTTTTTTTTAAGAATTTTTAAGATTTTATTTATTTATTTTAGAGGGGAGGAGGAGCAGAGGGAGAGGGACAGAGTAGACTCTGCACTGAGCATGGAGCCTGATGCGGGGCTTGATCCCACAACCCTGAGATCATGACCTGAGCCAAAATCAAGAGTCAGATGCTTAACCGACTGAGCCACCCAGGCGCCCCCAAGATTTAATGTTCTTAATAATGAATTAGCAATATTCTTCTAGTACATACAGCACAGTGCGGGCCCAGCTTTGTGCTGAGGACTTTGGGGGACATCAGAGAGAAAAGCCCTGACTCTACCTTCAGGAGCTCACTGTCCTTTGAAGGACGAGGCTCGTGTTCAAAGACCAGATGGGGACAAGATGATGCTCAATTATGTAATGCAGATTGTGGCGTTCGGAGAAAGGAGAGACCAGCAAAATCTAGGAAAGAATGAGCTAGGAGGGGAAGAACGGTACTGACACTGTATACCTAACGAGTACTTGCTGTACACCAGACACTGGACCGAATTCTTTCCACGCCCTGCCTCCCCCATGGCCATCAGAGAGGTACCAGGGTGGTCGCCATTTAACAGATGAAAAAAAAATGGAGGCACGAAGAGCTCAAGTAACTAGTGCGCGGTCACATGGCTGGTAAATACTAGCACCAGGCTTTGAGTCCAGCTCTTTCTGTGACCAGAGCCTGCATGATAATCACCAGGGCCCATGGCCGGCCACTTGAGGGGAAGGGAGGCAGCAAAAGTGGACAGATGTGTGAAGAGGACAGCTGCCAGGGGGCGGGAGCTGCGGAGGGGACCCCAGCCGTGGTATGAACTATAAATGGGAGCAAAGATAGGATGTGCGATTTGGCCAAGGTCCTGCAGCAAGATAGGGTGGAGGCTGGGCTGGAAATTCTGGCTGTTGGCTCTCCTTCCACTCTCCCTGGTACCAGCCGTTTTCTGGGCTCTCTCCACCCGTCTGCGCGGCCACGCCTGAAGCGTTTCCCTCTTGGAAGAGGTGCAATCCACTGGCATTGAAGCCGGGTGGACTGGCTCCCTCTCTCTCTCCATCTCTTTCCTCCTTTCCCCTGCCATGTTCTGGAAAGGGCAGCGTGGGGGAATGTGGGCAGGTTGCACCAGAGATATACATCTGAGAACTGAAGGAACATTTATTTTTAATTCCGACTTAAAAAGAAAAAAGGAAGTTATAAAATATCTGCTCTTGCTCCTGGGACTGTGCAGATGGCTCTGCGTGTTGCCTAATAGGGAATGGGGCTGGCACCCATGTGCTCCTGGCCCCGGCAGCCTGACTGTAGGACCCGGAAAGTGGGATCCCTGCTCCCCTTGCCTCAGCCTCAGATGGTTCCCTTGGGCCCCGTTTGGGGACACAGTGCAGCATGGCTTTCCACCGCCTCTAACCTCACCCTCCCCAGGTCTGCTGATTCTTCAAACCTCCTCCTTTATTGAGACCAGTCTCTTGGCTGTTCCTGCTCCCGTGAGCGTGCACACTTCCCACCCCCCAACGCACACGCACACACACGCATGCACACCTCAGCTCCATCCCACCGCCTCCTTCCGGAGATAGCCATAGCGCACTGATCTCTCCTTCCTGAGCTCCGGTTTGGATGTTTGCATTTATCAAGTTGACATACCCAAGTACCTGAGTAAACCATCTGGTCATTTTCATGCCCAGATGTTATAAAGGATATTCTCCTACGTTTTCCTGTTTGGTCTTTGTGCTTATTGTGGTTAGGGGCCATATACTCCTCTCTTCCCGTGTTCTCCATTGAGAGCACCATGGAACTCGGTGCATAGAGGACGCTTGGAAATGGGCATGGAGTGTGACGCTTCCTTTGTGCTCAGGTGAATGAGCTGGAAAAGGAACCCCTCAAATCAGAGAGTTGGAACCCTTAAGCCAGAAATCAGGAGACCTTTCTGACTTTCTCTAGCTTGCTGCGAAGCCTTGGGCAAATCAGTGAATTTTTCTAAGCCTCAGTTTCCCCGTTTGTAAAATATAGAATGTAATCTCTATTTCGTCTGAGCCCCAGAGTTGTGATAAGGATCATGGTAACATGATGTAACATTGTGTGTCAACTACACTCACATTTAAAAAAAAAGATCATGGTAAGTGACATAGGGGAAATGCTTAGCAAAATCAATCAATCGATCGAGCAATCTCTTTAAGAACACATAAGGAGCCAGAGGTGCCCAGCATGAGTGTCAGGCCCGTGGTAGAGCAGGAGGTTGGGACAGGAGGCTGGTCAGGATTGGCCAACAAGGAGAAAAGCTCACAGGTTACAAGCTGTGTGTGTGTGTAATAGTAGCCTGACTACTATTTCAGTTTAGTTTAGAGCTGTGGTTTGTTCTGGAAAAGACTTGATGTCACATTTTAAAAAATGCCTGCTACCCGAAAATACAAGTGAAGACAAAAATTTAGGAAAGGGAAGAAGCTAGGAGTGAGTTTGGGCACAAAATGTATGCAGTGAGGGTCTGTACGCTGGCCAGATGTGAGCCGTGGAGATCTGACCTGAGCTTCTGGACAGTCAGTGCAAAGAGAGACACGGTTAAATGCTCAGTGTCTGCGAGACAGAGGCAAACCAGGTGCCCAGAAGTATAAATTTCTGGCCCAAGACTAGAAAAATTTCCCCCAGGGGGACTCATAAAGGGGACTGTACGATGGAAGGAGCAATGAGTGTCCTGGACAATGGCTGGCTGGTAAATATAGCGAGTCCCAAGGGGCTGTATCTTACGACACTCGTGATGGTCCAAGCTCAGTGTGGAGGGTGTAAGGGGCAATGAGGAGGAGAGGACGATGTGGTCCATAATACACTCACGCTCTATAAACCAACAGATTAGGGGAGTGAATTGCTGAGTTCCCAACAGTGAAGAACAGCTTCTATCCCTTCAGGCTTTGGGAGGCGGTCAGACATGCACACGTGCACACACACACACATACTCACTGGATCGCATTGTCAGCTCCCAATTTCAGGTCTCTCTAGGCTCAGCTTCCTCTCTGTGGTCTGGCTCCTGGTGGCTGGAGGCTGACTAGGAGGAGGTCCTGGGTCCCCAGGGATATTTCTCAGCTGGGCTGGGTGAGGAAGGATTCCCTTTACAGGCAATGGGGCGATCTCAGTTGACTTCATACCTGCTACTTGGAACCTAAGAATAGAACTTTAAACCAAGGTAGGACCTCCAAGCTCAACCCCTTCCCTCAATGGGTAAGAAAGCTAGAGTCCCAAAGGGGACTGTCTTCTGTTGGAACCTCTGTTGGCTGGAGATCACAAGGGATGGGGATGGGGCTGAGGCTGAGCTCCAGGTTCTCCTGATTCTCACTCCAGTGCCCTAAGTCTGTTGCTGCAGAGAAAAATCGAACTGGGATCTCATTTTGGGGAGAAGAATCTCATAAGATAATTCCTCATTGGAGCTGTGGAATGGCTTTACATTATATAATTTTATTCAAACTGATATGGGCCAATAAATATAAATGTGTGTGTGTGTTTGCTGTCTTAAAACATTTTAATGTTTAAAACATGATTTACAAATGCTGCTGAGGATGTCTAGAATTTGATTTACTGCATAGTATTGAATGTTTATACTTGCTCCTTACAGAAATTCTTGCCAAAGAGCCATTTTATCTACAGGAATAATAAATAAGTCAATATGCGGATGGTTGTGCACATTTTTCCCATATGCAGTGGGACTTGGTAGACGTTATTTTGCATACAAGCACTCAAAAGGTAAACTTGAGAGAGACACACGGATCCCTGAAGTCCAAAGTTTGGCCAGTTGTCAAGATGAGACAACTAATCTTGATTTAAACCAAAAAAACAAAGTCAGCCAGTCTAGCTCGTAGGTGACGTTGGGGCTTCGGGAATAATGAATCCACACCTAGCTACCGGCACTCCGCCGTGTGCGTGCGCGCTCATCCAGTGGTCCATCCGCTCACTCAGCAAGTATCTATTACACATCTGTTTCATTCAGTACCTTAAACATGGCATAGGGTTTCTTCACGGGGGCTCAGAGATAACAGATACAAATCCCCCTGCTTGTACTTATAAAGCACTTAAGGCCCTTGAAATGATTTTTATCATCACATTTTATTTTACTTTTTAAAAAGGTTTTAGTTATTTATTTGAGAGCGAGGGAGCACGAGCTGGGGGAGGGGCAGAGGCAGACGCAGGCTCCCCACTGAGCAGGGAGCCCGCTGCAGGAGCTCCATCCCAGGACCCTGGGATCATGGTCTGAGCCAAAGGCAGACGCTTCACTGACTGAGCCACCCAGGCACCCCCATCATCGTATTTTAATCCTCACAAAAATCCTATGGGGTGGCGAGGGTATGAAAGAGCTGGGTTAGCTGCGTGGAAGTAAAGATGTTCTTTTTGTTTGCTTCTTTGTTTTTATTGTCCCCCCCCGCCCCCCGTCGACCCCAGTTATGGAATTAATACATGTCAATGTTCAAAAGAATATAGGAATATTCGAGAAGACTGCGAGAAAGTACTATGTCAGCGACCTCCAGAGACAGCTGCGTGCTGGGCTGTAGATTTTGCATGGAGATTTGTATATGCCCATGTTTGTGTAAATGGTTGTACAGACGATGTGGTTCCTTTTCTTTACAAAAGTGGGATTGTGCTGCGACGTAATTCCACAACCATCGCTCCGTGGCTAGCAGTTTTTGTGTATGCGTCACCCGCCTCAGTTTCTACAGATCCAGTTTACTTTTGTTTGTGGCTGTGTCATTTTTCTTTGCAAACGTGCAGGGTGTCTCATTTGCTTGATCCAGGCTTTCCTGTCTTTCTCTCTTGCAGGTAGTTGGTCTTCTGTTGCCCAACCAGACGCTGGCATCCACTGTCTTCTGGCAGGTAACGGTCCCTGGCAACAGAGGGTTCCTGGAGGAAGGACCCAACAAGGGCTCGCTAGAACTCCCTGTCCCGGTGTCTCCCATTCAGGCCCCTCAGGGAAAGTCACCCCACTTCCCACCCCTCCCTGACCCAGTAACACTGGGGGAACCCTGGGACTTCGGATTCTGCTGGGCACGTCCCAGCAGCCCACACCTAGGCCATCTTATGTGGCTCTGCTTTTTGCAAAAGGGGATGAAGGCTTGTTTGTGGCTGCCCACTGCTCCTTGGCTGCTCGTCCCAAGGCCTGTGACCTCGAGGCCCTCAGCCTCATTTGGATATAAGCCTCCCTCAAATCTTCGGGGAAGGTAAATCCACCACCAACCCTAAGGTACTGAGTATTTGGTGCAAGACACTGGGCTGGGATATTTTTGAAAGAGATATTTTTGTCAGTAATTCCAGGGGCTAAATGTCCACTTTCTGTCCAATAAGCAATACAACAAGGATGACGTGTCAAAGGCAGTAAGGTCCATTTGGGGCAGTGAATGCCACGATTCCGGGACAGGGGACGGTCTCCAGGTTGGGATGAACTGCTGGCAGGGGCGGGACCACTATCCTGGTTTGCCAGGAACTGAGGGGTTTCCCGGGGTTTCAGTGCTGCCACTGGCGCAGTGCCAAGCAAATGGGGACAGTTGGTCCTGCTGCCCTGGGGGATGGACAGAACCACCTGTGAGCTGGAGACAGCATCCCGTGTCTTTCTGGAGGCTGTGGCCACCTGGGGTCCAGGCCCGGCTTCCACCCCTTCCCTGACGTCTCCTCTCCCTCGTTGCCTTCCAGTGGCTGAACCAGAGCCATAACGCTTGTGTCAACTATGCAAACCGCAATGCTACCAAGGTGAGCACCGCTGACCCCTGTGCCATATCAGGGAGCAGGCTGGGGGGACCCTTTTCCTCCCTACAGTGTGGTGTGCCACCGTCGGGGACTGCTTCCTCTGAGTTAAGCCTTGTGCTCCTCTAAGCACCTGATTTAAGCTGCCAACCCTTCAGGAAGGGCCCCGCCGGGGAGGGGCTGTTCGCATGAAGTGAAGAAGGCCCATAAAATGGGAATAGAGTGGAGGCGGTGAGAGGGATGGGCTCTGTTGGCTTCAGCATCCTCCTTGGGCAGCTCTTATCCCCAGATCTTGGATTAGGGATGGCATCAGCCACATGGGGACTGAATTCCCCTCAAGCTTCCCCCAAGAACCTGCCTTGGTGCCCCCAGACGGTCAGCTGTAAAGCTGAAGGGCTGCTCTTGAGGGGTGAGGGGTCTGAGGGGACCAGCCCCTCCTCCCCCAAAGTCCCCTACCCTCCTGGGACAAGCTCTCAGTGGAGGCCCTTCCTAGACAAGGGAAGGAGCTGGCCCTGCTTCACGGCAAGGCTGCGTGTCCTGCTCTTTTGTCCCAAGGTAGGGAGAGGGGAGGAGGAGTCTCCTTGGGGGGCTGTCAGTTTGGGGAGGGGAAGGTGTGGGCATTCTCTAACCCTGGGGGAGAGGGGGGAGAGCTAGGAGCTGGTCAGGGTGCTAGGAACTTCGGGCCCGAAACTCTGAAGACACCCCACCCCCATCTCAACCTCCAATCCGCCTCTTGCGTGCACGATCCGCACACGTACACCTTTGCTTGGACGGCTCCGTTTACCTTAAAGCAAGCGGCTCCAAAGCTGCCGTCAGCGCACAGTCAGAGGCAAGTCCCTGCCTCTGCGGTCCGTTGCATCTTGGGTTGCATTTCTCCGTAGATACGTGGAGCGACTATTGCCTTGTGGCATGGCGGCCCGGTTGCTGCCTGCGCTGACAAGGCGCGGGAGAGCCCGCCAGGTGCGGCCAGCCGCACTGCCGCTTCCACCGGGCGGTCCTCCAGGGGCCGGCAGCCCACGCCCAGCATGCGTGCCTCCGGCCCGCAAGGTCTGCCAGTGAGCTCTCGAGACCGGGGCAGAAGTGCAGTGGGCCCGGCGGCATGTCCCAGGACATTACTGCCCTGTGTTTCCATGTCTGGAGCGGTGCCGGGGGAGGGCTGGATCCCTTTGGCTTCCAGAGGGACCTTTGCCTTCTCCCCGGTGGTGGGCAGCAACGTCTCTTGCTGGCTGGGGCTGTTGGCAAGGGTGGGGTGTGGCAGCTTTGGGCACCCAGTGGGCCTGGAAATCTCTCTCTGCCTTCCAGCCTTCTCCTGCATCCAAGTTCATCCAGGGCTACCTGGGAGCTGTCATCAGTGCTATCTCCATCGCCGTGAGTAACTCTTTCCCTACGTCTCTGTCCTGCTCTGAGGCTGCCCTCTCGCCCCAGAGGCTCTGGCCAGACCTGCCTGAGGTCAGGGCCAGGTGAGGGTGTGGGAGACAGAGGGTCGTGTGGGTGGGCCGCCGGGGCAGGCTTTCTAGGCAGAGAGGATTCTGGTGACACTTTAATAGAGAGACATGAACTTGAATAGAGAGAGTGCTGCAGATTTTGGAGAGCAGGTGGGGAGGTGGGGCGGTGCCCATGAGTGACACAAAGAGCTGCCTACTCCAGCTGAGGGCAGGGGTCTGTCGCTAGAGGGGTCCGTGTTTACCCAGCTCGCTCCTCAGAGGAGCTGCTAGTCACTCGCAGTAATGGGGCTGATGTGGAAAGCGAGGGGCTCAGTGGTAAGGCTGACCCACATGCTGGCTCCCCTTTGCTCTCTGCTTGAGCTCCCAGGGCACTGTTGTCCCCTCTCGGTGGCTTTCGTCTAGTGGTCATGTGTCCACTTCCTCCTGGAGACCTATAAGCTCCTCAACACCGGGGCAATAGGTTCATCTGAATCCCACAGGACTTTGAGAATAGAGCAGCTATGAAGTAGGCTGGGTTTATAAACTTAGACTATGTGAGCCTCAGGCTGGATCCCAGATAAGGGCTGAGCACAGGTGACACAGTGAGGGGCCTGGGCCAGAGCCAGAGCGGAAGCTCAAGTTCCCAGGACCTTGGCTACACTCGTCCCACTCTTGAACCCGCCCTTGCACCTCCATCTGCACTCTCCAGATCCTGGCTGGGTGGTCTCCTATAGCTGACTCCAAGGGTAGAAGTCACTTCGCACCTTTTTTATTTTATTCATCACACAATAAATACATGCAGTTGGTAAGAAAACACTTAGAAAATGCAAATTTAAAAATTCACATATAATGAAAGAATTCACATATAATAATCTTTTTGTAAAACCCACTTTCTTCATCTTTCTCATGTCATTAGATATAATAATTGTTCACAACTGTGTACTAACCCACTGTACCATGCACCATCATTGATTTCGCTGTTCTGGGAAAGTAGGGATTTGGGATTGTTTTGATGCTTCATTTACTCTGCTCCCATGTAGACCACGTCCTCTCCAAACGCCCTGCTGGGGAGTGATCCCCGTTTCGTGCCCAAGATCGAGCTCCCTCCCCGAAGCCTTGTCTTTCCCCAAGCAAGAAGCCTGACATTGCCAGTCTATTCAGATGGCTTGCCAAGAGACCACAACCCGCACCCCCCGCTCCCCCCACGCAGTGGTCCTCGACCCAGCAGAGACTTCGTTTGGGGTCATACATATTGGCAGTCCCTGATTCTGGGGAGCTGCCGGCAAAGGTCAGGGCTCTTTTGAGAGACGGAAAGGGGCTCTTCCTCCTCCTTGCTCCTCATGGCAAGAATTGCTGATGGGTCTACCTAGTTCAGCAGCTTGAAAATCCCAGTTTCTTTCTCGGAGATGAAGGGAGAGGTGGGGCAGAGCTGAGGGGAGGAAACCACGGCAGGGGTAATACTGAGCAGCGCTGACTGGGAACGGCTTGCGGGAAGGGGATCACTGTCATGGTGGCACATGGCGCTCCAGGCCTCTGCGTCCCCAGTCCTCACTATCCCACGCAAGGGGCCCTTGGTCATTCCATCCCTACCACTTCCTAGGATCAGAGCTAGCCCAGATTGTGGGGTGAGGGCTCTGATGCCCAAGCCGCAGTTACTGGGGACTGGGGACCCTCCAGGCTCTCAGAGCCAGGGTCTTACCCTCAAAGACTGGGGGCCTCACACTGGACTGTCACAGCCCTCAGGGACGGTGCCTGTGCTGGGGACACCCTCCTTCCAACTCCCTGCCTAGCTGCAGAGCGCTCAGAGGCTTTTCCTGACCATGTCAGCCCAAACTGTCCCCCCGCCCCCAAGTCCTAGAAACTTCTGTCCTTCCCACACACTCAGTTACGCCCTGTGTCCCGTCCTGTCATTGTTCCACTGGATTACAAGTTAACCAGGGACAGGCCCTGTGTCTTCTCCCCCACAGAGGGGGCGCAAGCACTGCTCCATAAATACTTGTTAATTAGGTTGCTGATTGATTGCCGGCCTCAGGAGGCCCCTCTCCGCCTAGATCCACGGTCTCAGCGGTGGCGGCGTCCCTCTGCCTGACGTCTTCACACAGTGAGGGTCTAACTCCGGCAGATGGAGCGGAGTTTCTGACTTGGAAAATCTGCAGCTTGCTTGCTTTTCTTTTGTGTGTGTAAATCACAAAACCTCCAAAGAAAGAGGCTTTATTTTATTTTCCTTTCCCTTGTTCTCTGGAACCCTGGGCCCGCGGCCTCATTAACTGATCTCTGCTTCAATTAGGGACAAATCCCCTCCCAGGGAGAACCTGTTAGGAGGAGATGACCTGCAAACAAGTGTCACGGCCCCAGTGGTTGGCCCAGCTCTGGCATTAATTAAAACGAGTCCCTACAAGCAGGCGGCGTGGACGGGGGGGTGGGGGGGTGGGGGGGGTGGGGCGTGCGGCTGACAGGCTGAGGGCAAATCCCAGGGACTGGGGACAAGCTGGAGTGGACGCCAGGCCCTGAGAGGCCAGCCTCCTCCCTGGACCTTTCCTCTCCCTCCGAAGAGCCAGAACCCTGACCTTGGCCAGCCACCCCCAGGATCAAGGACCCCGTGTTTGCATGGCCCCCCGAATGAAGTCTCCTGGTGGCTGCGGGACCACCAGTGCAGGGGTAGCAGCCTTTTGGTGAACTCTCTAAATAGATTTGGCAATGTCTGGCTTCTTGCTCGAGAATAAAAAAGAAATTTTGTCTTAAGTTATTTTTGAAATCTAACAGTTTGCTGTCTTTTAACAAAGGAAGCCTCTGTCAGTCCTCAGTGTATTTGAGTTTGGGGGTTCATGTTGAGCACTTCTGTGGTCAGCCTCCCCAGGCCCTGGCTACACAAGGGTGAGACCCACTCCCTCCCTTCAGGGCTGTGTTTGTGCCAGGCATTTGGCAGGCGCTGGGGGGTCACACAGAGTGGTGCGTCCTTCAAGATGCTGAGAGGAAAAGCTGAGGGTACTCGGTGGTAGAACCGGAATCATGATGAAGGTGACCCTTGGGTGTGGTGGGAACTAGGGAAGGGGCCCCTCTGTCACATAGAGCCAACTCTTCCAGGATAGAGCAGAGAGAGCCCAAGGCAGGGTTGGGGGATCCCGGTAGAGGGCACAGCATGCGGAGAGGCACGCAAAAGAAGAAGAACGTGACAAACTCCACAGTGGTGGGGAGATGAGTGAGGCCGCCATGGGACGATGAGGTGACGGTGAACTGGGGAAGAGCAGGGCCACTCATGAAGCACTCACAGCGCCTGCTCGGGAGTTAGGGGGCCACTCCAGCCGCCCTGCCTGGACTCAGGGAGCAGGGGCATCGCAGGTGGTGCAAGCAGAGTGAGCTGGAAGAGAAGTCATGGTGGGGTGGCAGGCCCAGCAGATGACCT